>NC_042305.1:17959456-18288183 GCF_901000725.2 Takifugu rubripes | reverse complement strand
TCCATTTGTGAAGGTGTAAACTGTAATGTTAATAAATGCACTGCAATTCTGTCAGGCGGGATTTATTTTGGTCCACGGCGACAGGTGCTGCAGTCTCCCAGTTCTCCACATTCATGCAACCGCAATCCAGTGACGAAACACGGAAATAAGAAGTGAGCCAGCGCTGCCGATTCACTTTCTCTCCTCAGACACGGTCTGACTTCTCTGTGCACTTTAATTTAATCATCCCCTTTCTTTCCCCATTCGGCTCACTTCAGTTAAATGGATGGAGTTTTGTGGCGTGAGTCTAAAGGATGGAGGCTGGAGCTGAAGCGTCATCCCAGGCGATACGGACATTTCGAGCCGTGTTCTAGCAAATTGTTCACGCAGCAACTACGAGCCCGGTCCGTACCAACGTCTTCTCACCTCTCCTATTCTGTTACAAGGACTGCAATATTTTCATAAACTGTGGAAAGATAATCTCGTAGTTGACTCCCAGTATTGAGTCATTTCATGAGACCCACTTTTGGCCATGTATTATTCACGGGTATTCAAGCCCCACTCTGGCCCAGGGAGGAAGTGCTCTCTCCCAGTCTCCGTCACAGGATATCAGCCTCTAATTTATTATTCAACATGCTGGAGCAAGGCCACTCAATCTAACTCACTGTGATGCTGCCTGGACAGGAGACAAGAGTGTGGGACCACAGCGGCTGCTCGAAGGCCTCCAGTGATTTCCCTTTTTCCTAAAGGACGAATGGAGGGAGTCACAGGAGTTTATGGGGTCCGGGGAAGACAATAACGGGTGTTGGTGATTGTGCCAATCACAATCGCTGCAGCTGCACAAGAAAGCTCTCATTTAAAGTCTTTGACAATGAATTGTTTACGTGCAGAAAATACGTGATATTTTGTAGCGACATACAACACTGTGCATCCCGCAGAGCAAATCCGTTTCAATATATGTATGTTTAAATATACACTCGCTGCCGTGCAGAAGGATTGACATATGCAAATGGATTCAAAGTAGCTAAAAACTTCAATCGAAATCATCAAAACACTGCTTTAAAGTGAAGTTTCAAATCCAAATGTGTTGAATGGGTGCAAAAAGTTGCAGAGGTCAGATTTAAAGGCTTGGAAGAAGATCAATCAATAAGAATGAGGTCAGAGCCGTGGAGGTCTCCGGAGGTGGACGACAGTTGGGAGAGTTCCTGGTTTTGGGTCAGGCGGGCCCCAATGACACCACCAACTGTACAGCAAAATTCTGTCATCTGGTTTGTCTTCTCGATACAGATGCGTTTCAGTGCATTCCCCCCATCCACTTTCGGAAGCTCTCACTTCTGTTTCTCAATCGCGCAACCAAAACCATTAAACCCGTTTCGTCATTTGCTGGAACAGCAGATTTAGCACAATAAGGAACGTGTCCGTGTTATTTTTAGTTTTGCGGGTCTGAATGTTTTCCCAGCATTGCCTTCGACTTTACTATCCCACAGGTTACAACTTTTGCACTTGTTAAGAAGGCACGGTTCACACGATAATAGGGAAAACTGTAAATTCACTGCAAACATCTCAGTTAGCTAATGTGTGAAGTAAGTGAGCTGTAAATTTAATCAAAACATCACCTTTTAATTTGGTGATAACAAAAAGATCATTAAATAATGGGAACATTTTTGTTTGCACTGCATTTTGACATATAAATAGAATCCGAAATGCTATTGTCAGCATTAATACACTGTTTTGTCAGGTCTATTTTTTTATATAGCTTATTCTTTTTCCAATCTAAAGCAGTAGCATCGTGGTTTAACCTTAATCTCGCTTCACTGGACTCTGTGGTGGCCAAGCCATGTGTGAAAATGACGTCTCGTGCTCCCTGAACCACTCTTTCAAAATTTGAGTCTGATGAATCCTGGCATCGTTATCTTGGAATATGCCTGTGTCATCAGGGAAGAAAAATCCATTGATGGAAAAACCTGGTCATTCAGCATATTCAGGTAGTCCGCTGACCTCTTTCTTTGGGCCCATAATGTTTCTGAACCTGGACCAGAAGACCTGCAGCAACCCCAGATCAGAGCACTGGGCCCACAGGCTTGTCCAGTTATGGGTGCACCACTTCATCTGCCTTTCTTCTTACCCTGACACACCCGTCACTCTGGAACAGGGTAGATGTGTACTCATCAGACCATGTGACCTTCTTCCATTGCCCCAGGGTCCAATCTTTATTCTTTATTCTTCCTAAAGCAAATTGAAGCCCTTTTCCCGATTAGCCTCACTGATTAGTGACTGCTCCCAGACCCAGTCCCCTGAGTTCCCTTTGTTTTATGCTTTTGGTGTCACTATTAAACACAGCCCTGATTTTTATTCTTGTTTTTCTACAACTTGATTTCACCAAATGTTTCAGTGATCGCCGCTCATGCAGCCACTGATTTGACCCTCTCGAACAAACATTCTTTTCAACCAAAGGATACTTGCCTTTGAACTGGTTGAGAAGCTACTTATTATATCAGTTGGGGTTAATCAACCTCTTTGCCAGCTGAAAGATAATCATTCATGCAGTAATTATCCAATAGGAGGCTCTTACCTATTTGCTTAGTTATTTGTGACTTTTTCTTTAGCATTCATCTTTGCCCAGGCTTAAGCTCTTTTACTATTACCAGAATCAGTAAATGAGAAAATATAAAATGAATCTCTAGTCTGCCAGTAACATGAGGGTCTGAAGGGAAAAGTTCAGCCAGCTTTATATGAAGCAGACCTGAATCCCATCACTCATGATGCACTCGCCAACAAACAGGACTTTTCTACACCATCATCAAGTGTTCCATTAACAAGGCTCATGCAGAACCATGTATATCAACCTATAGGATTCACGAACAGGTTCATATTACTGATAAAGCATTTTTAATACTTCGTCATACAGAAAAGTTAAAGGAGGAAGTTGGTTGTTTGGCTCTTTGATAGAGACTAAATAATTAACATGATTAATTACAATAAAGAAAATGGTCAAAGAGATAAAAAAACACTGAAAATAATAAGCAAAAGAGGAAAATCATTCACAAAAGTTTGGATTTAGTTGTGAGCCTTACTAAAAATTACTAAAAATTAGCAGCCATATTTTAGAAAAATACTACAATTCTTTTAGAAAATGAAGCAATTTAATTTTTTTGTGTGTGTTTCAAATGAAGAAAAACTATTTGTGACTTGCTCACAGTGATGCAATGCACCCAATGCGAGTTGTAATGATGACTTTATGCCCATTAAAATAACGTCTAAATGAAACAAATCATATAAAAACAGTCTGTTCAGTGCTCATTAAACATTTGACAGAGTATTTCTCTTTTTTTTCTCCAAGCTACATTTCCAAATGAGTGCAAACAGACTGTGAAGTCCTTAATATTGGGTCTTTCTCCAACATCTGATAGTTAAATACATACATTAATAAACTGTTTACTTGTCTGAGCAGGTTCCTTATTGAGCTAATAGGGCATGACAGATTTTACTTGTTTATAATTCTGCCTGTTGCTGCTAGAGATGATGGATGGGGTGCAAACAGCTGTGGTATCAACATGCATTCCATGTAAAACAGAGATGTGGAGACACATGGTGCGTGTGTGTGTGTGTGTGTGTGTGTGTGTGTGCGCGCGCCCTCTTCTGTGTGTGCATGTTAGTTTATGCGTTGTTTGGCACATTTTCACGGAGGAGTGTGTGTTATCCTTGTCTTTTGGAGTCAGACCCGAGGCTATGTCTAATTGGAGTCTTCACACTTTCAGGCTTGACTCACACTGACACGCTCGACCTTGGCTCTCCTCCCTTTGCCATGAAAAGGGAAAACAGTGACAGAGAAACATGCCTCCTTCTTGGCTGAGAGGGAATAAAACTTTGCTGCTACTCCCCCCCCCCCCATCCCCTCTATCTGGTCTCGTTCGCTTCATGAGCCTTTCACTGTGTTTTCTCTGTTTGAAGAGATGAACTTTTCAACCATGGCAGCGGAATCTTAGAGACGTGCATTAAGGTCATAATTGTCTATCTCCACTCTGTTGCAGCTGGAGTTATTCTTTATCTTAGGTACACATGTACAGTGCATCACTTTTCTGTGCATATTTAACAGAAACACACACACTCACAGACACACACACACTCGCAGGCATACCCATGCAAATTATGAGAGGGAAGTTGCTATAGGGTCAAACACTTGTGTTTCTCGGAACTGAGCCATCAATAATCCTCTCACCATACATTTCATTGCCCGGTCCCTCGGGTCTCACTCCCCTTTTAGCATCCAAGGGCCCTTTATGGGGTTGATTTTCCCTTCCCATCAGGCAACATTGATCAAAAAGCACACTTAGGGTTTTTCAAGGTGGACATTACATCTGATGGCAAACAGGTCTGTCAGCTACAGTGTAAAAACTATAGCCATTATTCACCTGATTGGACACTCCTCCACCTCTCAGGGTTAGACATTTCATGATTCCGCAGGTATTTATAACCCAGCAGGACCAAATGCTGCTCACACTGTCAGAAGTGGAGTGTGTGTGCCTTGTGCTGCATCAATCTAGTTGCTTTTTGGTGAGATGATTGTGAAAAGTAAAATGCATAGGAAACAATTTAACATATAACAGTTTTATGTATTTAGTCGTTACATTAATCCTTGATTAACTTTATGATGTAACATGAAAGTTTTTTTCCCCCCTCATTTCACAAGCAATGACACTGACTGAGTTGCTGTGCGACTGAAACAGACGAAGAAATAAATAAAGATGAGATTCCTGGTGTGTGTGTGTGTGTGTATGTGTGTGTGTGACTTTATTAGGAGTTTTTTTTCAGGAAAAAGTGAGAACTCACACTATTCTTGAAAAAAAAGAAACCTGTTAACAATTTGATACCTTCAAATACTCGGTTAATGTGCTATAACTGCAGGTGGTTTTGTGATGTTTGCAAGAGCTGGTAGGACTCCAAGCGGCACTTCGGCTTTCAGAAGAAATACACTGAACTGCCTAAAAATGTTTGTGTTGTGGATGCAATTGTGCCGATAATTTCACTCATTAAAGTGGCTGAAAACGCTTAAGTGTCTGGCTCTGAACACGACGGGCTGTTACCAAGGAGGCTGACTTCTGAATCCGTGTTGTTAACTGCAGCGTTACAGACCTGTGTGGAAGGCAGCTTTTCCTTGCACTGCACGCCCGCTCTCCCTGTCGGCTCAGATGTGTTGCAAAAACTTTCCCATTCCCAAAAACTTGCAGTGCCAAAGCCCTGATGAATCATCACAACCCCCCACGTGCACCTGCAAGTGACACCAGCACTAAATGGAGAAGATATGAGGGCATTTGAACGAGGTCTTCACTCACAGTGGGAAAAGAAACAAACACACATTAAAGAAAATGTGTTCTCTGTCTCTGGTTTCCTCCAATCACACAATACTGTGCACAGAAAAGTGTCTGTATAACCCCGGTGGGCACAATCAACCTGCCTCACTTGTTTTCAGCCTGATGCTGACGGGGTTCACCGTGACCTCGGCCTAAACTCGTGCTGTTGGCCTAAACTGTCCTTTGTGGTTATGTATTTTGGAACGGCTTTGTGACAAATTCGAACTTTTAAATATAAAGTGTGTGTCACAGCCCCATTTCCCCAGTTCCCTCCTGTCCCTCTGCCCCAGTAATTTTCCACTCTCCCTGCCTCTGCTCCACTCTACCTGCCAGCCACTCCCACCCCGTCAGCTCACCTCCACTCACCTGCAGCTTATTCCCAATCAGCCCGGTTTATAAGCCTCCCCTGCACTCTCAGTCCTTGCCAGATTGTTGTTCTACTTTGATGCGAGACTTTCCAGCGTTATTTTCCTGCCGGATTACCTGTTACCGACCCTGCCTGTCTTCGTTCTGCCTGCCTCGCCTGTTCCCCGGACAACCTACCTGCTTTCTGCCCCTGACTACGACTTCTGGTTCCTGTCTGCTCACCTGGTTTTGACTTCTCCGCCTTGCCCCGACTTCGCTGCTGCTCGTCCCCAGTCTGCTCCGCTACATCGTCGGCCTCCTCTCCTGTAAGCCCCTTTCTGTCACTACTGCCCGCTGTCAGCGGAACTGCACGGTTCCGAGGATTTACGTCCTTCCCCCCTGGTTCCGCATTCTGGCTGTGCTCGACCCACTCCCCGAGCCTGCAACCCATAGACTTTGTGCGGGCCCTGAGCCTGAAGAATGGACTATTTCCTGTGTTTCCTTGTCTGCCTGAGTTCCTGTTTGCCCGTGTGTTTAATAAAAGTCATTACTACGGTCCAGCTTTCCAGAGTGCTGCTTTTGGGTCCTAATCGCACCCGTCACAGTGTGCATCTATCTTAAATTTATCTAAGAGAGATGCGTGAATGTCATGACATTTTTAGAAGAGCTCAATAATGAGGTACATGCGCTGGAAGTTCTGATTATCTTATGTCCCCCTTCTACAAAATCCATAATTAGGAACTTTCTGTTCCATTCCATGTCTTACATTAGAACCTAATTACTACACAATTGACGTTTAGTCTAAAAGAACTTGTTTTGTTCATGTCAGATTATACTAGAGAATTAATGTGTAGTGGTCTGCAGGCTCCCAAGGGGAAAAACTGCTTTATTCCCAGTTGGAATGTGAAAATTGAGTGAACAAATTACATCATTTCAAGACTAATGCAAGGAACCTTTAGGGGTCTGATCCATGGTTGAAGATGAGTGCTCTTGTTATGTCGTGTCTCACAAAGATGCACAGAGAAAAGGTCCTTAAGAATATCTTTCTCACGCTTGGACAGGAGGCGCAATTATGCCTGCCACAGTTTCAGCGGAGACGCACAGACACCCGTCACGTTGAGGGGGTGGGCGGCGTGCCAGGGGAAGGTCAGCGCCCATCTTGTATCCAGATTTGTCGGCTCGGCTCCTACATGGTTTGTCTGTTTGTCTCAACACTGCTGAATACTGTGATTGTGATTCTGAGACATGTGCCTGTAGTGGGGAAATATATATACATATATACTTACATCTCAATGACGAGTCACCTTTTTTACTTAATTATCCAGACAGTTCAGTGACCCGCCTGCATACATGCTAGTGGAGCAAACATGCATAAGGTTAATTGACTAGACAGAATATTTGAAATGTCCACGTCTAACTGAAAGAGGATCAACTCAGCCAGATTTAGGTGAATCTTACCTGTTCAGGAGAAAATTAGAAACTTCGACGTTGGTCCTGAAATTCTTCTACGCGTTCTCCACCTTTCAAAGGCATTTCCTGTACAGACCTGTGCTTTGTTTCTGGCTTTGTCATGACGTTTTTGGGAATTATAACAACCCCGTTTTAAGTTTTCTAATGTAACTGGCAGCCTGGAAGCTGACACTGGATGCAACGTACCGAAACACCAAATATAAGCAGCAGCATTATTTACCGGCTGACACTTTGCTGTTGAATTGAGAAGAATCTGGCTGGGCGAGAAACATTTGAAATTAACATCAACTGCCGAGAAAAGTCTTGTCTGATTTGGCTCTCCATGTTTGTAAAGTTTTTGATTTTTTTTTTTTTTTCCTTTCAGGACATTTTCAGGTGACACTTGCTCAAAATGTAAATTCTGAAGCTCTCCAGATCCATTAGATGTGTGTTTACAACTACTGTTCCGAAAACTAAGACCCAGTCAAGGTAAGAACAGCTCAAATGCATACGCACAAACACAGATGCTATGTATTTAATCTTTGGAACCATACAGAATAGAACACACTTTACATTCAGACCTTTACATAATCAATCCTGGTTCATTATTCATGTGGCGTAGGGACCTGAACACACCATGAAAGTGGGTGCAGGAATGAGGAAGGTATTCCCGAGGGGAATCCCATTCTCATATTTCTACCTTATCCATAGCTTTTCTCAGGTCCCATCTGTTTGGCTGCTGCAATCCCCCTGGCCTGCGCTAAACACCGTGCTGTGTGCTACTCCACTACTAGCACGAAATGAATGGCCAATATTTGGTATTTAAATATGGTCTCTTTGATGCATGGCGTTGCTCTTATGAAGCTTTATCCCCAGAGTAACATTAAGGCAGCGGCGTGCAGGTTAGAGAAGTGGCTGAAAGAGTTAGTGGTACCCACACGTTATAAGTTGAACGGTCTGGAAAATGAATAGCAGATGTGGTTGAGAGGGAATAAGTAGTGCTTTACCAGGGTACTGCAGTTGGTTTGCAAATGAGTTGCAGATTTTTCCCCAAGGACGCTCATTTCTTCCTGGTTTAGTTCAGCTTGTACGGCAATTACGCGTCCAAAACTCCAAATACCCAATTTCTTCATACTTCAACACAACACAACACAAAAACACCGCACGTCTGTCGAGGTGAGAGGCTGATTATAGATTTGTAAAGGAAGCAATGATGATTACAGTACATGAGCACCTCAGGAGAAGGGCGTTCTCTTCTGTTGCAGGAGCTTGACACTGTCAGACCAGCTCCCTTGGGTGTCTGACAGGTGCAAGGGTTTGGAGTTTTTTTTGTGAATTTCATCAGGGACATTGGACAGGATATCACGCCCTATGATCCCACGCGCTGTCCCCTGCTGACCGGGATGACGCTTGCCTTTTGTCTCCGAGCCACTGTTGACAAGTACCTCTTACTGCCATGTGGTCTCCTGGGGCAGCTGTCACGGGGAACAGAGCCCCTCATTGCAGACTACCACTGGATTAATAACTGGGACCATTTGCACCCCAGGCAGTATCACAGGGAAGTCATTCCCTGAGGGGATGTTCATAGTTATGGTTGCTGAGATCAATTTGAACTTGACAAATATATATTCAAAAGGGGGTTCGTTATACAGCCAATTAGTGAAGCAGGACTCCTCTTCCTTGTCTTGATTGTTTTAAAAACCTGGACATAGGGTTGGCCTATCCATGTGCAAAATAATAGTTTGGCCTTTCCCCCTTCACTATATGCAAAGAGGAGTAAAATCAATCTGTGCGAGCCAACAAGCAGAGTTTTATTCATAACATTTGAATAACATATTTCCCAGAGGCAACACGGATACTGACAGCACATCAATGGAATTATTTCAATAGCACCCTTCTCTGTTTTTCCATGTTGTATTTACTGGGCTGTTAGCATTTATTGGAGGCTAATGATGGGAAAAATTGTGCTTTCTGCCCATATCTTCTATCTGTCTGCTGGTCTCTGCTCTTCTGGGTTGTCACGGTGCTCAGGCTCCCGATGTGGCGTATTATTCGGGACAATCGTTATTAAGCACATTTCAGGCTCGATTACCACTCAAATGCACAGCCATCAAGGCTCCACCATGGGCTCCCAACAGATGGTTGCGGGTGTCAGATAGACACGGTTGGTGATGGCTTTGTCAGGCTAGGTGCCGTTAATGCAAGAGGAGGACCTTATTGGCAAAAACAAGCTCATACCACCGCTATGCTGTTATCGCCTTTTCATTTTCTAATTTATTCATCTCATCCTTCACGAGGGGAATGGAATAAGACAGGTCTTATCCTAGTCAGTCATCCGTGCTCCCTTGTGATTGACCTTGGATGAATATCTAACTTCATCACATGTGATGTTTGCCAGACGTTGTCTTTTTTGCATCATGCTTCCCAGGTGTGGGGTAATTCTATCTATCTATCTATCTATCTATCTATCTATCTATCTATCTATCTATCTATCTGTCTGTCTGTCTGTCTGTCTGTCTGTCTGTCTGTCTGTCTGTCTGATTTTTTTTATTTTGTCAGCCTAGCATGGATGTAACCCCCCAGGGGGGCTTTTCTGTCCAAATTTTGCCTGTTTCTCATTGTCCACGTGGCACCTCTCCAGGCACTCTGGCCTCCTCCTGCAGTCCAAAGACACGCATCTGGATTGGGGGCTCTAAATTCACCTGATGTGTGAACTGGTTGTTTGTCTATATGTCAGCCCTGCAACATATAGGACAACGTGCAACTGTGTAGGATGATGCATTGATGCGTTTATAATCAATCGGAACAGCAATGTGATGCGCAAAAAAAGATTAAAAAGGCCATATCTGTCTTCAGTAACGTTGACTGTTACTCATGATTGATATATTAGGCGGTAATAAAAACCATATTAATGGATAGCACACTAGCTTTTCAGCCACTTATATCCTGTTTATTAAGTAATTGGAAAACTAAACCATTGGGGATATCCCTTTTTTGTTTGGAAAGACTGGAAAAATCCTACAGTGCATCGAGGTTTGAAATTAATCACAGAGAACGCTGTCAGTCCACAGTAAAGTGTGGCCATAGCTCCAGCGCCGTGTTCAGAAGCGAGACGTTCCATAGCCCTGGGATACTGACTCACTCGCTGCTTTACAGACAGCCAAATTATATAAAGATAATCACGTTCAAAGATAAGCCAGTTGCAGTTTCCCCCAGTGCATGCAGTGTTAGTTAGTCACTTTAGCCTGTCAGGGAGAATTACCCACGGTGGAAGTGAAAATCTAAATCCGTAACTTAGGGCAAAATTTAAACCTTTTCCACTGAGAGGAAGGAGCTGTTTTGTCTGTCAGCGTTGCAGTTGTGGGCCTACAGCAAAAGGTTATCACATCTACGCTTTTAAATTCAACACACCTTATCGTGTTTCGTCTTTGAAAGGAATCTGACGTGTCATGATAGGCGCAAGTGCATCAGATCTTGCCTCCACCTTTTGTCTTTAACAATCTCAGCATGTTGCTCAGCTTGTAAAAGCATTGCAGCCGGCTATAGACTCTCTAATAAAATCAAATATTTAATTCCTTCCTGTGATGTGGCAAATATGGAAATAACTCAAAGAGCTGCATGGTTGGGATGATTATGATAATGCTGATCTGCTAATGTCATTTTGACTCTGAGGCTGAGCGAGCTATCTAAACTAGCAGTCGTCCCAGCAAATCAAATCAAGAGCTTTGGTTTGTTTCCAAAACAACCCAGAGATATAACGGCGACGATCTTTGAACTGTAAATCACATTTCAAAGCCGTTTGCATCTCCAATTTGCCGCGTTACCGCTACTTATCAGAATATCTCCCGTGTGAAAGTGAGTGCGTTGGAGAAGCTACAGTTAGCCTATTTAACCACCCACCTGGGCCCAAACCACCCACCTCAGCATCTGAGTCACATTCTGCCTTCTCTTTAAGATGGGCTGAGCAGGAGAATTAACAGCGCAGCGCAGGACAGCTCAGCGCGGTGCATGTGAGTGGGCGGAAGAGCCTTATGGCTTCAGTCATTCAACCATCTACGAGGGCATCAAAGAGACACCAGCCGCGAGAGGGGGAGAAAGAGAAGGAGAGAAACAACAACTCAAAACGAGATGTCAAACAAAGAATATGAGAATATGAGGGGGAGGCGAGCCTCCGCAGACAGAAAGTGAAATAAAAAAGCCAAGAAAGAGCAGGACAGACAGGCCAGACACCAGAGGAGCGAGCTTATAGAGAGGAGAAAGCACAGCAAACAAAAGAAACATGACAAACACCATCTTCTCCATGTCCGCAGCCTGACACAGCGGCAGCCACTGTTCAGAGTGATTATATTGCCTTCACCACAAGGCAGCTCGTATACATGTGCCCAAGAACTCCAGGATTGCTGGTGTGAGTGCCGCAGCTTTTGTTCTGCCAAATAACATTAGCGGGTGGGCAGGAGGAGGAGAGGGGACGGGGCTTCATAGACAGCGCCGACTCCTGCAAAGAACGCCGGTTAAACAGGCAGCAGGTGGGACAGTTGGACTTCCTGTGGTGGACACTGATGCTGCTGAGTCTCGTGCGTGGAGCATGTTTGGGGACGACTCAAATTACGAGCGCTGATAATCAGCTCATATGGCTATAATGAGCAGATAAGTGGTGATTTAAATCAATGCAATGGTGTTTATTCGTGCGTTAGATCCCAGCTTATGCCAGACTGCTAAACACCGACACATTCCCTCTCTAACCCACTTGTGCCTCCACATTTTCCTAAAAGAAAATGCATCGCTTCTGAATGCATCGAGCGCGTTTCCTTTGGCTAAAACAGCTCTGAAGAGCCATCCACAGCTAAGCTCCTTCCCACATTCGGCTTCTCAATTCTCCAACTTGATCCTATCGTACTTCACGTTGGGCCTTGACAGTCAGCTTTTGCTGTCTTTAGCTCTCTTTCAGACTAAACAGCCTTGTATTGTCTGCTCATTCCCAGTGTCCTCCAGCACTAAACAGATCTTTTCAGCGAGATGTGCGACCACTTCTTCCTGATGGCTCCCCTTGATCCAATCAAGGCATCTTTGTTTTTAAGTGCTGACGCTATAATGCTTCTGTCTGAGCAAAAAGCGGATGATTCCTAAGCCATATATGAGAATGCACGTTGTTCCATCCCCATGACTGGGTGAGCGTTGTGTGTTAATGTGATTAGTGAGACATTAACGCCTCCGTGCTCAACCAGCCAGATGCAATAACAGGATTGCCTAGGAACAACTCTCTCTCTCTCTCCCTCCCTTTCTCGCCCTTGTTCTCATCAGAGGCTGATACCATCCCTGTGGTTATTTAAACTAAACCTCGCGTCTTTACTCTTTTCCTTCTTTGCAAAATTTTGATTTATTCAGTGCCCAGAAAGATCAGTTATTTTATGGGTTTAAAAGAACACCTCCTCAGCTTATTTATGCCCTCATAATTACTCAGTATGACTGGTGGACCGTGATCTAGGTCTGAACTCACAGGCTGTCCTATTCAGGCCTAAACATCATTAAAATCAATTAATTGTTAAATTATTTTAAACCGTTTTGATGCTAACGCAGGTTAATAGTAACTAAAAATGTCCATGATTTTATAAACATTAGTCCTATCTACTGCCGTAATGTGCTGCTGTAACTTCTGTATAAAATATAATGTGCTCTCAGCAGCACTGCCTGATAATAAAGCCTTTTTTTATGTTTCTGAGAATCCTATAGATTGCGAAACCTTCTCCTCAGTACATTAAAGTCCTTCTAACATAATGCACGTGTGCTACATTCAGTCCTGCCACCTTGAAAAAAAAGGTGTAATTTCAACATGACGGAATGGCGAGACCCTTGCCATGGCAACATAAAGCACCCAGCGACACAATAAATGTCTCGCTCCCTGAAAGAGGAATCTTTAGTGTTGATGAAGGCTGGTGAGCTAGAAAAA
The DNA here is from genome assembly GCF_901000725.2 of Takifugu rubripes. Classification (NCBI taxonomy): domain Eukaryota; kingdom Metazoa; phylum Chordata; class Actinopteri; order Tetraodontiformes; family Tetraodontidae; genus Takifugu; species Takifugu rubripes. The sequence goes on along the minus strand of NC_042305.1, from coordinate 18,275,112 downwards.
CAGTTACAAAAAACAGTTGGAATTAAATCAAATAGTAATAGGAATAATTGTGGCTTTGTTAAAAAGTCACTATGAATCAACGTGTCAAATCTCACAATGACACACGTCACAGCTGCAGTTGACATGATGCAATTACACACATACGTCCGTCTTTGGAAAGAAAAACACTTTAAAACCGCTTCCAATTATTCTCTCAGAAGAACAAAGCTGCCTTTGTAATAATGTATATTTTTTATTATATTTGCTGTCTGTGGGTCATATTAAATGGTGCAGAATGCCTGAGAGTGGAACGTTCCTGATCCCTCAGATTTCACTGAACCAACCAAGAAAGTAGGACAATGTGGGGCAACTCGTAGAGCCGAGTAAATGATTCAGCTAATGTGCAGACACCTTTGATGTCAAAATCGTGTCAATTTTATCTCAAAATAACATATCTTCAATGTGAATGGCTAAAGTAATAAAGTGAGACTTGTGAGTGAGTCTATGTGGTCTGGGCACAAATCAACACTAATATAGGCAATAGCATATAAAGATATTGTGTTGAAGCAGTGGGAAACATCATAATAGGCCTTCAGCTTCCGTAGAACACAAAATACAAGATAAAAAGTGCAGAGAAGGTGGGCCGGCGTGCTTAAGGAGGTGTGATTGGAGAGGAAATGGGAGAGGGGGTGGATCTGACGGGACTGGGGATGAGGGCGAGCGAATGGAGTCGGGACAGTGGCAGAGAGCAAGTCTTGATACGGAGGCTCAGAGGGTCACAGTTTAGGCAGCAGCGTGTTGTTTGCTTCACTGGTGCCCCGCTGGTGCGGTGGGATGCGGTTTGAGTGAAGGCCAGTGGCCACGGCGTAGCATGGAGGGTCCAGTGATGAATGTTGGGAGGCAAACTAGGACACTACAGCAGAAATAACATCGCTTCAGTCGCCTGTAGCTCCAGGAGCGTAAGGAATGCATCATTCCATACATGTGTGAATGTGTGCACCTAGAAATTCCATTGTGATTGTGTGTGTGTGTGTTGTAAATCATATGAGCGATGGGGTTAAAGGATTACAGCTGTCTCATGGCTGTGGGAAGTAGCGGAGCAGTGCTTCCCATTGGTCATTCCCATGAACCTTTGCTCTTTAAGGGCACAGTGGGAGGCAGCAGCAGACTATCACCACCGGCTGGACCGTACTCGGCCCAAACTGCAAGACAACAAACCTCTCTGCGTGCTTGTTTTGGTGATATAAACATTTATGCCGTGGAAATTCAGTGTTTCTGACGTGCGGCACAAGCGTGCAGATAAATCTTAAATGTGCCCACTCCTCTCATACCATTTCATGTTGTCCTTGGTTTAAGCCCAAGAAACCACTCTGCGTCTCTTTCATTCTTCTGAGCAAGAGGGCTCCTTTTTTTCTGGATGTGAGGTCTGCCGCGATCTGCAGAGGGTACGATTAGGATGCGAAGGGTGGGCATTACGCCCCAAATGCCAGCCATAAAGAAATACCCACACGGTGATAAGGAGGAAGAATCCAGAACACATCATGGATTTTACAAGCTTGTCATGGTTTTACTCCGATTCCCCGCAGCGGGGAACATTCACTGTGAAGGAAACAGCAAATAATCGCGTTGCCTCGGCCCTAAATGTATCAAAAAATGTTGTTCGGGGAGCTTCCATTTAACTTGTCGGCCCCTCACTGCCACAGAGATAGAGCGGGTGTCTTCACAGAGATTTTCCTGGAGGAGAAATCTCGCGGCCACACATTTCTCTCACTGGCAAACGCTCGCTGTGTGTCTCAGCTAACGCATATAGCGCATGGGGAAAAAAAAACGTTTCTGCAATTTATTTGATCACATTAAAATGGGGAGCAGATTTGTTTGCTGTGACAATGTTTGTTGAGCCAGGGGCAGCCAGACTGTCTCCCACAGTGGCCTGTTGGATGTGTATGAAGCTACAGACAAGATGTCTGCTAGCCTGTATAAACAACGTCCTTTAGCTCACTGTCAAAGAATCAGGCTTTAGGAAAACACCGTACCTACGGAATTTTCCTACCTCACTATTAAGTAGAGGCATTCTAGGTTTCAACCTAGAAACCGATTATGATTATTGGTGCTTTTCTGATGGAGCGAGCAATCACGACCACAAAATGTGCCATTTCTCCAACAGCCTCAAAAAACATTCCGCTGTTTTGAATATTTGGTTAATGGGATGATCAAAGGGCCCTTTCACCGGAGATGCAAAAATATCCCCGTCGCCTCACAAGAGCTTGAAGCTGCGAATCAAATGCCTTTTCAGGCAGTCCGGACAGCTGATTGTCAAAGGAAAAGAAAAAACCTAATTATTAGTATTTCATGCATTTAATTTTACAGACAGTATGCAAATCATGACAGATTGTCTGTGGGTTTAAGGGAAAAAAGAGGAGAGACTCATCACTCTCATTAAAATAGGAAATGAGGAATGTTTTATCACAACTAATTATAATGAAAGCGATGGAATTGATTCGTTTGGTTGTCACATTCACCATGGGTTACACTTACCTGGTGAACCTATAAATGGCGCCTGTCTGTGCTCCTACTTTCCTTTGCTCTAGTCGGCTCTATATTCTCCCAGTTGCTATGCTAAGAGGATCCCCAGCATGAAGGATCCTGCTTTGAGACTCCCAGTGAACGTATGGAGTCACTGGGAGGCCACAACAGAGGGGAGGAGGGCATTTGATACCTCCTACACGGTTCCTTTTTGTTTCTTTGCTGATTTAAAGTTTGGACCTCAAACAAAAATGAATAACAAAGAGGTTTTTTTAAACATTTACCAAAATGTCAGAAAGTAAAATGAGGTGAGAGTGAAAAGATGTGCAGGCAAACGTGTGGGAAAGGAATACTTATTGAATATTGAAGGCAGAGAACAGGCAGCGGAGGCCTAATGTCCCTGCCAGCCTCGATCCAGCGGAAATGAATGTGGTGCGCGGAGGGTTTGTCTTCTAGTGCAACACAACTTTGGTGTCAAAGGAGGAAAAAGGCTCTGGTCAGAGGCTTCTGCCAAGGCAACACTAGACACCCGTCAAAGAGCTATTTTTGCAGGTATTTCTGGGGCCTCACCTTGAATTTCTGTCCGTCTCATTTTTAAAGGAAAAGAAAGAGTTTTCTATATGAGTTGCAGCCGCGGAGACGAGTATTAGACGTGACAGGAGAAAACACGATGTGAACGAAACCTCCAGGGCCTTTGAAAGGAGACCTCCTTACCCTGCACTTTTCATTATGGAAAGGAACAAAATAACATAAAGTCAATTCTTCAGTGACTCACTCGTGAAGAAAGCCGGTGGGGGAGACGTTACTTTTCTACAATTACACCTAACGGTAATTTTTGCTGTTAAAATGTCGACCTGCTGTGAAGAGAGTCATTCGGGTTTCTAAAGCTTTTACCATTGTGGAGACAGAGTGGTCATCCCCACGTGGTGATAACAGGATAACAGGGTCTCTTTTAGAGTATAAAGGGAGGTGTCTGGGTGGTAGAGTGGCCTACGGGCCAGTGTAGAGCCGCTACTTCACCCGGACCACCACAGAAATGACCCAGTATTGCAGATTATCATTATATGTCATTAGCGATACAAGTTGAAAAGACCGTATTAGGACCTTTAGTCCATATGATCAGATGCTCTGTACAGCCTCTCTCGCTGCATGATTCGTGGTACGCAGCGCAAATTGCAGTGAAAAGTGTGAAAAAGATGGTGTTTTTATACTATGTTCTGCACATTGTCAGGATGAAATCTATTTTTAATGATCAAAAACAACACTGCTCACATTTGCCATATGCGTGTGTGATTATTCGTGACATATGATCACTGAGAGTGTCACCTTCTTTCTCACCTTCAGTCAGGCCACCGGGAAAGAAAGCGGAGAGGTGGCACCTATCACCTTTTTTCTCTCCAGCTGGGGCTTGTTTCTCTGCCATTGTCTTCGCAGATATGAGAAAAGATTTTCTTCCTATGGATTTAATGATTTAACCTTGTTAGATACCTTTTTATATACAATGCACGCGAAATGGGCTGAATCTGCTGCCCACAAAAGGTGTTTTGGAAGGTGGAGATGGAATTGACCGACTGGCTCTTTCTCTTCTTTTAGAGTAGATGTTCATGATGAAATTCAACAGGAGGTAATTGCCTACTTTCATAGACTTTTGTGGTTCAAACTTTTGAGGTTTTTATGTTTCGCTGCTCATATACCCACCACCACGAGTGTGATTTCACACATCTTAAGCATTACTGCTCCTCTGAGCTACACCTCCAGTGTTAACAGACCACCGTTGCTGATAACAAAAAAGAAAGAAAAACTGACATCAGCAGTGAAGAAATGAACAAACGCCCCGTGTCACACTTCCGACCCTCGGGTGAAGGAGTGCAAATGAAAGAATGATCGCTTACCTCGCTGCTCAGTCATTTGCACATTTAACTTTGCATGTCTGCGCTCACCTGCGTCAGAACTTCAAGTAGCAATTGTTCTTTCCACCTACTCTCTTTCCTGCAGGACCTAATCTGAATCAGCCCTCCATTGTCCGTCTTGTGCTTTCTGCGGTAATTTAAAAAAAAAAAAATTCCTCACTTGGCATAATTGAACATAACTGACCAATTACAATTTCAGCCAGCAAGTCGAAAGAAAGTTAAAACTCAGTTTCCCGTGCAGAAACAATAGAAATGTCCCTTTCTTCCTTCCCTGCAGTTCGCATGACTTTAAATTATGACTTTAAATCAAGTGGTTAAAGGAAAAAGGAGGAAAACTTTCTTGCACAGCAGCCTGCTCAGTGCATTTCTGCTTTATTTACATAATCTGGGTTACAAACCTCCTTTCTGATGGCCGGCCAGATAAAGGAGGGGGAAGAAGGGGAGGTAGACAGAAAGAGGAGAGGAAGAGACACATAAATCATACATGTAAATACAGTAATTATTATGTTTGTTATCCTGATGATGTAGATACAAAGCTGGGGTCAGAGGTCAGAGTATGGAGTCAGTTATACCTTTAGATAAATACAGAGAGAGAGACAGAAGCAAAGAACCAGAACAAACAAGAAAAAAGGTGTTAAATGACCTTTTCCAACAGTAAAGTAGCAGTTAGCGTCCCAAACCTCGGGGGGGGGGGGGGGGGGGGGGGGGGGGCGTCTTCTCCAGTCACCTTTGGAGGAGAAGTGACTATTTCTTTGGCATTATGCTGAGTCACTATACTGAATCTTAACAACAACTTCTTTTGACTGGCACCAAACTGAATTCAAACTAAATCAGATGAATTCAGTTTCACCAGCCTCTCACTGCCGTTGCTGCACCCGGCTGAGGACAGGCTCAAATGTATTTTCACTTTATTAATGCTGTGATTTACAATTTAGGACTGTAAAACAAGTACTCACTGTTGTTTCTGACTGTGAAATCATGCTTCATACATCTCCAGATGCCCGTGTGTACGTCACCAGAGTCCATGATCTGAATATGATATAAACACAGGGAGAATTTTGTTGTTAAAGAAACACTTCATCACGCCTCCTGAACTACGTTTCCTCATATAACATATGAGGATGCTGTTGATCCTGAACTCCTGAGGGCTTCTTTTTTTGAAAAGAGCCACATAAATGCAAGCTTTGCCATCTTTTCAAATATAATTTCAACCGAATCTTAAACCAGAGAAGCATGCAGCATCGCCATCTTCCAGAAGACAAACGAACACGGTCACTTGAGAAAGATCCCAAAAATAGGAGCGAGGTTTTCCTTTAAAGTCTGAAAGCCCTCCAGGAGTCTGCTGTAAGAGAAGAGACTGGTGGTATAGAACCACTGAATGTCCAGGTGATACCGTCTCAGGGACGGGGAAAAGGTTTCTGGGTGGGACAGAATAACACTGAAATTCAACATGACTGGCTTCTGTTCAGTTCCCATTTCCAGCCACAAGTCAATGCTTTGTTTTGTTTTCTTTCTTCTTTTTTTTTTTTTTTTAAAAAAAAGCATGACTCAAAACTGAGTGTTTAGTGTTTATTAGGATAACCATGGCGACAAAACTTCCCGACCTCGCTGAATAAGTTACCAAAATAACGTAAACGTGACGAAAGGTCATTTTCCTGGCCGGGGGCGGCCGGAGCGGCCACGCAGCCTCCTCAAACCCGAGGATGCCGGGTGCATTTCCCCTCCATAATGCTGCGGACTCGGGATCGCTCCCACTTCCCTCTTGTCTTTGCATCCCTCTCAAGTGAGCCGACCCGAGGGATTCTGACTCGGCTTGACCTGGGACAGTGTTCTCACAAGGTCCAGTTCCACCTCACTGGATGCGTATCGCCACTTATGCACTTAAGTGTAGCGTGCGCTCTTTTTTCCCTCCTTTCCAGTACATCCTCTCCCTCTGTTGATCTCGCCGTTGTCTTTCTGTGCTCTCCTCCCATCACTCACCATTTCTGCTTTCTCTTTCGGCCCGCCTGCTACTCCGACTCTGTCGATTTGTGCTCATGAATTCTTTACTCAGCTCCCTGGTCATAATTTAATAATCAGAAGTAAGAAGCAGAAGAACATTCTCCTTTCTTGAGGATTGGATGATAATCTACAGTAACAATGAGGGACTTGTTATTAAATTTCCAAGTGTTCAAATCACATCACAGCATCCTCCGATTTCACAAGGTGTCAGAAGCAGAGTGATGCAAACACAGTGTGTGTGACAGATGAAGCCCGGATTAATTGTGACACACTCACACACAATAACAAGCTCACCTTGACCCGTTAAAGCGCTTCAACTGCTCTAACCACAGGGGCAAAGACCACAGGACCACAGGGGCAAAGACAGCGCCCCCAGCTCCGGCTAATGGCGCTAATATTTGTGCAGTCCATAAATAATGATAACAAATAACCACGTGAAAAGAATTAATGAAAAGTGAATTCAATTGGAGCAGAGAGATGCATGATTATACAGAGGAACGACAAATTACCCCCGGGGGGAGGGTTGGTGAGATGAGGGGCATTGGTAGAGTCATTACTCCGTAGCGCAAGTACCATCCGGCTAACACCTGTGTTTCTTTGTGATCGGCCTCACCCTAATTAGCCCTCCTGCACCCCGGGGATCCTCTGACACACAAGACCTGGGCTGAAGGTGGCGAGAGAAGAAGAGGTCTACGCTGGGAGAGAACGAGGAGGGCAAATAAAAGTTAGCGTGGAATAAAACCAAACAGAAATACGCACAGAGATGTCGGAGAAACGTGTAGCTAGCTGTCAGTTCGCCCTGCTGTCGTAATCCAGCCAAAGGAAATTGGGAAAAGATAGTCAGAGCGCAAGAGAGAGGCGGGAGGAGGGGAGGAGTTAACTGACATCTGCTGACAGTGTTGAGGAGTGGAGGTAGAGAGGTGGGAGGTGGGGGAGTCATGCCCCCGTTCTCAGTTTCATTTACACTCCCCCTATGGTTCGGAAGTGTTGAATAAAATATTTGTTAATTTCAGACGCCAGCCTTGTTCTTGTGAAGAACACCTGTAAATCCTGCTCACCCTCCAGCTCCCGGTGATAACACCTGTTCCCGGGTGTCATCCCGACAGTCCATCTTGCCATCAAGAATTCTTGGCAGTTCCCTCGTTCTGCAAACCCATCTAATGAAGATGAACTTCAGTGAACACAGCGAGCACTAATGCTCTTGATGCAGCCCTCCTTTTCATCCACTTTTATTCATATGGAAACTTCCCAATCTGTAATGTGCATTTTGATCAGTCATTTTGTGCCTTTTTTTATTTTATTTTTTTTGCTTTTTTACACATTTTCCTTATTTGAGTTTCAGTTTTTTTCACTTTACAAGATGTTTCACGGGTGAAGAGGAGATCAATGAACTGAAAGATCAATACGATCAGGTTACCGCCCCCAATGGCAATGCATGTATCTGCCTTGATGCCCAGAGCAGCAAAGAAAGATGTAAAGCTATAAAACAGTCATGCTGGCCCCACTGAACTCACTACACACACACACGCACGCACACACACACACACACACAGCACTCTGGTAGACCTCATATGTTTTAGCATGGCTACATCACATGCTAGCAGTACATGTTGCTAAAAGTGACTGTGATTCCTTAAATAACCTTCTATCGCCACCCTACAAATTCACAGGTTTGGCCAATCAGAGAGAGACAGCAAGAGAATGGTAATGTAAGAAAGTAGACATGTGTTACAACCTTATGTTAATTAATGCAAATCATCATTATCATCATCTCTACAATATTGGACAGCCTGATCTCAAATTGCATGTTTTCTTTATAGGATTCAATAAATGCAATGTTGTGATGCAATAAAATGCAGTTATTTTTATAATTAATGTCAGAGCTAATCCATATTTCCATTTGTCCTCACTTCCCCTCTTTTCTTCTCTCTGTCTCTCTCTCTCTCAAACACACACACACACACACACAAACACACACACACACACACAATTTAATTGAAAATGACAACAAAAATCTTGTCAATACATTTCAGGTCTGTGCAAGGGAGGACTGCAACAATGCATATGTGTGTGTGTGTGTGTGTGTGTGTGTGCGTGTGTGCGTGTGTGTAGACCTCACACAAGCACACAATACCTTTGTGAGAACAAGTTGTGCTGTTTAATGCACGTCAGTGAATGTAACTGTCCTTATGGATTCTCCGCACGGGTGGTTTTGGGGTTTTGATGGCAACACACACAAGTTGGGCACAAGAGAAAGTGCACAGGGCAGAATCACATGAGCAAGAAAGAAATACAGAAACTGTGGTTTTCCTGCCCTCCACAAAAAAAACTACACCATAGCGGAATTTACACAGTAGATGCTGGCCAGAGTTTTGCAGACTATTTGCAGACATCAACAGAAACCAATTTGGCGGCAACGTGTTCGTGAAAACCATCCGTGCGCTTGAGCAATACTAGTGAAAATTTCCCACTTCCTCTTCAAACCTTCCTATTTTAACATCCAATTTCCCCTTACATCGTCTTTCCTCCTCTCCTCACCTCCTCTCCTCTACGCCGAGACTGATCTGACACTCCTCCGGCGGTGACAGAAGTAGGGCTGCGCACGCCGCGGTGCAGGCCCAATCAGTGACGATCTGCATGGTAATGTGTGGCAGGGGCGGGATAATGAAGTTCCCAGCTTGCCGACTGGAAGGCTATCCTCTGGTGTGCTGAGTGATTTATCACCTCTGTCAAGAGCCAGGACAGCCAGGACTCGTCCTTCCCCATGGTCCCCGGAAACAGGAGTCGGGCGGAGCCAGATAAAAGATGGAGCGAGCGGCGGGCCGCGCTTGTAAAAACACGCAGCGGATATCACAGCTAGCAAAAATAAACATAGTAAATAAAAGATTGTTAACTGCAGCCCACATGCCTATTAATACTGCGGGCTAATAAGTGGGAGCCGTGCTGTTTTGCTGGTCCGTCCGCTGCACTCGGGGCCGATCCATCACGCTCATCCTGCCCAGAGCGACGCGACAGAATGCAAAACAACTCTCATTCATGATTTACAACTCTTTTGTGATGTCGCCGCAAACAAAACCCAACAGTGTTGCTGTCTGTTATACTGGATGCCATGAAAAAAGGAGTCCCATGATACTTGTTTGAGGATTTACAGTATGTTTTCCCCCCACTGCAAATGCACGTGTGATCCATTAAGATAAAAGACTAAAACTGACATTTGGAGTCAAGCTTCTTGTTGGCTGACAATTTAATAAGGCTTATTTAAATTTTACTCTCTCCGCTATGCATTTAGTGCATATTCAAAGCTGGCGATATGCAAATCCTGCTTCCTAAACACCGGTGTGTATTTTACATCTAATAAACTCATTGTTAGAGCTGCAAATCTGCGCCTGGACCCCCCACTGGGATGATTCTTTTTTCACTAAAGAATTGGATGGCAGATGATTTTTTTTTAAATTGCCTTTGTCTGCTCGTAAATATTCTTTAACTCTGTTCTTTTTCTGCCATTGGTGGTTTTGGCTTCACACTCTTGTGCTTTTGTCCCAGGTCCACAGACTGGTCACTTTAAATCTGTGTCAGACTTGACCTTGGACAAAGCCTTAAATTTGCCCACTGATGTGCATAATGAGTTCATTTAGGTAATTAAGCATTCAGGTGGAATGAAAAAATGCTCAGTGAATGTGCCCGAGGAGTTTCCCGTGTTGGTGAAGTAAAACCATCTCGATGGGTCTACATAATGAATCTAATTGGAATCTTAGCATCCAAATGAAAATACCTATGGAATCTACAATTAGAATAGACGTAATGCACAAATCTTAAATGAATCAAAGACGTGGAGCAAAACATCCTTGTTATGATAAAATGCTGTGACTATAAATACTTGAAGCAGTTAAACAGTTTGTGTTTCCAGATATACTGATGAATTTCAACTTCGTTAAGCTGGCTGCTCGCTCAGTGTGGAGGGGACTGGACCCAAGAGCAGAAGGTTGTCGGTTCAAGCCCCGGGGCAGACAAAAACTCGCAGGTGTTTTGGTAGTAAGGGAAGATGCCAAAGAACTTTCACAATACCTTCTAATACCCTTGAGCAAGGTACAAGCCCCCCAAAGAGCAGTTGAGGTAGCAACAGTAACTTCTCTCTGACCCTGAAAAGGGAGCTGAGAAATTCAACAAAACCAAAAAAAAAAGTTCTTTGAGTTTCCTAATCTTTCTCTAATTGGAGATGCATCTAAAAATAAAAACTAACAGTTTAAGCTGGAAGACACAATGTTTTTGTCATGATTCTTGTGAGTGAAGAGCTGTGAGATCTTAATTGAGATGTTCAACCAATCCAATAAATCCAGTCACATGGGTAATGAATCTTATTTAAGGGATAACAGTTAACCGTCAATGGGTCAAACACAAGTTAACTGTCTGAGGGAGAAAAAGAAAATACACTAACCGAATGGAACGAGGCTGCTTCCATGTTCTTTACAATGTGGACGATGGGTTTATTTTACATTCACAAGGAGCTCTGGCGTGGCACCAACACATATTTCTGTGTGATGTTTCCACAGACAGGAGCACCAGAAGACTATGGGCTAGTTTGCTGCATCACACACAAGAACAAATAGATTTCAGGTAATATAATGGGGAACTTCCTTTTCTTCTCACACCCTGTTGTCAGCTTACATCCATATTCATGGAGGGTTTTTCTGAAAGCTGTTAGAATCACTTTCCCTCGGACTAACTCCAAACTGAAGCAACCTCTTTTAGCTTCATCTTCACATCAAACTACATTTGGAACTGATGATCGGCTCAGTAAATATGGACCCTCAACACGTCGCTAACGCTCATATCGACCTAATATAGTGCTGAGAGTAAACTTCACTTTTGCAGCAGTTTTCTACTTTTGTGTCATTACTACAAATGGACAAAGCCAAGTTAAATGCATTTATATGCTTTTTGTCAGACTACTAAAAGTACTTAACATGCCTGCCCTTCACTGAGGGCTCCTTAGGACACAGGTGTTAGACTGAAGAGGCACCTTCAGGAGATTACCGGAAAGACCACAATTGCTCCAATGACCACCATAACACCAGAGAGACCCCAAACATAGGTCATGACCTAACACCTCAAAAATTAAAGTATAATGGAGTGGTCAACCTGATTCATGATGAACAAATGGGGATCAAAGTGATGTTTGTGCATAAAAGCAATGCAACAAGTAAGGTTGGTGTAATGTGAGAGGGGGCGCTGTGGAGGCGGCTATGCAAGAACCTCTCCAATGGAAGTTTTCTTTCAAAAATAATAAATTAAAAAAATAAAATCTGAAATGATGTGAATGTACAGGTTAGTTGAAAATAAATTGAATATGGGAAGCAGAGCATTCAGCTGCTCTGGAGCTCATTACCACCTGAAATCAGAAATATTGACTGAAATCCAGCCCCAAACCCATCTGTTAAGGTAGCGCAGCCCTGCCCCATTTAACCTGGCTTTTAGCCTCTTTGGTCTCCCCTCACACTTGTTTCTGTTTTACAATCTGGCCTTTAATTATTATTATAGAAAGGGTTAGGGTCAAACACCCTGGTGCTACCATCCTTTGAGCCTGGGGCAAACTTTAGGGACTCTCCTATACCGCAGTCTGCCAATGTTACCAACACACAACTAACAGTTAGCAGAATCTGCGCCTGTGTAATCAGACACGACATTTGCTTTTATTAATATGGTATCATTCAACACTTATGGTGGGATCCCAGCCACATCGTTTAAAAGAACGGGTTCATAGCAAAGGTCCTTCGTGTCCCTTCACCTCCTCTATTCATTTTAAAAAAAATCACACATCAATGATGGTGCGGGGTGAGAATGGAAAGTGTATTTTTCCTTTTGCGAGTCAGAGGGATCCTCTGCAGCCCTCTTGTTCTCTGTAGCTCATTATTAGGAAGCGTTAACAAGTCCATGTTCTGGCAGAGGGAGAATAAGTACACAGTAATTGACTCCTGGCCTCTCTCATCGCATTAGCGGCGGAGGAAAATGGGCTCTGCTTTCACAAGCGCGCACGAAGGCTGAGAGAACATGCTTGTCTCATTTGTCATCAGACCTGCCTGGAACAAGCAAAAGGCCCCTGCAGATGAACCATGAACTTGAACTCCTATTTTATAATAGACCTGCTGTAGCGAGTGTGTCGCTCCCTCTGCATCTTTGTCTGCTCGCTCTATCATCTGCCTCTGTGGGTAAAGCGGCATTTGTGTGACATTGTTTCATACACACACAGAATACAAGCACGTGTGTTCTGTGTGTGCTGCTGTGGAACTCAGCTGCGGTCTGGTAGCAGCTGAGCCTGGCGTGTGTCTTAGCAGGCTCCTTAGAATCAGGCGAAGGTGAGGGTGACAGCGTCAGCTTGGCTCTCCTAATGAATGTCTCACTTCCCCCGGCACATTCCCTTTGCGCTCCCCTCGTAGGCACCTAGCACCCCTCTGCCTACAGGCCCCGCAACTCACCATTAGACAGCAAGTGCCATCATTGGTATGACCTCATGGCCTTGCAACCTCGCCTGTGGAGTTGGTGTCACTTTGGTTTTGGCAAAGACTGGGGTTCTGGCGGTGGTGTCAGAGTACTGTGAAGGGTAAACAGATTAATAGAAGCTAATGAGAGGCTGGGAGATGCAGCATTTTTGTGTGTCTTTCATTGTTTTATCGTAGACATTTATTTCAAGACATCAGTCTTTATGACGTAATATAAACTGCAAATTACATAAAATCCATTTGGGTCGCAAAAAATCTTTATGTCCCCTGTCCCAACTCAATTAAAGGATTATGGCACAAATGTTCACATATGACTGACACAAATGATACCTTCAGGGTCTTAAAGGGTGCTTCATAAAGTCGAAGCCACATTCATGGTGTAATGTATGCGAGCCAATACACTGGCTATGGTTAGTTAGGGCCTCAAAATGATGACGATGACGAAATGTATAAAAGAAACCCTCACTAGATGTGGGCAAAATCACTTTGGCTTATGCTGATAATGCTGATATTTTAATGTCTGTTGAAGTGCTCACACTTGTCAAACATATAGGAGTTTACACAATATGGGGGGGGGGGGGGGGGGGGGGGGGGATCAACATTCCTTTGGCTCGTGGCCTAATGAGGTGTTTGCCTTTTGAACCAAATCAGTGATAATCACTGACAAAGAAACACGCCCAGCATTGCTGGTCAGCCAAGGGGGTGAAAACGCAATGACTGTGATCACTGGACGAGCATTGATCGTCTTGTACTCTCATTCCCCAAATGCACGGAAACAAGGACACGCTCATCTAGGGACCTGACATGGCTGGTTGCACAGAGACGCACGGCAACCCTTTCAGTCAGGGTTTGTTTCCGTTAAGGTGTGATTTGCTTCTCCTTGGGTTGTCCGCTGCTTCTCTTGTTTTGTGCTTTAATTTTCTTATTTTTTCCCTGAGAGTTCTCAGTGTGGTTGTGGAGAGTGTGTGCCCCTCTCGACTTGTGTGTCCCTCTCTGTTTTCTGTACTTGAGAGCAAGGTGACAATTACAGGGTTTCCAAGCATAGAGAAGACACTCATCAACATCTATAATCTGTAGGGACCCCAGTCTCTCTGTCTGTCTCACACACACACACACACACACACACACACACACACACCACCGCCCCCACATGTCCCCTGCTGTTCCTCACTCACAAATCACAGAGCAAGCAAATTCAGAGGGTTGACAGACAGACAGACAGACAGACAGACAGACAGACAGACAGACAGACAGACAGACAGACAGACAGACAGACAGACAGACGTATCATTATCCAAGCCCCTCCATCAGGGTGGGTTGTCTGACGAGAGCTTGGCTTTCAGTCCCATGATGCTCTCTGTGCACCAGCAAATGGCCAGACGCCCACGCAGGCTGAGGATCCCGTCACGTCTTTCATCTCGCACCTCTCTCGTTATTACTCTGTAAGTTCATCAGCTCGTCCACTTTCAAAGAAAGACACGAAGGATCAGTGCCGGCTTATTTGTGTTTTCCCTGGTAAGTTAGTGATATGAGGTGAGGTCATCACTTATTATTACGCAATGACACGTGGGTAGAAAAGAAAAAGCAGAAGAGCGCGTGTTCAGAGGTGTTGTATTCTACCTGTTCCAATATTACCATCTGTACTGGTTAAACTTTGGTTTACATTTGATAGAGGGTAATATGCTGGTCTTTTTCAAAGAAAGGTTTAGGACCTAAGGGTGCATCTTTGCCCCCAAAGTCTGGATTATTTGGCTCCTGTGAGGGCAACTGTTCTGTGGTTGAGCCTGACACACTTTCCTGGCCCAGTATGGTGGAATCAGTGCGCTAGGGTACAGCGGGAAGCACAGTTACATAAGCAAGGTCAATAAATCTGGACCTTTTGCGAGGGCTGACTGTTTTGAAAATCGAACAAGAAGTCAGTAAAATGTGAGCCATGTTTTCACGCTGCTGCGATCTGTCATCCGTGCTTGAGTAGACCTGGGCCTGGCGTAATGTGAGTGTGTTGCTAACGGAGCTTCAGCGCAGTACAGACCAACTGGCCCCAGTTTAAAGGTACCTATAGGCTGGTGACCTTGTCTCCAGTGAGTTCTCCAGAGTGTTCCTCAACTTCTCAGCTGATCCCACCAGATCCAAATCACTTTCCCACTTTCCTCACCGCCTCTGCTGGCTTAGACCCTGTCTGGACCTAAACAGGAAGGGTGTGGTGCTGAGGCAGCACACCGGGGTCGTGACCTGGCCTGCCTCCCATCATTAAAGCCTCCAGCTGCTCCAAGACTTCCGTTGATGTGGTCCACCGAGGAGGGGAGGCAGGGGAGGGACATCTCCTTAATTGTACCCTAGGTCATAGCGAAAGGAATGTCTGAGGTCTGAGGCCTTGTTATACACACATACATAATCGTGCACGGGTGTGCGCGAGCACACACGGACACACGCACATCAGAAATGCTCATACACGAGCTCTGTCTCTTTCTCCTGTGTCTCTCGTTCTTCTGTGTTCTCCACCTCCCGTACTCCCACCCCTGCGGAGAAGGCCACTAATTGGCACATTGGCTGCCAGTGTGGGTGGGGAGAGAATGTCAGAGCACCACGCCACAGTACGGAACCTACAGACATCTCCAGAGCAGTGTGGGGACCCCTGGGATACGGAGGGAAGATGAAGAGCACCCGACGCCACAACTGCCTTTGACCACTGCATAATGAAATGTAGGTAAAGAAAAAGAAAAGCTGAGATACACTTGGTCAGCAGGTTACCGGTAGAGGGCACGTGGTCCAGGTAGAAGACACGATGCAATAAGCTGCTTAAAACATTATAAATAATACTGTGCATCCGATTTTCCATCTTCTGCTCTTGCTTGAGGACAAATAAAATACTGAGGATCATTATTATGACAAGATTTAGTTCGTTTTCTTTGTGATATATTTATTCAATCCAGTTTTGAGTTCAGTGACTGACTCAGTACGTATAAACACATTATGGAAGGTCTGTAGAAGGCACCCAAACAAGACATGTGACACGGGCGCACAGGGAAACGAGTGCAGGCCTTTGGCTCATTTCACGCAGCAGCTGAAGGTCGGTGCAAAACAATGTCACTTCCTCAATTTGACAATAAATGCAGGGTGGTAGGTGGCAGAACTAAAACAAAGACGGAAATAGAGTGCTGATGAGGGCTGGTTAGAGTAGGTGGGAGGATGGGAGTGGGGGGCTATTGGTGCAGTTGAACTTGTGGTCAGCTGAAGGGGGCCCAGAAGGAGGTAGGGCAGGTCAGGAACTGATAGCCCACAGGGCTGGTGGAGCCTCGGCCCATAGAGCACCCAGCCAACTTTCCAGTCAACACATGAGTCAGTCAGCAGAGATGAGCCCAAAATAAATGGCTTCCCTGTTCCAGACGGAACCACACCCTCTCGTGGTTTCTTAGAGGGCGGCGTGGGCTGGTTGGGCGACCGCCCCTCTGGGGTTTCTGGGGCTGGGGATGGATCTGAACAGAGGGAGGCGGCAGAGGCGGAGAGGGGTAGAGAGGGAGTGGGTGGTGGTGGTGGTGAGTGGGGGCTGCGAGGAGCGCCGGGGTGTGTTTGAGTTCCCAAAATGGGAACATTATGGCAACATCAGGGTGAAGAGTTGGCAACCGCTCAGACTTTTCATTGTTTATTGTTTACCCGCACTGTGGAGGGTAAACAATGGCACGCCCTCTCTTTGGGCCAAGACTGCTGCTGAAGACCAAGGTGGGCAGGGCGTCCACCGCCTACCAACACTTGCTGACGCCTCCAAAGACTCTTAGATGCTGCTTTTGTCTCGGTATTTTCTCCTTATGCTTTATTTTTCCTTCTGTTTATTCTATGATTTCATGCCCTGTAGTCACCTGTTGACTTTCCAAAATGAAAAGCAGACCTGTAGGCTATGCTAATCCCTTCCCAGGACAAGGGCAAACAATGTGCGGTCAGCCTTATGTTCGACACCCTCACCCTTCTCTCATGTTTTGTTTTCTCTTCATGTTACTCCCTCCATCATTTTCTTTTCTTCACTCGTCTCTGTGTGGGTGTGCACGTCCCAGCTCATGATGGCTCTCGTTAGCTGTCAAGTGTCATCTTTATTAGCGCTCTCGGTGACTCAGAGGAGTGACAAGAAGAAGCCGGGAGTCGGTCTTTCATTACCCCTGGCAAAGGAAGTGTCATTCTCTCCATCTATTATTCATATTCTCTTTAATTTAACCAGGTAGAAGTGGCCTCGCAGCACAGCGCTCGTAGCTGCAGTGATTCACCTCTGCTAGACAAACATGGACAGCCTTTTTTTTTGAGGCAATCTGCATTCTGACTGTCGAGAGACATAATTATACTGTAAGCTGAGCTGAAAAATTCAAGACCGAAATTAAATGATATGGTTTTTTTTGTTTGAAACAAATACTCTGTGAGTCAAGTTGCAATTCATAAAAAAAGGCTTCTCGTTATTGTTTATATTCATACAGTTTTCATGCTTGAAAAGAAAAAAAATGCTAATTATTGCGCAATTAATTACACAAATGTGATAGAAAAGATCTTTTGTTTTTCTGTTTTGTTTTCTTTGCATATATATATTTTCCTAAACTTGCTTAGGGAAAAAATTAATCTTAAGGGAGAACCAGAACCACCTTGTCTGCATTAGATGAAAAAGATCAAACTGCAAGTATACACCCTTTAATCCAACACACACACACACACACACACACACACACACACACACACACACGCGTAAACAACACGTTGAAATTCAACCCAACAATGCACACTTATTTAAAGCCTTTAGGAGCTCCAACTTCTCAAAGTTGGAATGATAAAAAGTACAAGAAGAGCAGGAAACGAGTGAGACAAAGGATGAGCAGAGACAGAGAGCAGCACTACATCTGCTAGCCCAGAATTAGAGCGTGAATGTATTGTCACACAACTGAATGTTGCAAACTCCAGGTTCCCTCAAAAACAGGGACGTCTCTCTCTCTCTCTCTCCCCCCCCCAGGACTGGGTGCGTTTGGGGAGATAATTGACGAGTCCCCTGGCATGCAGCGAGGGAAGGAGCACTCGGTGCTCTCACAGCCACACAAAAGCTGCGCTCGCTCACGTCAGTGTGTACGTCAACACAACAGACTGGCGGAGAGCGTGCGCGTGTTTACTTGTGTGTGCGGCCGCGTGTGCTTACGCACGTGTTTATCAGAGGAGGAGGGTGATTATTCCTTTCTTTTGCAAGGCATAATCCATTTCTGCTAAGCTTGAGAGAGCACCCAGGAGTAATGAGGGATGAACCTGAAAGAGGCTGACGACAGTTCTGAGGAAGGCCTGCGCTCCTTGTTTTTCTTTTCTTCCCTCTTTCTTGATGCTACTCTCTCCTTCCTCTCCTCCATCTCTTCCTGTGAAACTCTCCTGTGTTGCTTTAACAACTGTTGTGTGTGAGCTTCCACTTCTTCTGAGCTTCCTCAGACTATGCGATGGCTGTGCCAGATCCAACATGACGGATTGAATGTCATCTTTTCTTTCTTTCCTTTCCTTTCTCTCAAACTTTTATTTATTTATTTATTTTTTTGCGCCTGCCTGCTAGACTAGAGGAATTGTAGGTATCACAGACACACAAAAGGAAAGTTTACAAGGAAAGTTGTGGGGAGATGCAAAAGTTGGGAACTGGAGGTTATGGTTGAAAAAAGGAGCAATTTTTCAATGATCAATTATAAAAGAATTGAATGACTTAAATTAAAGCTTAAAGCAAAAGGATATAAATAGCGTATATAACGTCATTTTGAAAGCTGAGTAACTGATCATTATCTAATAATCTGTGTAATGTTAGTATAAATTAGTCTTTGTGTTAATTTAATGGGATTTAAAGGAATGTCCCGTCATGACCTGCATTTTACATAAAGTTTCTTTGCTGATTTTAGAAGAATATCATTTGTGGCTCTGTTTTTACCACCGTTTATGTTTTCTTTGCCAAAGGCTGCCTCTCAAAATAAAATCACCCCTTTTTTTCCCTTTTTTTTTTGCATTTTTTTATTTTTTACATTTTTTCGTCAGACAGACTGCAGTTGTATGGAAAAGGGGAATCCAGTCAGACATGACAAAAAAAACTGACACAGGGTAAGTTCCCTAATATTCTGACTGGAATCATGAATACTTCCCTTCTTGACCATTTGAGGAAGCTGAAATGTCAGCATTTACACACAGACCGCTACATTCATGTATAACAGACGTGCTTTTTTAAAAACTCCACATATACACATATACACGTTAATAATTTGAATACTCCGTGTGTGTGTGTGTGTGTGTGTGTGAAAGGGAGAATGCATGCCAGCACTAGACCGAGCTGCAAGTGCGGCGGGCTCCTGCTCACTGAATTCGGCCCCGCTGTGTGCGCTCCCACCTCACACCTCCAATCTCGACCCCCTGCAGAGACCTCTGATTGCCGTGGAAACCACACTTAAGAAGAAAATTAGGACTGCCTACTCTCTAATTTAAAAGTGCGGCTTAATTGGTTTCATTTATTACAGATGGAAATGCAAACTGTGTGTTTTGCTGGCTGATTTCACAGGTGTGCTTATTTGCTTAGAGAGACAAGATTAAACTAAATGAGTCAAAAATTGTAAGCAAATTAGATGAAGGAACGTTGCTGCTAAGGCAGTCGCTGAAGTGTTGCTGAAGAAGAGGGAGGCGGTAATGGGGAGGAAAAAACACACGCAGTCAGACGTGTGGTGTTTGAGGACCTATAGTACAATGCACATATAGTGTATTAACACATATGGAATATGAATATCCTCATAGAAACGTGGGTTGGGTGTAGATGTGGAAAATTACTGCTCTGATCTCTCTACCTCTTGCACAATCAGGACTCCGTGTGCAGGCTCGGTACAGGTATATTTATCTCTTGTGGCGACGGACCTGTTTGCATAAGGACTGGCTGACAAAACTGAACACTGCAAGAAATATTTTGATTTACCAACATGTTTGGCAGGCGGACACAAGCAATTACGACGGCCTGTTTTGAACGAGTACACCAGTTCTTATGTGCCACCTCAACACGAAAACAAGTGGACCAATTCAACGGATGATCTGCTTCTATGGTTTTGCAAAACATGAAAACAAGAGCACGTAAACACGGAGTCCGACACAACTTTCAACGAGACAAAAACACCACTTTACTTGTCTGGTTGTCTCCTCCCTCCCCACCTGGGGTGTATGGTCTTACCATGGGGTGACAGCGGTCAGTGGCGGACCGTCTTACTGACTGGTTCTGTGTCGAACCGTAACCACATGATCGCCACACGATGTCCTGGGACCAGGTGAACGTGCCACGATGCAGACCAAAGCACAAACATCACGCTGGTCTCCTTTCTGTACATATGTGCACAGGGGGCAAGCAGCGGGGCACGAGTGGTTAAAGTTTATTTCTGGATGTATTCATTACGCAGTGAAAGGCTTGCAGTTGGGGCTAGGCAATTGTGGCGCCAGCATGTGATTGTGGCAAGACAGCCTGACCGCCCAAAAATGGCTGAGCTAACAGGGACAAGGTTTTACACTTCCACTTGCTAGCTCCTGCTGAGCCTTTCCTTCACTATCAACTTATGGCGAATGATCAGCAAACAGGGCAACACTTTCATGAACAACTCGAGCCACGAAAAGGTTGTCACCAGGACGTCCTGGCAATCACGTCCCTTCCACAAAGGAGATAATAGGCAGCAACGGTAAGCAGCGAGAAAGAAAGAAATTGCAGCCGGAAGAAAGCTGAGTTGGGTAAAAAGTGCGAAACAGTCAACAGTCAGGAACTACTTCTTGCTTTATGCTTTATTTGAAGGCACTGCGTGTTTGAAACGGTAAAAAACTTGCTCTCATCACCTTTGCCTTTCAATGGCCTGTGTTGCTACGGGTGTTTCACTTCAAGATGTTGCGTAGCTGTTTTGTGATGAGAACACCCTGAGGGATACACAGCGGGACACAAGGTGTTAAGGTTCAGCTGTGTTTGCTTGCTCACAACCCGAGGAGGGGGAAAAAATAAATAAATAAAAAAACAGAGACATAAAATCAATGATGAGACTGTTAGTGGAGGTTTAAAAGGGTGCATTTAGAAAGGATCCTAGGGTGCAAGGTGATAGAGCTGCAGTTTGTAAAAAGCATATGATCTAACTCCACGCTGCAAGAGAGTCGGGGGCAAGATGGCTTCTGTGGGAGACGGTGGATTTTGTTGGTTTTGGTAAAAGTGGTTGACCCAAAAGATGAGTTTAAGAACGTGCGTTAATATGTTTGGTAGAAGAGCGAAGGGGTGGGGTGGGGGCGTATGAGCGCGCGCCCTCGCTATACCATGTGCTTACGTGGCCCCTTTACGTTGACAAAAAAGCCAGCGCTCTGGTTACCAGGCCTGTGTGTGGTTCGGGATGATAAATCACATCCCATTCTTTAGCGGAGACAGCTCGTCGTGGCAGCAAATCTGATTCTGGCCTCTTAAATCAAGACATGTGGTTGAACGGAGGCTGCGAGATCTGAGCTTTTCGATGCCTCTCAAAGAGAATGTTTGAATGGGCCTTTTGATAAGAAAACAGCTTGAAGCCATCCCACACAGCCATGAAATCAGCATGCACCTCCTGTGTAAGAGCCAAACAGATTGGAGGAGATGCTCGGCTGGATCTGTTCCTATTACCCAATAAGCCAAGTGTTCAGAGTGATTGACAATGATTAAGTGTAAGAGGCTATGCTAGTGTCATTCGCTGAAACATATTTCCTACTTGGTAGTGCGTGGGAGGGTTGGGCAGAGCCTGTCCATCAAAAAGACGGGATGAATACACGGTCTCTGTCAATTGCCCAACTTATCTTCCTGAATCAAATTACTGTCTGAAAGGATAACTGAGTGCCCTCTGATGTTTTTCCTCTCAGATTGGTAAAGTGTCAGAATTTTTTAAGCGCAGGTCATCATAACAATATAAAAAAAGCCCCCCACACCCCCCCGCTTTGCAATGTGATCGCCCAGGTTTAATCTCGGAGGCAGCCGAGGAGTCACTGCCAAGAAACAGGCAAAACGCTGCTCGTTGACGAGTTGAATCGTGATCAAGGCACCAGCTACATCGACATCCTGAAACAAGCACCATTTGGCGGTTCATGAGGTCACTCGTTCTGTGTTGAGGAGAGGAGGAGTGTGCCAGATTCTCCCTTCAATCACATATTCTATGTCGAGAATAATTGCCTTTTTTTGCGCTAATGGTTTTGGATCAGAAGAAAAAGGGAAAAAAAAGTTGGAGATCCTTATTAGTGGCATCCTGCATCAGTTTACTATATTTATGCACCAAACATGTTTCCTTAAAAGCTCATCACCTTTTAGTCTCAGCTATTCCTCTCTATGTAAGCTCACACTTATTCCAATAAATGTTTTTTTAATAATAATAATAAATTAATGCAAAGTAATACTACTGTAATAACAATAGGAAATTGCAACACAGGTCATCATTTTACTACTAAAATTCAAATTGGATTATCATCAGTTAGCAAATCAACGCAGAAGTCACGGTGTTCCTTCATAACTGTTGCATTTTCACTGAATAAATCTGTTTTATGACGTGAACAGACGAAGCAAAAATATGAATCAATAACGCCGACACTGCAACGATTGACCCGAGCTGCTGAACACACAAATGGAAAAGAAAATGTCACAGAAATGGAAGAAAGAGTTGCATCGCACCTCCGTTAATAATAGCCATCATAACGAAGTCTATAGAATAAGAAAACTTCTTTTCGCTCCCGTGACGTTCAAAGTGATGACACAATTTTTGTTCTTCACAGAGGGGGCTGTTGTCAATAACGACAAATGGCCACAGCGCATCGTCAGAACATGATTTTGGAGGCAACATCAAGAAGTCTTTCCTCTGCAGAACAACGACTTTTATGTGTGCACTATTTAATTAGTAAAACAGAAACTATGCCATCCAGACGGCGCCCGTGACAGAGAACAAGCCGCATCCACGAGGTGGATACTGAAGAAGGTAAAAACAGTTGCAGTTCTTTTTTTTGTTACAGGAGCTTCCTCTCAGGTGTGTTGAGAAGCGGCTCGCAGGCAGAAGCGGCAACAACAGCAACAGACGCGGCAGCAGCGCGTCTTTGGCTGACCTATTTAGGTAATTGCACTCTTCATTAAAAAAACTCCATCTGCAAGAGAAATTACACTTCCCCAGCGGAATCTAGGTAACATAATCTCCCTCTGGCAGACTAATTGCGTGGCATGATAACCTCATAGGCTCGGCCTGTTTAATTTTTCATCTCTTTTCAAATAATTATGGATCAGTAGAGAGAGGTATTGATTTGATTCATTAACTTCTCTCATGGAGCCAAGGTTAACGATCACACCGATCCCCAATTACCTGACGGAGAGCTCCTGGTCTATTAGTTTTGACTGGCTTCCACTTTATTATTGGCAGCGATTGTGGTGAAACAACACAGAGATCTGAGGGACGTGGGGACCGTTGAAAGCAGCTCTCGCAGCTAATGCGAATAAAAATGAAAGCGTGTGGCTAAATAATCAGCTGTAAAACAGATGACAGATATTTTCTTTCGTAGGGGGGGTGTCACTTGCTTCCCAGAGCTGGTATCTTTTGCTCGTACTTAATCAGGAAGACTAGTCGGAAAGCAAAGCCCATTTTGAACTACTTCAATAAATTAGCCTCGTAGCGCCAATGACGGCGGCTTTGCCAGCTCACACTGTTCAAAAACCTGCTGTGTTTAAGTGGTGAAAAGGCAGATCTTTAGAAGACAAAGCCGCTGGCGTGGTTAACAGCCAGTAGAAGCAGTTCAGGCTTTGACTCTGAGGCATCTGATTCAACACGCAGAAGATGAGGTTTGAGGGCAGGTGTGAGAGAAGCTGTAATCCCACGTCATATATTCCCTTTACACTATGTTTTTGGGAACACAGCATGCTGCAGGTTTGACATGTTCTAATATTGCGACATCAATTTTTTTCCTTGGGTAGATTAAAAGAAATCACTTGATCAGTTTTCTAATCAGAACTGGCTTTGTTTAAGTCCAATAATGGCCTTTAGTTGAGCAATCCTGTTATAAAGTATGTCTTTGGCTCCACTGGGGTGATTTGGAACAGAAATGAGACATTAAAGTGACTGTAACCTCGAAATGAGTTCCTCCCATTAAGTTTCCCCTCCTCTTCCTTTCCATAATCATTTCTCTTATTTCCGCCACCTTGGGCTGGCAAAGGAGAGGAAACTGTCTCCCCTCGTCCACAGATGAATTACATTTCAAATTCATCACATGCAGGATGGAAAATATTAAGAAGGAAGGAGTTTGAGAAAGTGCTAGACTTTGTAGGGTCTCAGTAAGTGAGGGTCATTTTTTTTGCAGCAGGCTGTGGGGTTAAATTTGACTCCGCATAATTATGTCCGAAATAAACCCCTTCTTTTTGTTGATCACACTGCAAAGTGTGTGTTAATCTACCCCCTGCCATTGTTTCCTTCTGTTACCCCCCTTTTCTCCCTCTCTCTCACACACGCACGCACGCACGCACACACGCACGCACACACACACACACACACACACACAGACTTTGCCTGGGAAGCATCCTGTGTTACCTATGATGATGATGGTGAAGGTGAACACTGGAACATTTGGTCCAAAAACAATTGTGCTCATTTACGGAGATTTCATCAGGTGCTCACCAGGATGTTATGGATGTACGCTGTGAGAGATCAAGCTTTTTCCTACCTATGTCTTTTTAATATAGTCTCATTACTATTATTTTATATAATAGACATGGTTATACATTTCTCTTAGAAAGGACGTGTTATTGTTTTCAATCCTGGATGCATTATTCTGTCCCAACAATGGTCAATTTGATGCTCTAGGCTGAGCTAAACAGGCCCTCAATGTACAAGTGATGGTGAAATCTTGGTGAGGAATTGTCCCAGTCTTCCTGGATTAGCACCTTGTGGTGCAGTGGGCACCGCTGCCTGGGTTTGATTCCAGCCCTGGGGCCTTTCTCTATGGAATTTAGACATTTTCCCAACCGGTGGCTGCAGGTTTCTCTGGGTACTCCGGTTTCCTCCCACAATCCAGAGACAGAATGATGAAACTAAATTCGACAGATGGCAGAAACTAAATTTCTGCCGTACGAGCGAAAGGTGTGTGGCCTGTGGACGAATGGTGACCCATCCAGAATACAGTTGAAGATATGGGTGCACAGCATTAACCGGACTGGCTTCTCTTTCCTTGCCCTCTTCCCATATGTTACCACATCTGACCAAACCCTCCCTACTTCTATGGCCAGACACTAAAAACCCCTGAGACGAGGCAAAAACCAACTGGTACGCTAAACGAGATGGTGGAACACTATAAGGACCCTGGAGGAAAACCTGCCAATGACTACTCCAGCGCTGGAAGCTCATGTTGCCTTTCAGCATCCATCTGTGGGCCTGGAGAGAGTGTAGACAGGCCAGTCTACTTTTATTTGCCCAGCATTTCCATTCAGACCGTGGTGGCTTGCCAAGGTTTTGCAGGTATTCGTAATGTAAGCCCTACTGCTGGGGTCTCAGTAGTCTAATTTCGAGGGTTTAGACAGGAGCTCAGGGGCATAGCAGTGGTTTGGTCAAATGGCTCACAGTTGGGTTGGTCTGTCTCTCAATCAGACCCTTCATGAAGCAAGACAGGGAGGAGGAGAGCAGGGGCGCAACTTCCTCTGTTATTCTGCCCTCCGTTGCTTTTCTTTCTGTCTCCCGGTCTATTACCCCTGTGTCTTTGCTGCGTTGAGGTGCTGCGGTGCATATCGTGCAGTAGCGTTCCCAAAAGGGTCGTTCTCTAGCTGTTGACATTGCAAAAAAGTGTAGGTTTTAACGAGTGTTTAAAGAGCAGGGCTGGGGACACGGGTCTGTGACTCTGAATGTTTGGAGTGTTAACAGGCGACCCCGCTACAGCTCGTCATAGATCACGAGAGTCAGAATGACATGTTTTGAAAAGTCTGGTTATAGAGGCATGCTAGTTCCCCACAGGTCCACCACCCCAGGAGGACACAATTCAGATAAGTTTGAGAATCCTAAAGTTATTTCTCCAATTGCTCTCTGATCGAAGGTCCTGAAATTCTAAATATGAATCAAAGTGCAGTTGTACTATTGGAGTTTTCAGCTATTGGGAGAATTTGGATAATTTTGCAAAACAGCCCAGCTGGTGCTTTGGCCAATTTCATCGGTATTTGGGGGTGATAAAAACAAAAGCAGTGGAAAAATAATTCCTGTTTTAAGTAACAACCCAATTACAAGACAGCCATTCAGTATATGCAGAGAGACACTTGGGTTAATTTGAATAATGAGTGTAAATGTTCTCTGTGGACTACTTAAGCACAGCACTCTTAACTGCCCACTTCATAGGGTTTTTATTTTTAAAAAAAAAAGTAATTAGATAAGTTCCTGAGCAACACAAGTGTACATTTATGGTTTTATTGGCATATAATTTTATTGCCCTCATTATTTTTGAATTAAGATGCTAATGTGTAATTAGTCGTACTATATTTTCTGACTCCACACATCAATTTCCATTCACAGAGGTAATATCAAGTACAAGTAGAACAAATTTCTCTCTTTTGTAATAATTGCAAACAATAAAATCCAAACATCACTAAAAACAGAAATGCATTCAGAACCAGATGATACCAGCTGTCTATTTTTGTGTTTACTCGACTGCGGGGCCCAAGTTACTCATTGATTTGATTTTGAGCTCTCTTGGATTAGAACTGCTGCAGTTATGTTCCTCTCAAGGTCTGTAAGAACCCTTCTAGGTTACTCACTGCACCCCTAAAACCAACCTCTAAATCAGATATCCATGACACCTCTCCATCATTGGTTTGTTGCCAATATACCTCATGGCAAAATCCCATCAGAGTTGTACCCCACCTATCCTCTCCATAGCTCCCAATTCAAACATTTGACAGCCTCTGGAAAGATGCAGTTCAAGTTGTTTTCCCACACAGGCATCTCTCAAATGCGGCGTTAACCGACAGCATGAAAAATACCCTAAAGACATGTATCCTGTTGGTTAAAAATCCGAGCGCTAAGAGGGAAAGTTTTAGAACCCCCCTGATCCAATATGTTTGAAGTTCTCCGAAGATGTGGCGCAGCTTCGTTTTTGTTCTTAAAAAAAAAAAAAAAAAGCCAAAGTTTTGTGTCAACCGAGCAGTTTGGTTTATGCATAAACAGAGGCCGGCCTCATCTTACAGAATGTTTTTCCTTGTGTTCATTTGGGGGGAGAGTGGCTTAACGCAAATCAACAGTTCTCATTGTCTTTGCAGCCACCAGTTTAACATGTTAATGTAAGGTCCAGTGGACTGGATTATGCACGGAGCCACAGCTTTAGTTTTCGCCTCAATAAAAAAACAGACTTGGATACGGTACATACCTATCTCTCAACAGAATTTAGACCCCAAACTGGGACTCCAATGGTCCAGTGTACGTGGTGAACATTAAGTTTCATTTTACATTGGCTTGCACAAAGGGCCGTGTGTTCTGTGTGGGAAAGACCTCGGCTGCCCACAAGATCTGCATATGTCTGCTTTAAACCTTCCTGTAATTAAAAAAAGAACATTTCAACATGTTTGGTAATAATGATATATATATATAGTATATACAGTTTAACTGCAGTGGTGATTTTTAAGGAGAAAAACAAAGACTAGGCTGCGAATTCTTCATTTTTAATTTTGTTAGAAATGTGGAGTTAAAGGCAACGCCATGTCCAAGAGTCTCGTATTTTTAGGCACTGACTTCTACAATATTAAACAAACATGCACCTGCCCCCTGCCCAGAAACAAACTAAGCCACAATAAAAGGGAGACCTCCTCTCAAATCGGAACCGACAATCCAATCAGGCATGCAATCATGCTAAAACCGAGTAAACACGGCCAATTACAGAGCATTTTGCTGGATGCTGATTAGTGAGATTTACCCCTGGGCTACAGCGAGGTAAACAGAGGCAGTGACCGATGGCATGTTGACGTTCTCCCTTCACTTCACTTTCCCAACCGGATGAGGGATGACAAGTCAGTGTGCGTAATCTGTTAAAGGTAGAATAACAAATACCAAAGTGCCACTTCAGTTCCTTCGTCCCCTGGCAGCCGTTTCCACCCCTGGAGGGCAATCTGGACCAGGATTTATTAGACATAATTAAGTGACTGTGCTGCTCCTGCCGTAGTCCTGATATTTAATTTACACACTTAAACAAAGGACAGTCAGACAGTTGGGATGTGTGGATTCTTTGGGATTGCTTTTACAAAGTGGGTCACTTTTCTTACTGGATGAGACAAAGTTTTGCATTTTTTAACATCATTACTAGCTGTTTACCTTTTTTTTTAAAAAAAAATGGATTTTTACAATGGAAACAAATAAACACAAACTGTGTTTATGGCTGTAATATAAGCATAACACAGAAACGTGTGTGTATTTAATTTTATGACTAAATCTTCTCAACGATATCGATTCAACTTGTTACATGCAGGTAAGACAGTCTGAATTACTGTCTGAACGGCATTGTTAACCTGACAAAAGCCAATTTATTCTACACCAACAAATACAGCTTCAACTGTGCTGCACTAATGAGAAAATGGCAAGAAATTATGTAATTGCAGTCACCTTCTGTCACCATGCTTCAGCAGACTGTATACGCTACAGACCCTTTAGCTAAACCTTCTATTTCAGACAGTTTAAGAGTTCATTTTGAATATTATTAATCTCACTAAGATCTTTATTTTCAAGGCCATTTATTTGTCCGTTGCTGGAATACAGTTGAAACAATAAAGTTTAGATTTAGAGTAGAGATCACAATCACTGCAATGAAAAAAGAAAAG
The DNA here is from genome assembly GCF_901000725.2 of Takifugu rubripes. NCBI lineage: Eukaryota > Metazoa > Chordata > Actinopteri > Tetraodontiformes > Tetraodontidae > Takifugu > Takifugu rubripes. The sequence continues at coordinate 18,246,385 of NC_042305.1, read as the reverse complement.
GAAATACTGTAAAAGACGGTGGCTTATCAGTGAGGCTTTTATATTTCGCCTTTGTGGTTCCAAACCCTGCACATAAAGCAGAAGTGTGTTCTGTGCAATCCTGGAGATTGTGGCTGGAGGGAAAGAGAGTCTGTCTGGGTTTCAATCTGGACCTGCAAATGCTCGGTGAGTGTTTGTTGGAAAGCCCCCGTCAGTCTGTCCAACAGCTCCCAGACAGGAGTGTTGAAACACTTCCTGAGAAGCAGCAGACATCAGAGTCAGCCAGCCTGGTTCTGACGTTTGTTGGAGATATATATTATCTTTTTTTTTCCATCCATAATGTCATACTCGACAAACACGGGAGCCTATTGGTGATGCATACACTAAAAGAACCTGTTTGCATACATGTGTGCAGACTTTAGTTTACAAGTTGTGGTTCCTCATACATGACCTTGATTTTCATTTAAACACATTTAAGACGTGTCTGGATGTTTTGTAAAAGCTAATTACTACTTGCAGCTTCTTGATGGATTGATTCAACCTGCGTACTGCTGTCACTGAGCAGCTATGACAATACCCATGGTTCAAACACTGTAATGGTCATTTTATAAGCGCAAACAAAAAACTTTAATGTCAAATGAAAAATGATTGCAATTCCACTGTCTTCATTGCAAAAAACCTTTTTTAATCGGTTTAATCTGCTTTACGACTGAGCAAAGGCATTGTGTTCTGCTAGAGCCGTGTTTTGATGTTTTCGTGCATGTGCAGATAAGTGGGTGACTGTACCACCGCACATGTACATGGATGCACGTGTGCAATGACAAGACTAAGAGATGCCCTGCAGCTGCTTGTTCCATCTGATGACGCACAGTCGAGCTCTGATAGATGCCATCTACCTTGGCTTAACCTTAATTTGCCAGGATGTGGCATGTCAAACAGCCTAGCGACCGATGGAATCTGTCAGCTCTTCCAAACTGTTTTGCACTTCTGCCTCGTCCATAACAAAGGGGTTCAAATGTTCACCCGCATCTGTGTGTCTCCTCTTTAAGGTGTTTCATACAAACGTTTCATAGAAACAAGCAAGAAGCTGAATATTTACCTTTGCACAAAAGAAGTGAAATATTTTTCTGGATGCTACTGGAGTTTCGTACACACAAGCCGTGGCCGGTATTGGTGACATGAGCTCGTGCATTTGCTGTTGCAAGGCTGTCGAGCTTGGTTTTGGGGTTTCAGTTTCCTAATGCTGGGTTACCGTGAAGAACAGATGGAGACAGATATTCTCAGTTCCCTAATTCAGCACATGTACTGTAATTGCTTTTTCTGGCAGCACACTATTATTCATGCTCACTGTAGCTGCTCAGTGACAAATGTCTTTAAATCCAATTTGATGAACTTCTAATTCTTGTTGTTTTTCTCGTTTTAAATTTGGATGTTTGCATGTGCGTACGTGCACGGGGGTGCGTCCTTGGACTGTACACGAGGATGTTTGGTGTCTGAGTACAGCTGTTTGCCTCTTTCCACAGAGGCACTTTATGGTTGCCATTTAGACTCTCAAAACCGGAAGTCCCCCAGCAGCCGCATGTGACTTCAGTTCCTGACACCTTTTTGTTTATCCTAAGAGCACAGGCAGATGCATACCCCTCCAGAAAAGACTGTTCTCGTTCAGTGGGGAGGAGTTTGTCCTTCCAGGACTGTTGAGAAATGTCCTCGACTCGGTTTAAGCGGCTCCAGACCATACGGAAAACAACTTAGTCCTCAACAGATGTTTGTTTTGCATTGACTTACAGCATAAGAATAGAACAGTGCAGAACTATGTCCAACTGAAGGCAGCAGCGGGTGCATTTCATCAGTAGGAACACTGGTCCTCCATCCTTACTCATTATTTTGTACCACAACACAGGTAGACATGTCATGTTTATGAAAAAATAAATGTAATGAAAGTTCAGAAATAGTATATTTTCAAACAGCCTCGTTCATGATGGTATTTGTTCTGTGGAGTCTTTGCATGGTCTTTGACATAAATGAAAGAATATTTATAAGAAAGACAGAAAAAAGTGGAGGAAGAAAGGGATATATGACCCAGAACATTACCAGCAGCCAAGTCATTAATGAGCATTGCTCATGCTGTCATGGCAACTAATATCACAGTAATGTCGCTAATGGCATCTGAGGCCGAGTAGGAGAAATATGTGAAAATTATTGTCAGATTCAATTAGGATCCTTCCGTCTGAACTCAGCTGTTAGTCCTCCAGGCCACCCATTGATTAGCTATCAAATTGAAAGAGGGATGGGAATGTTGGAACTCACACCCTGATGTGAGAGTCATCACAGGGTATCTGACGCCGGCTGATTGAGGAAGGCTGACCCTATCCGGCAACCTTAATCAGCATCATTGCTGACATATTTCTATTAGTTGTAGTGCAACCTACCATCTGCAGCAAGGCTGTAATTGTTCTGACAACACTGCTGTTTCAATGCAATCCACTCCTTTGTTTAGTAGAAAAAACATATGTAAGGGTGGGGAGAAAGAACAGCTTTTTCAACGTGGTTCAACTGGGATCTCACAAGACCATTCATTCAGTTTGACATAGTTAAATGATATAAATAATTTATTCCCACCCTTATTTTGCAGTATTGTTCAGACCTCAAATTAGAGGCCTCGTACTCTGTAGTTTACTGGAAAACACAGAGGCATGGCTTTAGGAAATGTGTTTCCTTGACAATGTCAGCTTAATGGCAACCATATTGGCCTGATGGGCAGGTGGTTTGGTGAAAGGGAACAAGTGAAAAACAGTGTGGATGTTTAAGAGCCGGGTGCTGGAATACTCTGGATTGATGATTCCCTTTTGGTCAACATGTTTGTGCGCTCTGGAATGCATGGGGTTGCGGCAGGACGCCACATTAAAGGGATCCGGCCTGGATGGCCCAATTCCTGTGGTCAGTCAACGATGGAGCTTCATGCCCCCGATTTAAGAAGAAGAAAAAAAAGAGCAAAACCCCATTCATGTTTGCTGGCCTTATTTCGACAATAAACTCTCGACTCAAAGCTCTCACAGCTAGCGTTCAAATGTCCTGACTATTTAAACATAGCGGTATAAAGTACATGTGCCAGCATTAAAACCTAGTGTCTCATTATGCTTTTCAAATGGAACATCTTGTTTAAAAGGAGATTTTAAAGAGGACAAATAAAAGCATCGGTATGGTTTCAATTGTTTGAATATTTATGCTGATGGCCAAGCATGTCTGCAACCAGACCGGGGACCATCCACGCCAAAACAAACCTTTAATTTTATATCGTGGCCCCACTCTTTGATCCTCATCTGACAGCAGAAATTGCAGGTTGCTATAGTTCTATAGGTGTATTCTTGAAAGGCAAGGCCTGAGTGTGCCATGTTTCCCGTGGGTCCGACGTTTAGAATGAAGTCGGCTCATGTTTTAAAGCCTTCAGCATGAGGAGAGCGAGAAGGGAGCGCTACTACAGCGCCACTCCCTTTCTGAGGAAATGTAATCTATCATGGATTTACCAGTACCAGTGGTTACAGTGGTCTGCTTGCCTTTTCACTATTCATTAAGTGCAATTGCTTCTTCTACAATTATAGGGACAGACAGTTTCTCCCCTTCTGTGAAACAGATTTGATATTTTTATAAAACAGGCAAATTTTACAAAAACATAAGCAGTGATGTTTAGGAGCTGCATGTTATATTATTATTGAACTGAAAACACATATTATGAGGTATTTGCAGGAACACATTGCACTGTATATTTAATGAAAACTGACTGTATGTCTCCCTATCATCCCAATGTAACATTCAGGTTACAGGACATGCCTATGGGCCGCTTCTCTCATGACGAGAGAGTGAGGAAGTTAGTTTGAGACATCGGCAGAGTGGGAGACTGGTTTAGGGTTACTGACTTTTGTATGCGACTGTATGGCAATCAGCACAGACATCTGTCATAGTATATATATTTTAAAAAAAAATGATATTTTCCACTGGCAATCAATCTATTTTGAACTAATAGATCCTTGCCATTGCAAGGTGTTTTTTAATGGGGACAAAAACATTATGAAATCAGTAAATTCAAGAGAAACCTAAAGTTTGTAAAGTTAATGTTTCAACATATGGTTTGAGCTACTCAGCCCTGGGACTGAGTCAACAAATTCTTCAGCTTCCAATGGTGGCCGTGTACGCCATACTCTGGCATAGTCATCCACCAATCTCCAATGGAATTGTGTTTGTCTGGGTGGGGGCAGCGGTCAGCTCGACGGTGGCTGGGGACTCGGTGGTCTACCACTTAAATTCTGTGGCAACTATCACGATCGGGGTCAAAATAAGAGATGCAACAAAGAGATGCAACAATACAGTTGGCTTTCTGCTCGCGTAAACACAGAACCTTTTGATGTTTGCTGTGTTTTGGAATGTGGCTTTGACATGATGGAGGCCTTCAGCTCAAGAAAAAGCAAAAACGACCATATCCCGACTTTCCTTTTCCTCGCTTTTCCCTTTTTCGTGGGACTGGCGTGCGATGCCATTTTCTTCTACTCTCTACAATAACTCCACCTGTGAGCACTTTAAATCTGCAGATGCTTTCGGCATCTTGGTCGCAGGCATTTTTGTGCATTTCTGTTAATAAACTCTGGTACCAAATAGCCGGCCCCTCAAATGATGCAGACCAAATTACAGCTATTACTTTCCTACTACAATTCAGCAGTGCATACGTGCATGAAGGGCCTTTTATTATTTTGAATAGGGGCTTGCACATATTCAATTTAAATGCCAGAACACAATATTATATGATGTCAAACCTTTTTTGTGCTATAGGAAATGCTTGCTTATTTTGGACGCCTTTGAGGGTTAGATCTTTTCAGACTGTATCAGCTTAGTGCAAATGGTGATTTAGGAGTGGATGAATGGGGTGATTGAGATCTAATAACCACAACAAATGCCTCCACCTCATTGCAGTCATGACTAAATGCTCCATTCTTTCTCCATTTGGCCGGGCATCAACACTGAATCACCACAATCTCTCCGTTTGTCTGATCCTCCGCGCCTCAGACAGAAACAAACCAACTGAGAAGCCGTAAAGTGTTGCAAGCTGTCACTCATCATGACTGACATCTTCTAGTCGCGGCTAATATTATTACAGATAAATAAAGAGGATGTGTGATAATCCATATATGTTATTATCCCATTATGAAATTCTAGCCTGTGGCACAGCCCTTTGGAAACTTTTAGACGGTGTTTGCTCAGGGCCTATTAATACACTCGCCTTTGGAGAATGATGGAGTGTGCAGACAACACATGTCACTAATGAGAGAGAGAGAGGGAGGAAGGAAAGTGGACTGGACCATGAAGGCAGGGCAGTAGCGTTATTACTATTTACAGAGTAATTATTGCAGTCTACCCATTCAGGAAAAGGCTTTTCCTCCCTTTCTGGATGGATCATACTCCACATCACACTGTTTTACAGCACCAGTCTACGGCTCTGTTATTTCTCAGTCATACCAGCGTCCGGTCCACAGTCACCTCATCTATTACAGTAGCATGAACTGGTTCACTGGCCCACACTACAGTAAACTCAGTAACCAAACCATTTTTCACAATATAGAGGGATAATAAAACTCTGGTTCATTTCAAAACAGTCTTTCATTAACCAGATGGTCTTTCCCCCCTTCTTTTAATAAGGAATGATCCTGTGCATATGTAAATTGCCCCAACGCAGCATGTCTGACAGACTGCTTGGCCTCTAAGGATGCACGCATCACACGAAAGCATGGGTGTTGGAATTTCAAACTTACCACCAGGAATGATGGTCTCCATATATCCACATTCCCAAAAGCTTTATGACAGTGACTTCCTGACAACCGGGTGTCTATCATTACCGCCATGTGTACAAGACTGAACCTAAATCAAAGGCCAAGAAGGAAAAAGTATTTCATATTGGTTAAATATCTTTTGATCCCAGTGTGGATATGAGTAAGAAGCCAAAACAGTGACAGACGTGGTGTCTGATGTGCACGCTGTAATCATGTACCTTTGATCAGAAGAAGACAAAAGTGGCGAAGGATGTGATTTTGGCTAACATACAGTGCGTTCACATGCTAATTTGCGCAAATGCTTGTGGCCCGTGTATGGTTGTGAACTCCCATCAATACGATGTAAGAGCTAACAATAGCACCCACCTGTTGGTCATTACTCCCGACACCAGACACCATGCAGACACACCAAACTAACTCCCAGAATCCTCAGAGGCATGCATGTCTGGGCCTGACACATTCAGTACACAAGCTTGTGCAGAGAGACACTTTCAGGCAGATGTATTCACGCATCATTATCAGCTGCACACAGTAACACAACAGGAGTGAAAATGTACACTAGGTTTCTCTGGGCTGAGTTGTCGTTTAAGATATTCAGTCCCAAAAGAGTCCGTAGTCTATGATGTCGCTCGTTTTAATCCCATAAAAGGCATTATAACTCCTTGTCCCCTGTGTATGTGAGGTTGTTTGTGAGAATGGGGGTGACTAAAGCCCACACAGGCAGTGCTAATGACTGACATAAGCCTGAGGGTGAAGAGTAGTAGGTAACATCCACAATGCAGATAAATGACAGTTTTTATCAGTAGCTAAAACACAGGGTCACAAGGTCAACAGTTCTGTTCTGGATAAAAAAGGAAACATTGCCAGTATGAGTTCCATAAGAGCTGGTAAGTCTGAGCTTAGACATCTGCACTATCCTTTGGGGAACACCACTTGATATTTAACTAGTGTCATTCAGAAGAATGAAACATTGATGAGAAGTAGACAGGGAAAGTCCCCATGTTGGACTGAGGGCATGTCTACACCAAAAAAGGGCAAAAATGTTGATCAGAAACTTCTAGGAACTATTAATGTAGTATCCAGCTTAGCATAACTGTGATTTGTAAACCTCAAAATTAGGAGATATCTTAACACCTTTTGAGATATCAGGCACTAAATACTGGGCGTCATTTTTTATTAGAAATAAGAACATAATGGATGTATGCCTGTATAACAAATGGTGCTTTTAACTGTCCTTGCACATTTGGAGGCTATTCTTCCAACCATCTTGGATCTTACATATTGGCAAGAATAAAGACACATTTCACGAACAGACAGGGAACGTGAGTAGCTAACCCAAATCAGGAAAATGGGAAAATATTGCTTGCTTGTCTATGAACATTTGCCAGCTTAGTGTTCACAATTAATTTACAGTCCATCCACTTACAAAACCCAAACCCTTCCTCTTTTGTCATCTGCAGAAATCAATTTAGGAACCAGAGAATGGCCTCTCTGGCCCACTCATTATCCCAGCGTACGATGTTGCATTTGTAATTCTCATGTAATCAAAATTGTCACTGATGTGTGTTCTCGTCCCTCTGGCAAGGCAATTCATGAAACATAGAGGTAATCACAATAACTGTGTAGTGACAGAATATGCTGATTATGTGATTAAGTGTGCATGTAATTGGCATTATTGTTATTTTTAGCCAGAAGTTAATTGCTAATGGAGATCCTAGTAATTGGATCACCGAATGGCAACACTGCAAATCTATTAGCTCCTAATAATTGCTGCAAAGTGAGAGCAGAAAAAGTGGGCGGGAGATGTTTATAGGGGTTTAAGTAGCTGTCCTTGTACTGTAGAGGAGGCACGCATAAATGGAGAGTTTGGAACAACAGTTAGAAAAAAGGGGTCTGTTTAATACATCAGGGACAAAAGAGGATTGCCAGCTGATTGATATGAAATTTGATTTGTCCTGAACATAATTTCAATTTAGAGGCATACGGTGGTGTCATTTGTATGTTTGGGGAAGGCAGTTTTACTGGTCGCATAGAAAAAGAAACCGTGAAAGAAGCCGCACGAGCGAGAGAAAGACAGGAGCCTGTGCTGTATCATTTGACAGGAGACCTCTACAGTGCTATCAGATAGAGGCGTCAGAATGATCGTACACACACACACACACCGTCTCTCTTCCCCTCTCTTTTCCCTTGTCTGCTTCCAGAGCAGGGACGAGCTGCTCGCTGATAGAACAGGCCCATTAGGATCCTGCTATCGCCCTCCACAGTGGAGAGATTGAAAGGCCCTGATAGCTGTGCTGAGATCCCCGCAGTCCCGGGAAAATCGCTCCCTATCAGTCACTGGATCCCTTACTTGAGACTTTGAGAAAAAGAGTGAAAGAGAGCAAAAAGGGATAATGAAAGGCAGGTTAGACACCCAGTGAGAGTTAACTAGGCAGAAAAAAACCCAACGAAGACAGAGGGAATGACAACATTGTCAAACACACAGACAATTTCAAAGAGAGACATAAGGGAAAGAAATCATCCGAATCTTTGTTTCACTGTCTTCACGCTGTTTACTTGGAAAGACAGTAGCAGATATCAGCGATGGCACATGAGTGGTTTCTAATGCCAAAGCTTATGCCACCTGACAGGCAAGGATCCTGTCACAGAACACAACGTGTCAGCATCTTGTGCAGCTCACAGTGACACAAACAGGATTCCAGATGAAGTCAACAGCAGGCTTTTCGCTATACTTCAGTTGTCCCAGCTTTAGGCTTTGTGCTACGGCAGCCATTTCTTCCCCACTTATGAGGAAAGTCAGTCACTTACCCTGCAGGGCAAAGGTCAGACAGGTCTGCAGGTTAGGCCGGAGCATTGTAGAGGACGGGAGAGGGTAAAGTGGTACAAAGGCATGTCCTTTTATGGCCAGACGGTTGACTGGCGTGGCAGAGGCCAGCTTAGAGGTGTTAAGCTTGTATATGGCCTCCTATCAGTGGCCTCTCAAGAGCAACCAGATCCAGGGTACTTAGTGAATGACTTCCAGAGAACAGAGCAGGACAAATGCCTAACACGCAAACAATTGACGCGTGCATTTGCTGGTGGCTGCAGGGTTCATCCGGTGGGTTCATCCGGCACCAGAGTTTGGCATCAAGAAATTAGACTGAGAAGAAGCGTCTGATTGGCTCATGAAACGTGGAAACCGCAGAGGTGTGGCAGAGCCGCCTATCTCACTTCTGATGAAGTGAATGAGTCATGCAGATTAAAATAGGCGCTCTAAGATGGTGTCGGATTCTCTCAGCAACTCTTGATATAAAGTTTGAAACTGCTGTGCATGTGTGTGTTTATGGGAATCTAAGATGGATTTTCATGCTCATACTGGGGTCAAACCAAAGTTTACAATGATTGACATTGTTGTTTTATCATTAAATTTCAGGGCAAAGGCTCAGATTAGGTGTAAGGTATAAAGTGATCATTGGTTAGAGTTGGGGTTAGGCATTGGCTGCCTTAATGAGTGTGGCATGAAAGGAAGTGAGTGTGAAGGCCCGACAGAATGAACCACACAAACCTGTGCATGTGTGTGTGCATGTAAGTGTGTGTGCGAGAGAGACAGAGAGAAAGAGAGAGAGATTCTGCTGTCCTAGAATAAATGGCAAAAAAAGTATCTTGGATTCCGGCTGCTCTAATAACACCTTGCCATTGAGAGACTAATGAAGCATGTCTGGTTTCTTCATCCTGACAGAGAATGAAGCGCTACACACACACACACATTCTGACACACACACACGCGCACACACACTTTTGTATTTGCAACAAAAAGACAAAATAAGAGAAGACAATCCCAGCGGTTCGTTTTTCTTCACTGGGTTTGTGGTGCTTAGACCTCAGGATGTCTCCTATACTGTCGGGGGGGTGCGGGGTGGGGTGGGGGGGGGGGGGTGTTTGAGAGTGAGAGCTGATGAGGCTTCACTATAAAGGCACATCGTGGTTTAACGGTGCAACTAATATGCTCAAGTCCCCGAGTCGACCCAGCCAAAAGTAGCAATTCCACAGAATGGCTGACTTCTATTAATTAAATCATAATTGGGTTTTATATATTTATTTGGTGGAGACATTGGCAGGCAGAGGAGTAAGATTAGGCAGAGATTTGCATGTAAAATGTACGAGCTTCATTACGCTACCTTGGCAAAGACGGAATAATTCGCCTGCCCGCAGGGCACACAGATGGCTCTGTATGTTTGCTAATTTGCTCCCTTTTCAAGGTCATTAGCTCTGTTTAGGGATCTATTGAAAAGTTTGTTTGAGGTGTGTAAGTTCCCAACATGTTTGCAGTGACAGTGCTTTTGTACTGAGATGGTAGATTAGAAGGAAACTTAGGTATTATAGACTATCAGCAATAAAGGCAATTCCTGAAGCAGGAAGGTTAAATTTGAAGTTTCAGGTTTTCACAGACAACATTCCTGAATGAACGTGTTGTTGGCGTTAAGATTAAGATTAAGATGTACTTTATTCCTCCCCGTAGGGAAATTGAATTGTAGTAGCAACCTATACAAAGTATAGAAACAGAATAAATAAATACAAATAAGATTAAAACGTTATAAGCATATATACAGCATATATTATAAGCATATATATACACACAATATAATATATATATATTATAAGCATATATACATAAATATAGACTAAAATAGAAATAAAATTACAACCTAAACATTACACAATTATTGTTATTGGCTGGGTTAGGATGAGTTATACAGTTAGTTTCCATAGGTGGTTCTGTGGTCAGACGCCACGTGCAATGGTTCTATAACACTCTGTTTCCTGCTTCTCCTTACGGATGCTTGTCATACACACATTGTGTACAACATGCATGTGGCTCAACAGCTCTCAGCCGCGTTTCTCTCCAGCTCATTACTCTTCGGAGCTGAATCAATTCTCAAAGTGCAATATTCACCATTTTCTCTTCCCTCTTTAAACGGCTCCTGTTTAGTTTTCTTGTGCAGGAAATGAGTTTTGACATAATGGATTTTTGCCCAGCGTTGCACAAACACTGACAGCACTGATTTGGTGGGAAGCACAGGGTGCTCGGGCTTTGTTTGCCCAGCGACCTCCTGCTCCTGCCACTCACATATGTCTTAAATCATCAGGATAGAATTAATGTTTCTTTTTCTTTTTGATTTTTGAGTGTTTATTACTGAGACAATATTTGCCTTTCTCCTGCAAGACAACTCCCCCCCCCCTTATTTTGCCAATTAGGAAACTGGATGGAGTAATTTGAAAGGACAGTACATTAAATTCAGTGAAAAGTCACGCAGCAGTTCCTATTTCAGCCATACAAGCAGAGACTTTTTTGAGTTTTCACAAAGTAAATGATCCTCTGCAAGCAACACAGCTTGTTTTTCTACCTTCCTTCCTTTTGTAGTTTGAGACTGAATCATTGATGAGCAAGGTTTGATGACAGCTATCATTTCCTATATTGTCTGGGACATTTGACTGACTGCGCTAAACAAAGACCCGAGACAAAATGCATTAAAAGTGTCTGAATCCACGAAAATCAAAGACAAGTCAGCATATTGTGCAGATTGGAAGGGAAAGAATATGTGGATTGGTCACGTCTTATCAGTGGAATAGATTTAAAAATCCAAGAACACAATAGGATAGTTAACTAGAGAATAAAGGAGATAGTTGTAGGCATGTATCTTTTGAGTATATGCACTACTGTAAGTGTGATAATTTAAAATTAGCATGTCGAATTCTCTGTCTTGTGAGATAGGCAAAGGCAGTGAGTCTTATAGCACTGTGTTTCATTTAATAATGAAAGATGGAGAGAAAAAGTTTAATCAGCCCGGGTATTATTGAGGATATTGCGCAGACGGTCTTGCATAGTGACATAGAATAAAAAGAATCACTTTTATTACTATCTAACTGCAATTAGTTTAACCCTTTTTATCTCTTACCATTTGTAACGCTATTTGGACCATTTCACAGAGCCTGGAAATTTGGGCAGTAACAGTGAAATTGATATAGTGAGGAAGATACCATCACCCCAGAGGGGAGGGACGGATGGGGGATGGTCCTGCTTATACCATGGTCTCTTCTCATGGCTTATATCCCACCAGTGGCCTTGAAGCCTGTTTTTTCAAAATATTTCATGATTTTAGCCTGAAAAAAGAGTCTATATGTCATCACATCATTTGAATCTGTTCTCTGGAATTCAAATATTCGTTCAGACTAAATTGGGGGTGCTTTCATTGGATTTGGCTTGCTTACCATTCATTTTCTTTTCCCCCCAGTAAACTGTTGGGAACATCAACAATATCATTTGAAAAGCCTTTCGAACCTTTTCATGTTGCCATTTCTCTTTCTTTCTCTGGAATTTCTTAAACTCCTGCTGGTCCCATTGTACAAAACGCACCCTTGTTGGTCCATCTCACCAACTGAACTCAGTCTCATACTGAACAAGAGAAACAATTAGCTTCATTTGCACCTTTTTCTAGCTGCATTATTTTGTGTTTGGTTAGTTTAACACACTTATGTGGAGCAGCTAAAACAACCCAAGGTATTTCTCGCACTTCTCAGATCTTAGAGGTTAGTTATCAGTCATGTATGATCTTGATAGTCAAGTTACTCCCTAATTAACCCTTCTAGGGGATAAACCTGAAGCCAGCCAGGAGATGAACATAGAACCTTCCGATCCGTAGTCAGATGATATCGTTAAAACACTGGCTACAGTCTAAGGCATGTTTGTGGTTGTACATGTGGAAGCGCCCAAGTCCACACAGGGCAGGACGGCCTCTATGAAATGATGGGAGCCCAGTCCCGTTTATTATTGAGCTGTTGTCATCAAATCTGGGTCACTGCTTCACGTCAAACATAGAACAAGTTGTTGCAGAGGTCTGGTCACTGTTTCTGTAGATTAATAATCAGTGACAAGTTTAAAGCATCCATGTGTACATGAACCTTGACCTTACAGACAGGTCACAAACCAGGATCTAAAGTTTCCCGTCTTCCTCAAAAGATTCCAAAGATGATAATTTAAACAAACTCTTTCCAAATAATAATATGACTGAGACATCTCATTAGCATACAGTGCAGGGAAGAAGACTTTAATAAGGGTATCTGAAGGATCTTACTGTCTGGGGATTAACACTTTCCTTTTCTTAAAAGCCATTATTCAACATTGACTAATGAATGTATTGTATTTATTTGTGTTATTTTTGGTCTTTTCTTCATGTTAATTGGCTGTTTTCCTTTTTTTCAAAATAGGGCATTGCAATTAATTCAATCTTTTTGTATAATTAGAGGTTCAAAATTTTGGTTCATTTCAGTGCAAGTTTTTAAGTTGAGATTGGCATCGACAAAAGCAAAGCCTGGCTGGCTGAACAGCAATAAATAAGGCATTTAGGCCCTTGTAAAAATAATAAATTGTATATTAAATCAATAAAAATGTAGCTATAATCATTGATGTATTACAGTCACATTCAGATAATTAATTTTCCATTAAAGGGACATGCAGTGCTTTTCTGTGAGATACACATTCTAGGATTTGAGGTTGGTTCTTCTCAAGGTTTCTTCCTGTTAGAAGGGAGATTTTCCTGGGTAGATTTAGCCTTGGTTTTGGTAATGTTAATGAGAATCAAATGGAATGTAAATGGATCAGACCCTTTTGAAACTTTTTTCTATTAATTTCCTGCCCATGGTCATATTCTCCAGGCATCAGTAACGGCTGTGATACTCGCAATTTGGTGCCATTCAGTTATTTTGAGTTGTATTTGAAAGGCAACTTTCCAAATCAAATCAAATGTAAAGGTCAAACTTTGGTCCATAAGCAGCAGGTACAAATACAGGTAACTTTTCATACCAAAAGTAACGTGTGCATGTGGTTTTGGGGAAAAAACAACAACAAGTAAACCTGATAATAATTGGCCATAGACCTGAATTTATGGAGCTGGAAGAACACATAAAAATTGGACTAAATATTTCCTATTTAATGATTTTAGCAAATATAAGCAACAGGGTTCCAGGCACATCTAAAACCTCCTAAATTTGGTGCACTACAGATTGCAATAGGGGGAAACGATGACACAAAAAATAGGAGGATAAACTTTCACCAGAGCACATTTTAAAAAAGGAAAATTAAAATATTATAGGATATTATTTCATAGCTGCAAAAAAAGGCGTCAATCTAGGATATCTTAACGTTTCTTTTTTAGAAGGTGGAGTTCAGGATGCTAACACTGAAGAAATGAGTTGACCTGCTGTTGAAGTTAAAGGTGCGATAGTGAAGCCAACAAGATTTGAAATTCCTCTACCAAGATTCGTACGAACGTGTCTTGATCACTGGCGGAGAAAATGAATCAAGGCTCAGTGCCACATGGCCAAAAACCGTGAGCTTGCTGTTTGGCAGCCCTGGAGGGAAATGGCTAACCTCCAGCGAACACTTGGGGCCGGTTGGCTCAAAAATATTACGGAATTAAGAATGTGGATTTGAATGTGGGAAAAACCAGGCTTGAAATTGTCTTTCAAAGTTTAAATAATCACCTGGGACCAGGGGCATAGCATTCAGTGTTATGTAGAGCCATAAAGATTTAGTGTCTGAAGCAACCAACAAATCGTGTGTGTAATGGTCCGTGTTTCCGGGCTTCATTGACTCCCCGCAAATTTTAATTTGCGCAATTAGGGTGCCATTTCTGCTGGGATTAATCCATTCAGTCTCATAGGCAGCGGGTTTAGCGATCCAGTTCCATTCACAGCACCAACCGGGAGCTGAACCAACGGCCGAACCTGTTGCATCAACGGCAGCATATTAAAGGCCGAGGGACGACTTTATCGCGTTTGATCCGATGCATCTATGCTAACAGATCCGCCAACATCAGGTGGGAATTCTGTAGTTGTGTAAGTTCCACCAGTGCACTCACTACAGTTAAGTGTGGTCACTACAGTGTGCTGTTTCCATCCCTGTCACAGCATTACTCACGTCCTACCATTCACCCCCTCTTCAGTTCCTCCAGCTGTCTTCATCTGAGCGACAGTAAATCACCTGTGTATCATTTGTCATCAAAGTGCTCTCCAAGGCTGTCTCTGTCTCTCTTTTATTTCCAGGTGTGTTCACGCCGTGGAGTCCGTTTGAACTGGTCCCCATCGCCTGTGGTAGCTCCATCTGTGGCCAGATGTTGATGTACGGACAGACTTGGTGAGCCAGGCATTTGTTAGCGGCGATGCTAACGAAACAGCAGCAACAAACTATATAGTCAAAGTCACCAGTTATTAAAAATATATACTTGTACTTTTTTCTAGATTATTTGTTTTGCAGAAAAAACTTCATTTATTTCACTTTTGACTTCCAAGACCATGGGATTCTTATAAGTGACATCATAAACCAAATATTCCCAGCCTCAGTGATGTTATCAGCAATAAATTATTACTGTGCAACCTGATATTCCAAAGCAAATAATAAGGCTTTGTTGTCCTTGTGCCTCCCACATACTTTTTTGTTTTCCGCTTGGGAAACCCCCCTGACTCCCTGTCAATGGACACGACTTAGACCAAAGTCATTTATTCTTCTGCGGGTCAAATGCTAAAGACTGAACAAACTTCCTGGTTTGTGAGTGATCTGAATAGCACTCATTTTCCACAACCTCGCTGGACAAT
This sequence comes from Takifugu rubripes, assembly GCF_901000725.2. Lineage (NCBI taxonomy): Eukaryota > Metazoa > Chordata > Actinopteri > Tetraodontiformes > Tetraodontidae > Takifugu > Takifugu rubripes. The sequence continues at coordinate 18,230,960 of NC_042305.1, read as the reverse complement.
AATAACGCATAGTTTTGCAAATTTTAATGAAAAGTGCGATTACTTTCAATTTTCTGCCACCCACTCCACGATTTAATGTAAATCACAAGTAAAAAACAACTTAAATTGAAATGCCAACCTTTGCATGTATGTTTTTCTCTCTCCTAACATGTGCATGTGGCTGTGCACGCTGGTGTGCACGGCGGAGACTCTCGAATGGAGAAAATCAATTTGAGTCCAATGAGGAGTAGTAAAAGTAAAAAGGAAGGAGGGAGCGAGAGGCTCTCAGATACTCATTAGCCAACAGATGCTATCTGGAGTGTGTCAATAGCGTAATGCTAGTGGAGTGTTAAAGCACTGTCCGAGGTATGCTAAGCGAGGGAAAGACAGACTGAGAGGGTGGGGGGGCGAGGACGAAAAGTGAGAGCTCCCCCACCGATGCAGCACCTGTCACACCTTGAGATAATCATCCATCATGCCTCGCCAGCGACCGGAGAGTGTGTGGTCCTTTTTAATGGCTGCCATTGACACAATTCGTCTTCCTACCACCCACAGCCTGTCACCAAATTGCTACTCTTGCAGCAGGGATACATTTTCTTGCACCTGTGTGGAGATGTGATGTGTGTATTCTTGCCCGTAAGAAGGTTTGCTGGGAAAAAAAGGGTGATTCCTCTGAGTTTATGGAGGGTGTGGAAAATTCCATTGTGGCGCGTCCAGCGATTTGGTCGGTTCTTGACTCATCAGCTGTCAGCAAAGTGTAGAAATGTGCTGACGTTCAGTTTTAACTCTGCAAAATATGGTTTTCCAAATACCCATCCTGATAACCACTTCCTTATTTATTATTAACTTATAGAATTGAACACCTGACTGTATTTCGAGAGGATTGATAGCAAAATTCAGGGTTGAAATTGAGCCACTGGTAGCAAAATTCTGATTGTTGTGCAGCTACGTTGGAAACAACTCAACTGATACATGGAACATGGACAATAAATAACAATAAATAAATAAAATTTACCTGACGGCTGCAAAAATTGAGGCGTAAAGCAACGTAATACCACCAAGTGACCTGGCATCAGTTTCCCTCCCCCACAGGTATCACCCACTTCATACATTTGCGCTGACCTGCTGACCTCTGACCCCACTAACCCCACTCATCTATTATAAAGAGAGCTAGTTGTAATTAACGTATTTGCATGATCTATGTCTCTCTTCCGCCTGTCCTCCCCCCTTCTCCCCCCCCTCTGCCCAGCCGGATTGATTGATCGATCTCTAGATTGTTTGCATCTGTGTAGGCGGTGGCTCTTTTACTGCAATCCATTGGATTAGCTGCAGATTAGATGCGTGAGAGTGTCGTTATCTGTCGCGTTTCTGAGGAGCGTCTGCGCTGCGGCAGGCGCGGGAATTCTGCCGCCGCTGCTTTTGGGCAACGGGCTTGATATTACCCAGAGTGCACTGGGGCGTGGGGATGTTTGCCACATTTATGCTAATTGCTATAACTGCAGTACGGGTACAGATATGTGATATGTTGTTTGAGCGCACGTATCGTGCTCTCCCGGCCTCCTGTCAGAACATTTACTTCTGCATGATTTTGAGGATTTGACACTCACGTGGATGGCCCTCGTCCACATAGTGTGCACCACGGCGGTTCCTGGGGAAACTGTGGTAAGGTGAGCTCAGACTTTGGACCAAGCATTAATAGTGCATCTAATATGACTAGATGTCCCACAGTGCAGCTGGGCACGCGAACGGAAGGGGCCCAGCTAATGGGGGACCCCAGTGGGAAGGAGACACGCACCCAGGGCCTCCGGCGGCACTTTAATACAGGCCCAAGGAGATGGCTGCCTGCTGTGGTTTCTGGGTTTCAGATGATTCTAGTTTCAGGTGACATACCTCATGCTCTATTAGCAGACTCTTCCGACCACAGTTTTCTTTGGCAGCCGCGTAGGTTCAGACTGCAAGCTGCTCTGAGCGGGGCTAGTTTTCCACACGCCACCTTCCTCCTCCTCCTCCTCCTCCATCACACGCACACACAAATAAATGTACCCAGGCGCACATTCATGGCATATCACCACATACATCTCTATTTCATTAATATATACACATCAAGACACATATCCAAACACAGCCCTGCACAGACACTGACAGACAAGAGCGCCGTTAGTCTCACTGGTAAATAGACCTCTGTTGATGTACATAGATAGTTAGCGAGTCCAGCATACGGCCTTTCATATATTTTGTCTCAGCCAATACTGCAGGTCGACCTTGACATGCTGGCAAAGAAGAAAGTGCAACTCCAGCGAGGTAGAGAGCTGCGTCCAAACATCCTGCCATTTCCTGTGAAGTGGTCAGACCCTATCTCTCTCTCGCTCTCTCTCTCGCCCGCTGCACACTGGCCTGCGTTTCTGGGTGGCATCAAGGCCCAGTCAAACAAGCGCCTCCTTGACTGCTGCTGCGCTTCATTTTCTCTTTTCACCTTTTCCAGCCACCTCCTCTGCAGCTCGGTGATGTCATGCCGACTGCATTAATTTATTTCTTCTCTCGTTACGAATACTTCCCGTGTTCGTCACAAAGGCGAGAATTAAGCGAATGTGTCATCTTCTGTGGTTTGGAGGACAATCTACCGAGAAATGTGAGCTTTCTCTTCCGAAGGAGCACTCTGTAGTTGGACTTTTGTCTTTATGACAAGTGCATTATGGTGCCATGTTTTAAATGCACAAAGGAGCGCTTTGTGCCGGTGAATTATCATTCCGTTGCCAGGATGATGTCTCGGTTATCATCTCAGTAGGATATAACTGTATTGTGTTTTTCAATTCAGTCTCAAAGTCTTCAACCCTCAAACACTTTTTCAAATATGTATTTCATTTCATAAAGACGTCAATTCTGAATAAATAATAGGTCTGGACCTCAGATGGCGCCTAATTAAACTGCCAATTATGGAGACTTTTCTTCTCAGAGGTCATTGGCCTCTACGTGTTTACCTGTTATCTTCCTTGGAGGTGAAAAATACTCAGCACACAAAAAACATCAAGACAATTTGGTCTTTACATTGTAAAAATCTAGAATTATATTAGCTGCTAATGAAGCTAAATGGGGTTGATATCATTTACAAGCATTAAAGAAGGTTTGAGCTGCAGTTTAAAGATCTGTTTTAACTCCTGTAAAGTTCCTTAAATGTGGGTTTTTTCCATGCAGATGCAGCTGCTAAACGCTACGCTAAGCTGTGGACTCTGACATGTTAATTATCTGATTTTTACGTGTCTTTCCGAACCGACAGTGAGGGTTCTCTGCTCCGAAGTCTGCGCCCGGAAGATTGGGTGTATAATCCGAACGGAATCTTGATTTTCAGCAAAAGATATTTTCATCTGGGATCATCCTGATTTTAATGAAAGCTTCTGTCACTCACGCCGCTAACCTGTGTAATTTCTTGTATACACTGTGGCTTGAGGGAAAATGGCAGGCGAACAACCCTATAATGTTCAGGTGAAGCCAAGCATTGAGAAGATGGAAAACACACACTTGCACACACACTTGCACGCACTCTTGCACACACTCTTGCACACACACTTGCACACATATGCACAGGTGCTGAGAATTCCTGTCCACGTTACAGTAGTTCACGACTCAGTCCGGTGATGCAGGGATTAAATGATTAAGGCTTTTTCTTTGGGAATTCATCTATTCGTGTTTTGACAACATCATTTTCTTACAGTGACTCAATAGAGGCCAATGGAAGTGTTTGCGGTGTGTGTTGAACTTTTGAAACGGAACGGTTTGTTATCACTTCCTGATGCCCGAGCTTCCTTCCTGAACTCAACAGGCTGTCCAGACAGGCTCAACTCCCTCCCTGCTCAACTCCCGCGCACACACATGCGTATTTTAGCGGCCACATCGCACCCGTTTCGTGTCAGAAACATTTGAATTCCTTGAATCCGGCGCGTCTTGAGTATCAGCCGACCAGCGTGGAGATGGAGCAGCTGTCACACATGACCACCGTCGACCGTGCTATTTACATTCAGCCGCCGGTGAGCTGTTTGCTGAGAGGGATAATTTGACAGTCAGATAAACAGCGAGACAGACAGACGGATAAACAGAGTGTTGGCTACTCACAGAGCTCTCACTGTCAGTCTCACTGCCACTCTGTTCCCGTCTCAGGCCCAACAGCCAAGGGACAATATTTGAGCAGACAGTCACCAAGTCTTCCAAATATTGAACAACATGCAGTAGCTGTTTGTCCCCCAAGTGATTTTTGGACACGTCTCAGTTTCCTTTTCCTTCTTCTTTTTCCTGGAGTGGCTGTTTCGTGTTTTACATGTAAATCTCCTCTCGTGTCGTCATTTTCATTTGTGTCACCTGGTCATTTTTACTGTGACTCTATTTGTTTTAATTGGGAATAAAAAAAAAGGATTTGAAAGCTAATTTCATTTAGCTATTGGTGTCTAAACCTGCGTCTGCCAATGAGTCGTAATGTAACTTATTTGCTGAGTAACGCCTTGGAGACTCCATTTATAGGTGCAGAAATAGAGGTTGTTGTTTTTTGAGTTCCGTGTTTTTTTTATGGAAGTACAAACTCTGAAAAACTGATTAAAGTCCACAAACATGTTCATTACCGTGACAGATGGCAAAAAAGAGAAGATAACAAAAAATAGAAGATGGGAAGTTGAAAAACTGGAAACAACAATACAGCAGAGAAAGCTGAGATGTAAAATACCCATCCGTCTTCTTTTAACCACTCATTCCTAATCAGGGTCATGGGAGTGCTGGAATCCATCCCAGCAGTCACTGGTGGAGAGGCAGGAACATGCAGGTTATCGCTCCGCCACAGTTGGTTCACATCTACATCCACATGGCAGAACTTGGGTGACAAATTGCTTCAATATAAGATGATTTGTGTTTGTTTTTTTATAATGAAGTGATGGTATTTCCAGATGAATCGTGAAACATGGACCTGCGCATCATTCCCAGCCTCCTTTTTCCACGCTACGCCTCTGCGCTCTCGTTTGATACGCAGGTTGGGAGGCTGCCTCCCAAAACTGAGACCGTTTTTTTTTCATCCCTGCTTCATCAAAACTTCAACACTTTTTACTTCCTTTTGCCAAAGAAAGTTTGGTCTTCTGCATGTTGAAGAACCAAAGTCAATATGTTCCTCCTGGTAAATGAAGCTGATAGCATTTTGCATTTGCTTTTGTTTAAGTTAAACATGAAAAAAAGCAACACGCTATCAAAGGCGATACATCGTAGTATAGCGGCGGTTAATAATAACCTGTGATGTTTGGCCCGTCTCTATGTCTCTATGTGTCACTCCCGTGTCTTCCTGTGTGCGTTGTCTGTTCCTATGCGTGCCTGAGACGACAGACAAGAGCGTTCCGTCATCTGCGCCTGCTGTATCCACTGACGCTGTCACACCTCTCACGGCGTCCTGCTGTGCCTTCCGTGGCGTCCTGAGGTCCTGGATGCTGTCTCAGTATCGCGGCTGAGGATGGTGGGCGTCTGGCACAGATAACACTCTGATAACTGAGTGATGGACAGCCAGGAAACTTTTCTTCCTTCCCTTCCACCCCTCCCCCGAACGCCACAACAGCCTGCTGTAAACGCCACACTGGATGGGGACCGTTCTTTACATTAAAGAGCGTTTGGGGTCGATCAAAGAAGGAGAACAATCTGTTCGGTAGTTGAGCAAGTTACAACAAAAGACAGGAAGTGAGAAGGCCACAGCAAAACAAAGAAGTTTTAATAAGAAGTGTGAATTAATTTTCCTAACAGGACTTTTCTTTCTTCATCAATTATACCTCTGTTTGTGATGCTGCTGCAATCCGGTCCTGAATTTCCAGTGTCTGTTTTGGTTTTCTGGTTATTCACAAATGTCATTGGCATTCTTTTATTCTCCCTCTACGGTGGCCTGTGGGGGAAAGGCTAATATCTTGTGTGTCAATTCACAGCATGGAACTTTTAGATCTATATAAGGTTACTTTATTGCAGTACTTAATTTCTAAGAGAGAAAAGAAATCCATTATTTATGAACATATTCCCAGTCCATGGCTAATTGTTTATTTTCTCCGCAATTGCTTTGATGTAACCAGCAAGACACTTACAGAAGTCTGTCGAAAGCTGAATATTTTCCATTACGCTCTTTTAATGTATGATTATTATGTGTCATTCTGCTAAAGTTTATTTTCGTTCACTGTTTCCCATATGTGACTTTGAGTCAGTTCATAGACAGTCTGTGTCCACTGAAATGTCACCTTTTAATTATATTACCAGTTTTTAGTTCCATATTTCTGGTCTTCGTCTCCTGGCGCCACAGACCAATGTTGCTTTTATCCGCATTGTGGTAAGTACACACGACTTCCTTTGATTTTTCCTCATAAAACAAAACACAGAGTCATTCTTCTGCAAGAGCAAAGCGACTGAAACTACTGAGGGAAAAAAAGTGTTCCTCGTGTGTCTTTCTGTAATTAAACAGGCTCCGCATGCTCTCCGTTAGCCTTGTGTCTCATGCTGCCTGATCAGCACTCTGAAATGTTTAGAGAGGTTTTAGGTTGGGAGCGGACACCCAAACCACAGAAGAAATCAAGTGGTCGTAAAATCAGCACAAACTATAACAAAGAAAATGGCCCCCTATAATTAAATTAGGGATATATAGAACATAGCAAGAAAAGAGGGCCACCCTGCACCCCCTGAACACCGATGCTGGGCTGTGGATGGTGGGCCCAGAGGTCCCAGTATGGTTTCTCTGAGTTTGTAATTGCTGGGAATGATTCTAAACGGCTACTTGTTAAGAGAGTAATTATACTGTAAATCACCCAGATGGTAGTTATGTTTCATAGAAATCCCAGATTTTTACTCCCCCCTTTTTTTTACTTCAATACAAATCCTTGATAATGCATTTATGAGAGATTAAGTTCAGCCCCGATTAACCTTTAACCCTTCATTCAAGTGCTGCGATTGTTCACGGCTCGCTTGTCCTCGACCACGTTTCCTCTTTGCAACTGTCCTCAGAATTTTTACTCAAATCTGCAAGTAAAAATAAAGGAAAACTGCACAATGTTGCTGCGTCTATGCTCATCTTGTGTGTGCCAGAAGCTCAGGGCACTGGTTTACACATGACTTGGAATCACAAGGACTTGTGTGTGTTAATCCCAGTCTAATTCCTAGCCATCCATAAGTCATGTTACATAAAATTTGGACTCAACCGCTCAGCCGTTTGGCTCTGTTTGGCATGTCTGTCGTGTTGAAGTACTCATTGAAGTCCACACAGTGTTGGATCCTAAAATTAAAGGTTATCCATGTGTATACTAAAGAGTTCAAGGAAAACTTCCCACATCCTCCCATCAAGCCAAAAAGGAATATTGCATTCAGTTATATCTAAGTCCCCTTTTTAAAACAGGGCATCTTATATAGAATCTCTCAGGAGCTGCACGGTGATGTCTATACGAGTCAGCCCCACCTGTCTAGATGTTCCCAGGTTTTACACAGAGCCCTGTCGTTCAAATGCCAGGGTGCCCGGTGGCGGCATCTGCAGCTCTGTTCTGGATATCAGCTTTCATAGGATCAAAGCACTGGCAGCGATAGCCTCCCCCTCATCAGCCGAGCGGTTGCACACAAGCCCAAGGGACGTGATCGGTGGAGGGGAGGGAAGGGAGGGGAAGGGAGACAGACGGATAGAGGAGAGAGAAACGGGGTTGAAGGGAGGCATTTGAAGAGGGGGATGGTTTAAGGGATAGAGAGATGAGAGCTGGGTTAAGGGCCTGCAGGGCTGAGGGGGGGGGAGAGTGGGTGAGACGGGGTAGGAAGATGGCGAAGAGTGTTGTTAGGTTGTTAAAAGGCTGTGCAGGAGTACTCATGTGAGAGCGCGCATCGGCCCAGGCGGTGCACGTGTAAACAAGATGGATACGGCGGTATCCTCGACATATAGGGCCCAGGTCTGGAGATGGAGCTGTTTCCCCCAGCACAACATTTGTGCCTCTCTCCCCATCCCTCGCCTCACCTAGCTCCACCACCCCTTACACCCATGAGTCTATTTACTCACCCGCTTGTTTGCCTTGAGCGACAGCATTCCAACGCCCCTCCTCCACCAACAGCACCAGCCTCCCCGTTCCTCCACCCAGACAACCCCCACCCCCCATCATATCCCCCCATCATCTTCCTTAGAGATATGAGGAGCGGGGTGCACACTTTTCTCTTCCTGCTCCTCTCCCTCTCTCCAGGCGCTTTTTGATTTCTCCTCTCACCTTCACTTCTTCTCTTCCTCTTTCATATCCCAGAGTGCTCCTTTTCCTCTGTTCATCTCATCCGATCGTGAGTTCTCCTCAAGGTATCAGTGTGTGGTACAGAGTCGTGGCGGAGTCTTTTCTTAAAAGTGCTAGCTCATTAAGGACCGAGAGTGTTTGGATATGCGTAGTTTGTATTTTTAGTGTGTTTGTTTGTGCTGGTGTACCGGGTCTGTGTTCCCGGTTCACCGTGTGCGTCTTTGTGTGTGTGTGTGCGTGTGTGTGCGTGTGTGGCATGTATGCATGTTGGGTGTAAAGCAGCCGTAGGAACAGTGCTGAGTCTGATTCTTTCTGTTCCACTGTGGCTTTTTGGAAGAGCAAACTTTATTCCTGTATCGTGCTAACATTTGTTTACGGTGTTGAACATACTGAACAGCAGGTAAGGTAAAAAAATAAAATAAAATAAAACACCACATTTAAAAGTCTGCATAATGTAAGGTTGCATCGGTGCAGTACAGTATAGAGTCGAGTCAAACTTTGTTGCCAACCCACTTTTCCTATTTCTGCTGTAGACTTGGGGAGAAAAGTATGGGGGGGGGGGGTGCATTCTAAGGTGATGTGTGGCCTAATAACAGTAATATATATATATATATATATATATGTGTGTGTGTGTGTGTGTGTGTGTGTGTGTGTTTTAATTTTATTACCTGCGGACTCTATAAATTTATAAATCAGGTGTGCAAAGAAAAGCTCTAACTGCCCCCTTAAACTCCGCTCTGATCATACACATGGAAACTAGGGGTAAAACAGTATATTTTTTCTACAAATGTCACTTTTCTACCAGTATATGCATTTTAATTACCACTGATTGACTGTTGCTGAACAGAGGCCACACAATGCGTGGGAGAATCTACAGTGCTCTCATTAAAATGTGTTACAGTGCAGATGCAGTGTTGTATGTGAGCATGTCTCGTGAGAGGTATCACCTCGCTAAAGCAACAAATGAAGGCTTCTTTCATTGCAATTAAACAATTTTTCATCCGTTTATATGTAAAAAAAAAAAAAAAAAGGAGAGGCTCTTTTTTTCTGCACTCCATCAGGAAATTTGCCTCTAAATTGTGAGGTGTACTGTCTGATTTTGACAAAATGCCGCAAAGTAACCATGGGAAGTATTATTGTAGGATGGCATCATCCACGCAGACGGGAACACTGGAACAGCTGCAGCCTATGTGCATGATATAAATGGGTTGGCTTTTTTTGGGAGCAATGTTTGCATTGGGTTAAATATGAGCCCGTCTGGTCTGAGTGGGGCTGGCTACAGAGGAGGAGAAAAACCTGCAGAATAAAGGAAAAAGATCACTTCAGAGGTGTGGAAGTTATTACAGATCCAATCTTATTATTCACAGAATTTAAAAAACCCCCACAAATGACCCAACCCATTACACAGGGGCAGAAACGGGCCACAATATAGTTTAAATGACTTCATGTTCAGGTTTGGGCCGAGTTGCCCGCCATACGTTAGCCAGGGCTCTTGAAATGGAAAGGTCTGGGTTCCAAGCCTCTGTCACCTTATCTCCTGACAACAGCTCATATAACACACACTACCAGGAGGCTGCCAAGACTCAGCACTGCACCCCAGCAACAAGCTGGCAGCTCCCAGTTCTGAGATCCCACCCGACGTTGACTGTATGAGAATGCACACCATTTACATTTCAGCCTTGACCCAGTTCCCCCATGCTGGGGATGTCCTGTCTCTACCAGAGGAGACGTGGTGTCATATATTCCAGGTGGTTAACTGAGTCACTGGGTGTCCTGTGAGGCTTCAGCCCCCTTGCACTTAATTCAAAGACAATCCCGTTTATAAGGTGTGTCGCTCACATTGTGCAGGCCTGCCCAGCAATGGATGATCTTTGGCACAAACGAGGAGCTTCTTTTACATTACGGTGAACGCTATGCTAACCAAAAGCTGCTTCTTAGACTGGAGATCACACGGCCAAGACAATATATGCACCCATATAACTTGTTTACACAAACACACACAGCCTGAAGGCCCCTCCTGTATTTGCGCAGTGTTCCTGGAAAGAGGAAGGTAGCAGTAGCTGGCAGGCTTTCTGCTCCAGATCAATACAGGTCTGCTTTTACTTGTCTTTGTGCACGCCTCTTCTCCGCTGTTATTTTATCCTTCGCTGAGCTCTGTTCATTTGTTGTTCATTTGCTCTGGTGTGTTGGTTCAATATATCTTAAATCATCTTTGTCCCCACCCCCCCCAGCACCCCCAAAGCCAGCGTTACAAACAGCCGGATCTTCTCCGCGAGGTCCTCCTCAGCGTGTTGTCCTCAGCAGATTTTGTTGTCTAATATAATACATCAGGCCCATCTGCAAGCAGGAAGAACAGATTTGAACAAAGCGTGCGGTCCGCGGAGGAGAATTTTCAGACCTGCTCTACATGTGAGGCTTGGAATGATGCACATAAACACCTACCCTTCAGTCACAAACCTGCCCCAGCTCTTACAGGCTACAGGTGGTCTTCCTGTCTCAACCAGTGAATGGTGACTGACCGTGACTACTACAAAACTGAGTTTATATTAGGTTGGAAAGTAAGAGGCTTGAATTTCAATGAAAACAAGAAACCGGGATGGTTGGAGTGGATTGTTCATTGTAAACTGAATGGAGACTGGAGTCCACCAGGCTTGTGCAACGGAGGGAGCCAGTCATGCCAGGAAAACTGTCACCACTCTCCCTCCTTGCAACCTTAAGTGCCACCGGCCTCTGTTGTTTTTGTTGCTTTTTCTTTTATTCCCTAGCTTGCCTCACCATGGCAACCACTGTGTTTCCTTTTCTCTTTACCATCCCTTTTCTCCTTCTCTCCAATTCACGGCCTTTTGGTCCCTGTAAAGTGATTCTCCAGGTGAAGGCTGGTCACTTAGAGGCTTGCGGACTGGCAGTCGCCCGGTGCGTGGTTTCTCCCTAATCCCGTAGCCGCCCCAGGGACCGAGGCTTCAGGGGCTGTCGAAACGCAGGGTGGCTGACGTCCAGCATCGCCTGGCCATGTTTAACATTCCCAACTCCAGACAAAGGCTGCCATGTATATACTGTCAGAAGCAGTTAGCACGTCCGCTGATGGCTGATTACTTTGTGCAGGTCATTTCCTTTCAATTTTGGGCCTGGACCAAATTTGCCCATGGAAACAAATGACATTTTTTTGGCCACCTTATAGGAAGTCTGTGTCACCGTGTTTGCGTGTGCAGTTGCGAATCAACAGGACATGGGTTTATTTCACTTTCTATTCATCAATATCACTATGACAACTGTGACATTTCAATCTCACTGTTGTGCTGTAATATGTCTGCCTAAGTACGCACCTGTGTGCATCTCTGCAAGTGTGTGTTGTAAAAAAAAAAAAAAAAAAAGGAGATCACCTTGACTGTGGCCAGTCAGAGAGAGCCGTGGGCACTGAAACTGAGAAGGCGGGGTTGAACCGGCTCCCAGAAGGCTGTTCTGTTCAGCACAGACGTCTGCACCCCACCCCCACCCCCGACTTCCGCTCTGCCTTTCTCTCTTTGGAACACATGCACACACACACATGCACACAAGCCTCCAGCTGTGAGATCCCCAGGAGGTAGTGAGGCTCACTGACTGATTAGGTCCCAGGTAAAGCGCTGCCCGCAAGCCTGCTATAACGCCAAAGTCAATGACAAAACGCTCTCTTTTGCACACACGAGACTACATCTATGGCGAACCGGCTCTTTTTGCAGCACATGCACACACAAATACAGACTCACCGATCCGTGCACGTCTACCGTCTCCATCAGACAGCTGCTCGCATAGCCGGCTCACCATTGGGATTTCCCTGTATTGTATATGATATAATGATATTATTCTCTTCTATTTGCTGGGTAGTTAGGCACCATGCCAGGCAGCTCACTTATGAAATTAGGGTGGAAGCATGATGATATATCAGGATACAAAATGGCTTTGGAGAGAGCCTGGAAGGAGAGAAGAAGAAGAAGAAAAAAGGAAAAGAATGACAATTTGCAAATTTGGGTTCTATCGCACATTTAATTATTTGTCTGCGGTTCTTCCATTACACCTTCTGTTCTTTCCACTCCTGATAATATTGCCTCTTCAAAAGCCTCCATAAAATGCGTCCTCAACAATAACGCGAGCGCATTTACCAACCACGCACTACGACGCAAATCAGCAAGTCGCTGGACAATGGTGGCGGCCCCTTTCCAATCCACTGGCAGGGCAACGATAGCAATCACGGGTTCTATTCTCTGCTCTCTGCCATTTTACTGTCTCTCAGCCTGTTGGTAACGCTGTAGTTCCAAGCTCAGACCGGAATCCTCCGATGCTATTTCCATCTCTTTTCTGAAAACCCGTTATTGCAGGGGTATAATTACAGGCATGTACGCTGTGCTTAATTCTCAAACAATGGGGTATACTTTGATTCAAGGACATGAAATTACTCTCCATTCAGAACAAGGATGACTAGACAACAAAGCTGAAAACAAATTCCACTGCTGGATGAAGTTTAGTGCCTTTCACCACCTATATAGGCGAGACTGTTTTCATTTTCCTTGTTTGCCACTTTCATTCATGAAACACAGTCTTGAAGTCCCTTACTTAATTAGCCTCTGGAGCAACTGTCGCTTGAATTAATATTCTGCTCTGCACTTTGTCAGTGCCCATAATCTTGCAAATGACAGCGGCGCTCTGGCCTTTTCTGTTGGTTTCCATCTCGCTGGAGTGGTTGTCCAGCTCCCGAGCCCTGATTGTAGAAACGCTTACAGCATCTTGTTCTGGCAAGCATCTTCGTCAGCGACGGTGGTTATCCAGCCGCTTGACAGCTGGTTGCCATTACGTCATCACCTTGGCGACGGACCCGACTCTGGCGCTTCTCTAGAGTACCTGTCATTCAGCATTACCAGATGCCGTCACAGCGGGGACGGGCCGTTCCATGCGACCAAGAAATGAGGCAGTTTTGAACTTAAATTTGATAATGAGCTTATTTCAGCCCCCACTGCAGCAAACCACACGAAAGAGGCCTTCCAGCTCTCCATGACTAACCCCGGCCTGTGGGAATGAGCCTAATATTTTAGTGGATGAATTATATGGCCTGTTAACTTTAAAAGATTCTGTCGACAGTGCTTGTGTCAGAATGCCATTTCACATAATGCCGCGTCTTTTCTCTGCATGCCGGAGGATCCCAGATTTACTAACAACAGCAAGAGCTCATCTTTTGCTGGCCTTGAAAGTGAAACCGAGGAGAATTAAGTATCTGGGAATTCTTTCCTTTTCCCTTGTCTCTCACTGTTGTACACTCCAGTTCTCTCCTTGTCTGCTCTCTCTTCAGTCCCCTGTGGCTACAGCAGCGGTATTCCAGGAATACTGCGACTCACTTGTGACAGCCATAGGAGCTCGATACCCGCGCAGAGGATGTTGATATCGTAAAACAATGATTGTAGTTTTAAAATAAATAAATAAAAAGAACCAATCATTTCAAAGTGAATGAACACAATTTTAAGATCATTTTGCCAACCTAAAAAAAATATATATTTTCAATTTAGAAACGACAGCTTGGCCCAAATACAACTTTGTGACTTAAGCTAGTGCGTACAGGCAAAAGTTTACAGGATATACGGCATCAATCCCAAATAATACGTTCTCCACATTACTCATTATTTATTTAGGATGCACATCTTATACAGTATTTATACCTGAGCCGTCATGAGCTACACAAACATTAACTGATTAAAAAAACTTAATAAGATAAAATAAACACTTTGCTTCCTGTAAGATGGCTCTCCGTTCCACACATCACATCATATTTGCTGCTATTTCATATCCATCCATGAGCAAACACAGAGGCGGCAATACAGGAGAGGAGGCAAACAGCACGAGGGCACCGTGTTCAAACTGCGGTGACCAGTGGCTCCTGCCTGTCCGTGGCCTCGCGGCGTTGCCTCAGCTCCAGCCGCTCAATGCAGGTATTCACAAGCTGGATTCCAGCGGCCGCCAAAATATTTAGACCAAACGGACACGGTGACTCTTCAAGGTAAACACCGGTAGCTGCCCGTGCCAAAGTCTCATTTTCAGCTGCGTTGTGTTTCCCCGCCGCGCCGAAAAACTGAAAACGAGCAGGCAGTTCAGTAAACCTCAAAACTCACACCCTGGAGTAAAACGCACCCACTCGGTAACAAATGCAAATGCTGCATTTACCTCCTTGAAAAAGGCCTGATAATTTTGGGGGAGGTTAATTCATGTCTACCTTCATAAAAATGATTAATTGAGTGATATTAAACCATAAAATCAAAAAAGAACAAACGCGTTCAACAATAGAGACTAATTTCCCACCCTTTCCCTTCCCGTCCTCTTCAATTGTGTAATTATTGCTCTACATTTAGTGTCTCACCCCGGCAGTGGTAGAAGCTGAAGAGGATTTGATTATTTGGCATAGTTTTAGTCGAAAACAAAAGACAAACATGGGGCTATAAAAGAAGCGAACAACACGAGAGGAGAAAAAAAACAACCCAAAAACCTATACCGCGGGGAGAAATCAAACCCAAACTGGATTCTGAAACCGCAGACACACCTATCTCCCTGCACACACTGGCTCGCATTGCCTCTTCTGTTGTTTACTGTTTAGCTCAGTGGTTCGTTGGTCCCGATCCAGAGAACGAATGTAACCATCTGACTTTAAGTTGGTTAATTTTTTTTGGGTTTTTTCCTCAACCTGGGGTTTCCTTTGTCCCATTTCCGTGCACATTATCACTAATGATTCTGATTAATGAATTGCCCACCCAGCCCAAGAGCCCCCACCCGGTGATTGCTGGGACTCCAGGACCAGACATCCAACTGCTCTACTTTCACACTGCGAGATGCAAATACCTTTATTTACACTAGAGTCTGTATTCATTTATCTGCTCTGTATGACATCACATCTGCTGAAGGGTTTAAAATAATGATCACAACAACAACAGCTTTAATTGGATGTCATTTACTTGCATGTGCAATGTGCATGAGGCAATTAGTGAAATGGTAGCTGTAATTTTATTTCTCCGTTATTTTCAATCACTTTTGGAACGGTGAGACTTGGCCATGGCCGACGTCGTGCCCACTGAGTCATGTTCCTTTCAAGGAATCAAATTTAGGAAATTTGGGGAAAAGGGATTTGGCTGCCAATGTCTGAGTCATGTCCGCAGCACAGACCTGTAATCCAGGGTGACCCGTAACTGCTCTATCCTTATTCCCTCCATCAGACGAGGAAATGTGACAGTGACATGAGGACATTGAGCAGGCCAGGTGGCATCAGTCTCTCCTGTGGTGGCACCACTAACACGCAGTCGACGTCTCGCCCTGCACTCGCAGAGAGAACAGACTCTAACAGTGTCTAGTCGATTCAGTTCATGAAAATAGAAATGTAGACAGCAAAGAAACACAAAATGAATAAAAGGAAGTTTTATAACCATATACATGAATGCATGTTCCTGAGCATCAACTAATAAGTCTGGGTCAAAGTCAAAGCCCAGGATGTGAGGACGGTGGGTAGTGGTGTCTCTTCACAGCACAAAGGTTCAGGGTTCGAATCCCTTGGGCACCGGTGTTGGTGTGTTGTGCAGTTGTCCGGGTGGGTTCTCTCCACGAACCTTCAACAGTCCAAAGGGGGAGCAGGTGAAGTGGTGACTCCAGGTGTGGATGTCAGCGGGAATGGCCGTGTTCCTTTGTGCGTTGGCCCTTGGATGAGCTGTGTAACCACCTTTCAGCCGCTGGCATTGGCACGTCAGTAAAGATCAGTAAAGACATTTAGAAGCTGCATTGGAACGCTACTCTGACAGGGGGTCAAAGAATGACTTAATTTGAATGATTAATTGGTTATGACATAAGGCTGGTGTTTTTTAGGTTTTTTTTTTTTTAACAGGAAAAACACACCAAGGAATTTTAGCATCGTCTGGTTATAGTCTACAAGCTTTCCACATTTATAGAGCATAATTGCTGCTTAAAGTCTTAAATTATTTATTATTGTGAGATCTGACAGTGCTGCTCAGAAGCAAATTGGGATCATCTTCCATGACCACCAAGGATTTGCAGATTGGAGGCAGAACTAAGTTTATTTCCTCCGCTCTGCTTTTATCCCTGCAAACGAAGCGTTTAAAAGGATCACCCGCGACAGATAACCACGTTACTGTACAGACGAATAACGCTGCTGCTCTTAAGATCCTGATTTTTGTCTGTGGATTTTTTTTCCCTGCCTTCCCTTCA
This sequence comes from Takifugu rubripes, assembly GCF_901000725.2. Taxonomy (NCBI): domain Eukaryota; kingdom Metazoa; phylum Chordata; class Actinopteri; order Tetraodontiformes; family Tetraodontidae; genus Takifugu; species Takifugu rubripes. Next base: position 18,214,512 of record NC_042305.1, on the reverse strand, counting down.
CCCCGGTCTAATTGCACTGATGCTCTCCCCGTGGGTTTTAATGTTTGACACGGCGAAACGCTCTTAAATCCTCCCCAATGCTCCCTCCCGCACGAGGCCGTATCTTAAAAGGAAAAAGGATGTATGTCTAATTCGCAAATTTATCACTCCACAAAATGATGCATTAAATGAGAGGGGACACGCTCGGATTTGAAATGCTGACTTTAGAAAAGAAGTTGTGATTTTGAAAACGAGTTTAGATGGGCTCCTCGTCGCCCCTCACCCACCCGTTTGCCTCCCACATCCTCTTGCTTTCGCAGTTGTCACCCGCCCATAGAAGGCCTCACTCGGTCTATACATCCACGCCTACGCGACAGGAGCGACTGATACCCTGATCCAGGTCTGGGAGTTCTTCGAGGGTGACCATCCATGGCCTTATCAGGAGCATGACCCAGCACGTACGGAGTGCACGCGTTGGGTCACATGACGAGTTGTCGCGGGGAAACACAGATGTCGGATCGCTCTGTTTATTTCATTTCTCCCTCAGCTGGGGTCATGATTCGGATTTCCCCCAGTCGTTCCCATGTTATTATTGTTCTAAAATAATGACAGCATTCAATGTGAAAGTTCAAAGGGTTTCAAGAGGAATTTTTGATTCAGATATGAGCAGCGTCTTTGAGCAGCGTCATGCATTTAAAGCAGCTGTGTGATTGTGTTCTCTTATCTGATGGTTTGAACTCTGCGATTTAAAGCGTTCTACATATATTTACTGCACACAATGATTATGTTCACATGACTGCCTCAGTGTAATTGTCTTTGCTTTTGAGGACAAGCAGCGGGCTGTACTTCTCCTGACATGATCCATGGCGGCTTTGGATGCACCAGCATTGAGAATCTACAGAATTAAGAGCAGTTTAAATGGCAGTTTTACACAAATTAACAACTTCTCCGTTTGTCTTTGTCTTATTCATGTGGGACTCAATTGGACTTTAAGTGAGATGTCTTTAATGAGTTGCTCATAACAGCCGTATTCCATTGTTTTATTAACTCCAAGAGTGCAAGGCTGAAGATCAGCTATCACCAAATTAGCAAACTGAAGTATCACTTAGTTCTCGTGCGCTGTCAAGAGTCACACTTTCATTGACACACCAACGAATGTCAGCTTACTTTTTCATCATCATATTATAAGCTCTTAATATCTGTACTGGAAAGAGTGATGCTCTCCAGAGTATTTCGAGCTCCCCAGAGGGTGTAGGCAGGGGAAGCATTTTCCAGCACGGTTCTATCAGCTTTGAACGCAGCTCAACTGGCGCTGAGGAACCATTGGGTTCTTCTCAATGGGTCAACCTGCCAAGCTGCAAAGTTAAGTATGGGGGGGAATCACGTGAGAACATCAATGTAAATGTCTGCTCAATAAGCAGAGATGTGTTGAAAAGACGTGCAAGGTATAAACTTGAAGACGCCGGATGCTCCCAGAACAGAGAAAACTGAAGGCCAGCTCAGGTTTTAAGAGCTGCTCTCTCTATGTTAATGACAGCAATAAGCTACATTAAACCCACCTGAGAGGACAAAATGAATATCTCAGAGATAACTTTATCATAAGTATTCTCTTGATGTCATCGGATCTGAAGTGAAAGCTCATTTGTTTATATTTACTCAAATTACACTTATATTAATAGTCAGATTCAACACAACAGCTGAGAGAAAAAAACATCAAGTATGTTCAACGGCATATTTACGTGTAAGCTATGTGCAAAAGGTCAGTGTGACACAGATGCACTTTTATGGTATACAGACAGGAAGCTCTAGTTAATCACTGTTCCTGCAACAGTCACATTATAAAGACGCTGAGGCAGCATCAATAGGAAGTCAAAGGGTGATTTAATAAATATGTTTACACTTTCCTGAGCATTCCTTTGAGTTCAGTTAGGTGTGTGGTTAATTAATGTAAAGAATGAGGGACATAAGAAGAACAGGAGTAGTTAGGGAGAGCTTGAAGATGCCTGTGACCACTCCTAAGCTGTGTTGCTGCCTAACAGAACTCTTTAGTTAGGTCTACTTTGGAATTCTTTGGTCAGTCCAGTGAATGTTGGAGGTAGAATCTTCACCTGCACTTCACTCAGTTGTAATCTGTGACCAAAAACAGGGTGGAGCCAGCTGGTTTATAATCTTTCATCTGTGTTTGGTGTCACGAGTTTTGTCTGATTTTTCTTTTTTTCTGGTTGTTGAACTACACAGCATCACCCTGCTAGCATTCCAGCCCACACTGTGCCGTGCTGAACGGCGCTGCTTGGTGGACCATATTGAGTGACCCTTTTGTGCAGGAGGAATGACGCAACAAGTGCAGGTATTACGCAATCGGTGCCAAACACCCAGAGGAACGCAGCCAACAACACACCACAAAGAACTATTTGCACTTTAAATTGGGTTGTGTTAACCGAAGCAAATACAGCGGCGGCAAGTTCAATAGAAAGACTCTTTTTGGCAGGAAACAAAAAAAAAGATTAAAACGTATAATGCATCATCCCATTAACATCTGTCATATACTCACATTAGTCAAAGCTGATGTCATACAGAAATCATCCAGGCCTAATGATCGCACAAGATTAGCCAAGACCGAGATCTTTAGCCGACCTTTGTTGGCCACGTTAGATGTAAATACAGTGGTTAACATTTCCGAAAAATGGAATAAACAAAGTTTCTAATAATCAGCATGTTCTTACAGGGGTGCACTGCCGTGTCACGCTGCCAAAATTCTGTCAGGGGAGACCGCACAGTCCTGGTGGTGCAGGTGTGCGCGCTCACGAGCGCAGCAGGTGTTGCGGAGGTCTGAGCCACAAAAGCCAGAGCAGAACTGAGACAACGCTGCTCACGTCAGGTGGAGTTTCAGGGTTGAAGCGCAACCAAACATTTGAAATAAAACCCAACATCTTCAGAAGAGTCACGGGACTAGATGTGATTTCACTATCAGCAGGTGCAAAAGGTGCAAAACTCACTAATCACTGTTGTCATGAACACATTTCCTTGTGTCATTTTATTGCTTCTCCCCCCTCCCCCGCCTCTCTGTGTACCCATCATGGGTACATACCTGTGCTAACCTCTGACCCCACTGACCCACTCATCTGCTATATTAATAACCTATTTTAATTAAAGCTTTTCCATGACTTATGTCTCTTCTCTACCTGCCCACCCCCCTTCTCCTCCCTCCCCAGCTGGCGATCAGCAGGAGGCTCCTGCCATCTGAGCCTGGTCCTGCTCAAGGTTTCTTCCTGTTAAAGGGGAGTTGTTCCTTGCCACTGTTGCTTGCTGGGGGTCAGGCCCTGGGATTCTGTAAGCGTCACTCAGTCCTTCGACCTCCCTGTCAAGCTGCCTGCAGCGTAGTAACAAAAGGTCCTCTCAGCGTTACAGTTATAGTCACCGATTGGTCAACAGATTGCCACCAACTAGCCAAACACCAGCTTTACTGGAGCCTTTTCTCTCCACGTTCTCTCACTGATCACAAGGGTCTTTTCCAAAATAGCGAGTCTTTGGTTTGAATTGTTAGTCCCAATTGATTAGGAGCTATTGTGTGTGTCTCTGTGCATGTCTGTGTGTGTGTGAGTGTGCGTGGGCGCACGCGTGTGTGCGTGTTTCTTTGTAGTGAGTGCATATCGGTTTGACTAAGTCCCACAGGGTACATCATGATGTACGTTGCTCGCCGTTTCATCCCTCATCGTATGTGATTCAAATGTTGCCATTCCCCACCGTGCTCGTGCACCCCTCCCCGCTTGATCAAAACAAACACAGCCTCATTAGACACGGGCGCATATTCCCATGCAAACATGCACGAAAACATGCAAGTAGTGTACATTAAAAAAAAGCAGCGTGGCATCTTTTCTGTCCAAGGTATTTGGAGACGGCGCAACAAAGTGATGGCAATCCAGCGGACTGAACTTCACCTGCACAAAAGATTAGCGCCTTGGCTTCAAACGTGCACGCACGCAGACAGCTGGTGTTTTCTAAACTTTGTCTGAGAGGAAAAGTGAAAAAAAAAAAAAAATCGACACCATCAGTCTCCATAATCCTGCTGGGTATAAGGAGAGGGTGGGGGTGGCGGGGGGGTGGGGAGTTTGAAGAGACTGCAGAGGTGAACAGGTGAAAGAGAAAAGCAGCCGAGTGGAGCTGTGCCTGGCACCTTTTTTGGCCTTCGCCGCTCCCCCCATCCCTGCATCACCTCGCCTCGGGGGGTTGAACAACTGCTCCTGACGGGGGGGCAAGTGTTCTCTCTGTTCTCGCTCAGCGCCTCTGGGTGTACTACCGACTCGCGCTACCCTGGCGATCTCCTGCCGCCTCACCCTCTCCGACTTTGCCACGCACACGCCGACACACAACCGCGCGAACACACAAGCGCTGTGCAGGATCTGAACCTTCCTCACTCTCTGCTCCCTCTCATCTTCCTATGTGGGGCTCTTTGTTGCCGCTGTGCCTGAGCTTGTGAAGGAGAAGCGGAAGAACAAAAAGCAAGGGGAAAAAAGGGATGTTGAAAAGAGGACCGAGGTGGTGCTGGAAGTGGAGAAGGGAGGCGATGAATGCGAGAGAGGGAGAGAGGAAGGGAAGGAATATTCCTGCTGCACTGTTGTTGCTGGCAAACCGATGTTCTCTGAGCAGATTGATTCGGAGGTGATCACCAGCTGTGTGCGGAGACAGCAGCGCGAAGATGTGGCACAGGCCCTAATTAGACGGGCCTCAGCGCGCTGAACTGAGGGAGAACCCTGGAGCGCGTGCTAACACTGCTCAGCCCCCCAACACACACCCACAAACAGCAATGGGAAGACCCCCAGCAGTAATTACAACATTTCACAAACCAAGCAAGAAACCTCCAGGATGTTTTCAATCAGAAAAATCCTCTTCCACTCGCTGGGGAGCTGGAGAAGAGTAGCATTTCATTAGCCCTCACCATCGGGTCCTTTTACAGGAGGGGGGGAATTAAGTATTGACTGGTGGAGGTCAACTTGTTGCATCTAGTGTAACGTATCCCATCATCTATGATTCAGCACTGTCAAGAAGACGAAGAAGAAGAAGAATGCTATATTAATTCCGGAGGGATGTTGAGGATGTTCCTGGCAGTTGTGTCCAGGATTATGACGTCTGTAATCTCGTGTTTATGGATCCAACCCAAGAGAGACCGAACCCACCGCGCTGGTCGGTGCTTACAGCGCCACCTTTGGGCACAACAAAGGACAGAAAATGAGTAAATCAACGGCATCAAAGAAAAACTGGATTTTGTAAAACCTTTGTGAATATGAATGCTAACGGGTAAACACAAGAAATTTACAAAGGGGAAAAAAACGCTGGAAATCAGTGGCGGTGCACCATGTTTTTAATCAGCCATTTTCACATCTTTCAGTTTGTCTGTGAATTCCACAGCACTTAAATTCAATTAGCTTGATCGTTGCTGCCCTGCGTAGCTACAACCATCTTCGAGAACATTTTGTTCATAATAAGTCTAAGAGACGTAAGATCTTAAGGTGAAACGAGCCGCTCATGACTGATGCTACAGGGATTCCGCTCGTAAGAACTCGTTAATAGTTACGAAACCTCAACCGTTGTGAAGAAAGTGAACATTCTGCGCTCGAATAATAACGTTCCAAAAGACAGATTTCTTCTTTGGCTGCAAGAACAATAAACTAAAATAATAAAAGATAAAGACAGGGAGAGCGTTGTCAATAAACAACGATGATGGATTTCTTTTTTTCCTAAAAGTTTAGGTATGATTCTCCGACCACTGTGGAAAGCTACAAACTTTGGGGCATGCTGGTGCAACAGGGCTGATATAGAAGGAGCCACACAAAGTTAGTCAACCTGCCCGGGAGGACAACCTCGTCCTGCCCTATTCGTGCATATTTAGACGCAGGAGCTGTCGGGGAGAGCGCAAAGAAATCATCCGTGCAGGTAAAAAAAAATCTCTAATCTGCGTGTTTGCTGTTGGGATTAGCCAAGGATGCTGCGGGATGGCTGTCATAAAAATTAGGCAGACGGGAAAGAAGAACATTAACGATCTGGGTCTCTTATAGCTTTAGAACCAGGTTATAAAAACATGTTAGATCATCACCCCAAAAACTCAGCATCATTAACAATAATCAAACAATAACTTTAGCGCTCGTGTATTTTAGCTAAATGAATACACTAGTGTCAATCACAAATAAAAACACTTGCGCTCCTTTTTCTATATATTATTTATTAACACGTGAACTGTAAATTTGATTTAATTTTATCTGCTCCCCCACAGTAAGAGATGGTAATTACAACCACACTAAACAGGCTTGTACCGTATCAAAAATTAATTAATATCAAATTTATTTGGGTTATCCATTGCTTAAATACACTGTTTTTTGCATGCTAATGCCACATATTTTCGAGCATCCCTGCAATTCAATTACTTGGGAATATCATTAAAGGCAACAAATTTCCAGTTTAATTTGTATGGACTATTTAAGTCGCTCCAGAGCTGCAGAATCCACATCCTCTGTAAGTGGATTAATTAATTTGAATCAATAAAGTCTCTGAGTCTGGTTGCACCACTCCCTCAAAAGAAACATGACGAACAAAAGCCTTATCGGCTGCCGCGGCGGTCCAAGCCCCCCTTTTGCCTTTCGGGCTCAAGATGCTCAACTTTTACTGGGACAATTAAAAGATGATTTCAACCATCATCTTTAAAAAAATGGCCTCAGGATTTCAGTGTGTTTGCTTGTGCTTTGACGGCGTGTTGCGCAACAGCATCTGTGTCGCACTGTTTTGCAATTTTGCATCAGAAACTTAAATGAAATTCACAAACTGCATTATTTTAAAAGGAAAGGGTCAGAAGATAAACAATAATCGTCCCAGAGACGCCGGATAATCATTCCTGCAGCAGCAACCCAACCGTAGACGACAAATTAAGGAACATTTCCTTTAATCCAGCAATTGTAATATGGTCTTTTGATAACATTAATAATGGTCGTGTCTTCCAAACGGGTTGAAAATATTTACTGGCACATGGTATTTTTTTCCTTTTTCACGGGGAACGCGGCATGAATGTGCCACCAGGGCTGCATTGAGGCTTGAGAATATATTTATTACAAAAAAAAAGCATGCGACAGGTTTTATGCTTCACAGCTTGAGAGCGAGTTGCTCCATAAGTCAATATGACCGCGCTGCAATGAGGGAACGGCGTTCAGCCTCCGCATGTCAGCGTCAAACATCAGCTTTGCTGCTTTAGTGTCTCTTTACATTAAAGGAAAAGCATTTAAAACATCCTCATTCCCCCTTCACACATAAAGCAGTCCAGCTGGATTACAGCACGCTTCTGTGCGCGCACCTTCACGGTGTGTCCCACTTCCAATTGGGGATTTAGAACAGCTGTCCATAAGCATAAAGATTAGATTTGGTGATCTACATTGACCTTTTTTCTTCTGGTTCTAGCTGCAAAGCCCAGTTTCGTCGTGACACTTGTGGACAGACGAGTGTCGCTCACATCCAGGATGTGTCGAACGGCGAGCACATCCATTTAACGTCACCTGTATTCCGTCTGCATCAGTAGCTGTGCTATATCTGCCTTTCCCTCCCACTTCCCTTCATCCAGCTGTGGTGAGTAATGTTCACGTACGCGCCTCTCGCGAGTCACGTTGGGCCAAATCAGCCACACTTGTCCAGCGTACGGATCAACGTTCTGCACACAAGTCTTATGACAAGAAGAATGGTGTGTTTAATCAGATAACTTGAGCCAGGAGGACGATGTGAGAGCAGGAGCACTGGGAACAAACGTGGATAAGATCAATGGAATGATAGATAAAATGTGCGAAGCAGCCCCGGGCAGGGTTTCCTTCACTGCCTCGCTCTTTGTGCGGCGTTTTATGTAGCGGTTAAGCATTGACAAACCGTTGCGATTTATTCATTCCTGTTATTTATGGGGGTTTATATCCATCCGATATGTCTTCCGCTTTCTTAACTTTTCCACCAAAACACAACCTTTGGCATTCAAACGCGCCAAACTGCGCCAAGACGAGTGAGAGCGTTTTATCGAGGAGCATTGTTCGATATCCTTCTAAACAGATGGCTACAAAAGCACGACTGTTTTCTCCCTGCCTTTTTAAAAATGGCCACGCGTGTGATGTAAAGCTAAAACCTGGGAATGAAAGATGGAGGGAAATCAGTGGATGTCCTCCACGTTCAGAAGGATACGAGCTGATTTCACAGAGGACAACATGTTTACATCGGAGATGAAGTCACAATCTGCCGCTGCTCCGAGGATGTTTACGATGGGAAACTTCTGCCGGATGGCATGAATGAAAACTGACAGCCCATTGTTGCAGCTAATTGATGTTAACAAAATAATATGCAAATTGGGGGGTTGTAAACTGTAATTAATACTGTTTTAACTATTACCTTTTGCAAGTGTGTGCGGTTGCTACAGATCTGTCGCTGCGGATCTGATGGAAATGGGGAATATTGTTTACACACATCCCGAAAAAACAGCACAGAAATAGGTTGCACGTCTACTCTGGGACGGGGGCGGGGGGGGGACCTTTGCTGTAATGGGTGACAGCCTGGGGTTACTCAAGATACTTAGAGCTGCGCTTCTAGCACCCCCCCCCCCCCCCCCCCCCCCCTTTTTTTTATTTATTTATCTTTTTTTTAAAAAAAAAAGGCTTTTAGTCCTTCCTGAATGTACAGAAAGGAAAGTTCTAAACTTCTCACACAACAGAAAATCAATATGAGCAGACCGGGAGCTGCACTTGAGTGCAGACACTCTGCAGCTCAATAGAGGGCTCAAATTCTGGGAAAATAAAAATCATCAGGAATCCAATTTGATTTTTTTGTGTGCTTTCCTTTAATTTGCCTGTTTGATTTGACAAACTAGTGCTGCCAAAAGGAATGGGAGAAAAAAATCTGCAGTCCTGATCCACCGGCAGTGTCATGGCATATGGAAGTCCAGGGACGTGGCTCCCCGCGTCACCGTGGATCCATCTGTCAGTCTTTGGCGGCGCTCTCCTGCTTCCCTGGCACGTTTGACAGTGCCTCGCCTCAGCTAGATTAGAAAATTATACAAATGTAAGGGTGAAAAGGTGTAATTGAGGATGGCAAAAGGGCTGTTTGGGAGACGTTTAAATGATTGTGCTCCAGTGTTCAACAGGGAGGGCGTGTGGCCCGGGCCACCGAGAGAACCGCTGAGTCCTCCTGACAGGTGGATGACAAGCCTCCCTCCTCCTGGAGCTCCCTCCATAAATCTATGCATTCTTTGTCACTACGTGCATGTGTGTGTGCTCCACGGTGCTCCTGCATGCATGTGTTGATCAGGATGTGTGAATGTGTTTGCGATATGGCTGGCAGGCATGCGCCCTGTGGAGCTTCTTACTCAGAGCCAAAGTAAAGCCTTTAGATCAGAACGATGACACAACTGCCAGCGCGGCGGCGCGGAATGGAAGAAACCAGACACCTTTTAATGAAGACACTAATTTAAGAAATGCCACACTGCCCCTCCCACAGACACGCCCAGTTGTTTTCCATAACCAACCAGCAACGAAGGTGCAGCTTTTGTAACCTTGGTGAATGTCTAACAGCGTCGAGGCTTTCAGCTAAACAGCACTTTTCTCTTTTAAAGGCCGTGTTGTTGGGTCCAGACCCAAGCTCGCCGCTCGGAATCCGCTGTGTGCGTGGCAGTCATACATAAGGCACCGCAAGGAAACGACTGACATAGGCCCTTTTCCCCTGACACAGTCAGACGTTTTCTATCTATGTGGTCTGACTCAGGGTTGCGTTCTGTCACAGTAAATGCAGTTGACAGAAGTGGGCAGGCAACACCCTAAACCTCTGGTCTGGGACTTTGTTTTTGCCTGCGACTCCCTCGGGCTTTGGGCTCCGGCGAGCTTCGATCTGTGACCGTTTGCTCACGGAACGGTGGTGATGTCACGCTCCGCTGTCGTCATGAGAGCGTTGGTCTTGCTTTCCAACTGCGAAAGTTGAGAAATCGCAAAGAGAATTTAGTTTACCAAAAGGTCAAATGTTTTGCACTCGGTGAGTGAACCGGACCTGGAAACCAGCGGTACCAGAGAGGTGTGCCGGTGCAGCCACAACCCGAACACAACACCTGAACGTTATATTTCTATGCTTCAGATATCAGTGATTGTGAAAATACATATTTTCAATGAATAAATGAATGGACAGGCCTCGTCCCATCCAGAGTGAAGAAAATGGTCCATATTTTAGAACTGAACAACAGTTGAGGACTAAAAACTAGATTTAAAAAAAAGACACCTAGTATTAACAGAGCCAGTTCTTCCTCTAGTGCGGTTAAAGCCGGTGTGATCAGCTACAAACTTGAGCTCTGCTCATTTTAATGTCTCAGGCTGGAATCTTAAACATTCGGACTTCTAATTGTTTACATAACCACGATTCTTATTAATTAGAGGAAATGCAACAGGTTTTGGAAAATTTCTATTTTTCCGAAGGACCATTCGAAAGCATCAGACTCAAAGGCCTGACGGACGGATCCAGCCAAGGACTCATAGCTGTGGTTTAACAAGCTGTGGCTCAACGGCTTCTGTGCTGATGCTAAATTTAGCCGCACGTTAGACAAAACCAAACTCTAACAGTCAATGGCTTGGCGTGACTTCAAGGGGCGACGGAATCATGTGATGAACTAAAATGGAATGATTGGATATGTCACTTTACTTAAGTGGTCGAGAAGACATGTAAGGTTTATCACTGTTTCCCATTTCATAAAGGATCTGAAAGTTAAACCATCAGCCACTGAGACACACGTGGGCACTGAGATGAAAATAACTGATTTGGTCATGCCTGGATGGTTAGAAATTAAAAATAAATATATTAATCAAGTGCTACTTGCAAGAGTCATCCACTCTCTCATTAAAGCTTGTAAAGTGCTGCTAATCAAGGAGTCGTCCTTTTCTCGCTCTTTGCTATAGCGCAGTGGTTTCCTCAGATAGTGTTACTGAATTTAAATCATTTCTATTTGGATTTATGTAGCCGAGTTTGAATCGTTGCATTGAAAAGCTGGATTTGAATAGTTTAATTTCAAATTGAATTTATTATTTTGGAACTATGAACCATCAGTCCTCAACATTTCATTTCAGTTTACTGCGACAGACATCCAGGTCGTTAAGGAATCAATCAGCCAATCAGCAACCTTTTCAGGCTTTAGAGCAGGTATAAAGTCAATATTACAGGGGGAAAAGTCCAAATTTTACAAATTCAAATTCAGTTTCTGGTGGCACCTAATTCAGCAGGAGTAGAGTTAGACTTGGGTATTGGGGTATTCCAACTGGATTGCCCGTCTCATATACTCCTACAGGCGCGCACGTTGAAAACACTGTGAGTGATTTATATTCTAAATGCCTGATGGTAGCAGGGCTGGCGTGTATTTTTCTATACAACCGGCCTGTCCTTCAAGACAAATGTCAAAGCGGACTTACAGAAGGAACAGTGTGGGATAACACATTAGCCATGGCACCAGTGTTAATCCACGCTTCAAAAGAGCCAGATGGGGAGGTTTAGGTTTCAGTCCAAATATTGTTCTTGGAATGAGGTGTGTGCTCGCTTTCACGTCGGGGCGCTCCTGATCCACGTCCATGTCCCGCTCTGTGTTTCTCACATGCAGGCTTCAGCACTCTTTCCTTCTCGCCGTGCTTTATCAGATCCAGTCACAGGGGGCCTCTTATGAAATCAAGAGTACTCCTCAGGATTGAGCTCCAGTCGACCGGTCCGGCCTGTCCAGCTAAGGTGGGTTAAACCCTCGCCTGCAATTTATCAAACTTATCAGATTGAGAGTGCTGATTTTGAAATCAGCGCTCTAAAATAGTTGTGACTGATGGCGCTCCCTGATGAAACCGATGGTCGAAATGACCTGAGTGGTGTTCCTAAATCAGCAGTCTTGCCCAGAGACGCTTGATAAACAGCGCCTGAGTTTCTGTCTGGGCTGTGGGGCAGAAAGGTATGTGCTTGGTGGTGATTGTGCACCGCGGCCTCCCCTCATTCTCCGAGGCCCGAACACACACAGAGCGACCTTGTGTGGAGCGGAGGGCTGGGCGGACACGCCGAAGGCAGCTCACGCCATGCGGCTGGGGCAACAAAGATATGATCCTTCTACGCTCTCGCTACCATCCACAACAGCCTTCTGCATTATTGTCCTTTACTTATGACAGTTTGAGTCCGGCGTGCGTGCGTTGGGATTCACATTCATTAGCCCCGAGCAGAAACATGCTCCAGGCTGCCGTAACTCCTCATGAATCTATTCTGAGCTGCGTAAACCTGTCAGTGAGTTCCTTCCAATAGTGGCCTTTATTTTATGCTGGTGATTTAATTAAAAAAAACAACAGAACTGGAGCGAGAAAATGAAACGGTGACACACAGCCTCCCAAATATGCACCTACAGGCACCTTTAAAGTGCTTCCACAGAAGCATTCTGACCAAGCACGAATGCTAAACACAGCACGTTAGACTGATGAGACTTCCAGTTTCATTAGAACAGGACGTTCTCCTCGATGGATTGGACTCTCCATCTCCCTCTCTTTCTGCTGCAGGTACTTGTGGTCGGCCGTGCCGCCCAGACTGCCGAACGACTGTTTTTCTTGACCCGGCCTCACTCATTTAAAGTCATAAACAGTCAGGGTCTAGTCCTCTGCCCCCCCAACTTAATCCCACCACAGCATCATTAAAAGCAAATCAGAGCTCAAATGTCATCTTGACATACCTCCTACCGGCAAAGAAAGCCGTGGAGCACGACCTCTCGAGGAAACGGACGTATCCTCAGTTGCAACCTCTCCAATAACGACATTTGCTGAGGTTCCACCCAAGGTCTCGCTCAACAAACCTGATATCTGACACCATATTTTCACGTTTCCGTATTGGGCCCTCAATAATTAATATAATTTCCTGCAGATTAATTGTGTAATCACATATAGGCTGACATGGTTAAGTGTTCTGAATAGCCTATCGACAACTTGAACAGGTTTCCTACGCACATGGAGTTGCCGTGTTTAGTGGACGGTCCTCCGGTTGGATAGGCACCGTGTTGTATCAAACATTCATTTCTTACTGAATTTCAGTTTGATTACAGTCTTTAGTTAGCAATTGACACGCACAATTAACGAGCACAACTAGTCAGAAAACACACTACAAGCGGGCAATAAGTAAAAAACTCAACATATCCTTTGGTCTGCGTAGAGCATGTGGTCTCTTTCTGTGTAGTTTGGATCTGTGGGAGGGGCACGCCACAGCCAGAGGGCCCACAGATGACGCAACCCCCGCCCCCATGCAAACCATGAACCAGGCTTAATGCATGAAAATAAAGTAAAACTGATCCATACTTCAAATCCTCATTTTGGAAATTAAAATGTGAAAATATGACTATTTTCTTCTGTATTTGGCAGCTTCTCAGCAAGAACGGCCTCCAGCCATCTAGATTTCATACACCTCAAATTCCCTGAATCCCCCGCTTATTTATAGGGTGGCAATCATTAGATTAACTTCTACTAGCATCGATTAACCATTCCCCACCTCTTACCCCCAAAAGATCACAGGATTCCAGTCAGTGAGCTCACCTCGACCAGCAGAACGCGCGGGCCCTGACCGGTGCACAGGTAGTCGTGGTGACAGACGTGCTCACAAAATAAATAGATTAGTTCATTATGTCTGCCCAGAAACATGTAAACAATACCGCCCGATCAATACCAAACACATTTCAGCGAGTATTTATCATCAAGGGAGCGCCACTCTTTCTCGCCACTCCCCAAGTGGTGGGCTTCCTCGTTGGGATGTTTTCTGGTAAAACGCTGAATCTATAGTCCACTCCCCTTACCTGAAAATCTCCATGTTAGCAATGTGGCTGATTTAAGAGGGGCTGTATAAAAGGTTCATTTGGGGTGTGCCTTTTGGTGCCCTTATCTCCATTCTGACATCAGGTGTAAGACTCTGACTGGCAAGTGCCCCCGCAACACCCCCACAACCTGGAAGCAGTCGCAGAGGTTATTACAATTTAAGCTTGTTGATACGTTCCTTCAGCTGAATGTATCATTTAGAAGGAGAAATGGCTCACAGTCTGCACGCCAGCAGCTTAGGGAAACTTTGCTCTTGGATGGAGACGCATGATGTTTATCAGAAATTCAGGAAAATAATACATTTCCTTCATGCTGGGGTAATTTAGAAAAAAAAAGGCGTGGGTGTATGATTTTAGTCATACTGAGCTTATAAATGAGCTTATAATTATCGAATTATAGGTATAAACCTTTGCACCTGGTACTTTGACATATGGCAAATGCTATCGCTGCGACTTAATCTCCTGCAGTGGATCATTTATTTATGACTCAGATTACGCTCGCGCTGGGTTTGAAAGAGATAAGAGCATTTGCTACACAAGTGATCTATTTATTTATTGCATCGGTGATAACACAACTCATCAAATGGCTGATGTACGCTTTCTGTTAAAAATGAACAATCTGGCCGTTTTAAGGTATGTTTTAAATGGGTTTAAAGAATTTAAAGAGACACAGTGAAAGACTGCTGAACATGATTATCTTCAAAATCCACTCTACCATGTGTGAGTGCTGACAAAGATTTTGTGTGTGTGTGTGTGTGTGTGTGTGTGTGTGTGCGCGCACATACGTGCTTGATTTGGGGGCGTCGCTGGTGGCTCAAAGGCTAAATTTACCCTGGAGTGATGGGAACAGGTGAGCGCAGCTGGGGCGGCGTGGTGGCAGCGGCGGTGCTTTGGGGGTGGGGGTGTCGGAGTGAAGCAGACCCCAAAACAGGTTCCAGTTCAGACAGACATCGGGCGGCGAGCGCACAACCCAAATCAGGGGTTTCTATTCAAAGCCAGCTGGTCTGGCTTTATCGCACGCAGGATATTCATTTTAAGACGTTTGTCAGTATTTTTAGATTCTTTTTTTCAGCCTTTTTTTTTTCTAACTTATTATGTTTGTAATTTCTGAGCCGTTTTATTGAGTCGGGCCTTGAGCTGGTGCTACAGGGCGTCCCTTCCTGGTGAAGCAGAGAAAAGGCACGGGTGAGTTTTTAGTGCACCTTCTTACCTCCCCTCTCACCCTCGTGGATCTCATTATGTCAGCAGAAAAGATCCTTGCTGGGTGTTTTTTTAAAAACCAAAAGCCCTTGCAGTGTGGGTCATGACATGTTTAACAGATTAAGCAGTAATTTTTGATTATTTGAGCCGCTCAATTTAAACCGATATTTGTTTTCATATGCTCTTGCCTAATTGTTACATTACAGCCCTGCAGGATTTATGAATGATGCCTTTGTCATGTAGCCACACAGAAATTACTATTCTAATAGGGAGAAGGCCAAAAGATACACTTAATCGGTGTTTACTTTAAGTTCTTAACAAAGCAGAAATAAACCGACGAGTCTCCTCGAGGAGGAGTGCAGCCACAGCTGTTGTCAATCACTTTTATGGAGCTTTTGCAGCAGCGGAATGTCCACGTTTCACTGCTCCAAAGCAAGACAAATGGTCTAAATCACAAAAGTCAAGTTTTGTTTGGTGTATTTTCCTCTGATTCCAAGTCTCCACAGTTCCCTTTGGTTACCGGGGAAGCAGGTTCACCGTAATTCTCTGAACAGTCGGTCATCAGTGAGAGAAAAGAGTGTGGCCTTTCCATGCTGTTCCCCTCAGAAATGACTCTAATTACTAAAGTGCTGAAAGCAACATATAACTTCATGGATCACAACATTAAAGTGGAATTTCATACAAAGGCTCCATGTCAGTGCCAAGAACTGCAGATGGATGGATGGATGGATGGATGGATGGATGGATGGATGGATGGATGGATGGATGGATGGATGGATGGATGGATGGATGGATGGATGGATGGATGGATGGATGGATGGATGGATGGATGGATGGATGGATGGATGGAAGCAGCATTGTCCCCACACCCGTGCCTTGGAAAACCAGATGGGAGTTCTATCTTAGAGAAATTCACAGCTTTATGCTTTAATCATGTAAACTGTAACTTGCTGTAACAGTTGAGCAGGAAATTAAAGAGGAGATAAAAAATTCCCCTCAACATTAACCCGAACAAGAAACTTTGACCCAGTTAACAGAAGCCAGCCTCCCCCCTTTTTAGCTTTTCTGCCCCTGAATTCCGCGGCTTTGATGGTCAGCGGAGTTGAGGAAGCGCGTTGTTTTTATTCTCTGCAGGATGGCGTGCGCTACTAAACAGCTAGCTCTCTGGCTCTGGTGCCCCCCCCAGACACACACACACACACACACACATTCCGCTGCGTGTTTCCACAGGTGTTGCTGTGAAAGCGTCGTGATAAAGATTCAGCGGCGAAGCGATTTTCCGGCGCTGTAGTTAGTTTCCATGGTTATTTGACTGGCTAAAATGACCCTTCAGCTCCTGTGTTGCTTTAGATAACATCAAGAACATGCGTCATATTTTTAAAACCTAAGTGAGGGACCTACATTAAGGTAGCGGCATGAAGTGTTCTGAATTGTCCTGAAAGTTTCTTTGTTCCTGCGTAAAGCCTTTCATTATGGGCACTTTTCCTCTTTTCCTTTTTCATTCTCTGCTGATGACTTTATCATTTAATTCCGGAACATTTCCAGCAGCGGTCCAGCCTCCCATTTGATAACTCACTTTCCATCTTTCCCCCTGAGCACCGCTGGGGCCAGAAAACAGTGTGGCGCTCTGCGTCACTACCCAGCGCCCGTGCGCCAGGCCTGCCTAAATCTACAAAACATGAGTGCTGGCGCGAGGCAGCTTCTTTGATCTGCTGCTAATCTCAGTTGCCTTCCTCCCCTCTGATCGAGTCTGAATAAGAATGAGTCGGGGTGATCCTGGAGGCACAAAGAGCTTTAGACGCCGCCGCTCGTCTGCCGAGCTTCACCGTGGATCACGGGCCCACGCCGATGTTAGTCGGTCCTCGTTAGCACGCCTCAGAACCGGGAATCCCTCATTTAGCCGCATATTCTATATTTCGCTGCAGGTCCTTTTCTTCGCAGGGAGTTGCCACCAGCTGCTTGTTGAGAGCGTGGTAGAAGCTGCACAGGCACGCTGAGCGATCTTTAAATGTCGAGGGCGGTGACTTGGGTCGCCAGCTGCAAGAACGACCAGTAAAACTTTTCCTAAGAAGACTGGCAAGAGTGGCTTTTGAGATAAAGCTGTTAAATGACAATTTACACCTCATGAACTGGAATAATAATGGAAAGAGTCTACGACTCTTAGTGGTGAGATTTTCCACCCGCGCCTCCCAATGTTGAAACGTCTGTCCTCTAAAGTTGTACGTTGGGGGGGGGCGTCCTGATGCCTTTATTTTCTCTGTAGCAATGCTGCAGTTTACTGGGGTGAGCTTGGCCACATCCTCTCCACCTTTAACCTTTAATTCCAGTCTGATCTGTCAGGCAGGAAGTTGAACTAAAATGGCCGAGTCCAGATGTCAGGGCCTTTGATAGCTGTGTATTTCTGTCAGACAATCATAAAATAAGGAGATTTCTGTCATTCTTTCCTAATTGGTGTCCCATTGCTTTCCATTCATCTATTTACTGGGAACCACCACTCACCACTGGAGTCGACCAGCAGGCACCGGGCGAGGGGCAGCAATTCACCCTGGACACAGTTCAGGCCATTCCAGGGGCATTTGGTGTTATTTTTTTTATTATTAGAGCTACTCAACATATTTAACTGATTCAGAAAGTGAAAAGTCTGGCCAAATACTTCAGTCCAACACTCTCAGCCCACCTCAGGAGTGATACCAGAACTTTATTAGTTAATATCAGTTCCTCCTGTCCCTGTATCTTCAAAAAGATTTGCATGCCACGACAGATATTTCACTGATTCTGAAGTTTTTATTTGACTGTAACTGCTCATTTAGGGACAGCTGTGCTTGTCTTATTTCCTTTGGACTTGTACGATAAAAGTAAAGTCAACATGTTCGAGGAGTCTTGGAAATGATCTGTAGCAGGTGGGCGGTGTCAGAGGAGTTAAAATTCACCGCCAGGCTGTGATTTTCACTGTCAGTGCAGCTCCAGATTTGTAGTAAAACAAATATACAGCGTAGACTGTTAGCATAAATGAAGTTGGATGACATGTCTTCAGCTCCCCCCACTGAAACATATAGAATCTCCTAACTGTGATGTCATCCCTGTGTCCTGGTTAATACACCTGTCCGTTTAAAGACAAATGGCGTCGCCATGAACTCGCCACTATTCAATCACCACACTTTCTGTGTCAGATTACAACCGACGTTGTTATTTCCCACCAGTCACATACTAGTCACACACTCATGCCCGCTTGCCCCCAAAATTGCTCCAGACGCAGGTTTAACACCGCAGGAAACACCGGCGGGTGCCCCTTGGACAGAAAAATAACACTGGCATCTCTTCTTTATGGGCACAATTAGAGAAAGGGCAGCGAGAACAATGGACTAACTGTGTTCATGCTGGAGCACTTCATAGGGAATTATGTTCCAGCCGTTCACAAAGGAGGAAGAATCATTAGCAGAAAGCGAGTTCCCCCCCCCCCCCCCCCCCCCCCCCTCACACGAAGCAATCTACTGGAGACAAAGAGAACTTTGAGCTTCTGGTGTACAGTCAGAAAAGTCTGGCAATTACGGCACGGCAGATGACACGGGCAGACAGAAGTGCCAGTGTGAGGGCCAAAAAGAGAACGAGGAACTCTTAACTAAGAAATCTCATGTGAAAGATAATGTTTGTTTGATTCCTTTAATTGAATTAAGCTGGTCACAGCTCGTTGAAAAGGTTTCGGCGCCCCCCTACAGGACGTACCTTTCCTTACACAGCAGCACCTGAACGCATCGCCATGTTTATTACATGAAACAGGTGATGGGCGCTTTGAAAAAATGGATCTCATATCATATTTTCTAAATTTTTTAATGAATCTATTAACACTGATTCAACTTCAATAGCTGCCCCTTCTGTTGACACCCCCAAATCTGGAGGATGGCGCTGCGTCTCGGCCAGCCGGTGCAGCTACAGGACCGAGGGCTTTCCCTGTGATGTAACTGGAGCATCAGGCAGAACAAAAGCGGCGCTTGTTGTTCAGCGTGTGCCTCATCCATAATGCATAAAAGGTGTACAGACAGAAAACTGTTGGTTAAACACGACACATGCAAATGGGCCACGTTGCCGTTTAGCGCCGCACAGCGAGGGGTCATTACACGGCCGCTGCGGTTTCAGAGCCGGTTGGCGCTTCAACGTGCATCCTGATGTGATCGCAACGGGCGCGAGCTGTCAGGTGATGTCGAGTGATTGACTCTGATCACATCCCGCTGTCTTCTGCGCGTCAACATTTATAGAGTAGAGCCTATTGCCATCTGTACAGCTACAACAAGCATGGGGCTCTCGAGTTTGCCATTCGTTCCCTTTTATTTTCCCAAGGACTAATGGACACAATAAAGATACTATAGGGTGTTTACTGTATACATATGGGGAGGTGGGGAGATCAGCACGCAGGCCGGAACAACGTTCCGGTGGCACTTTCCCAAATAGAGAACTAACAGAACGGCTTAGCTTTTTAAAAAGGTGTGGGTGATTTGGAAGTTTCTCCTCAACTCCTCTCCTCAAATCAGTGGAATCAGATTGTTTAGGGTTCACAGCTGCGTTGGGCAGCCCGACAGGCACGACGATGATGCTAACCTCGCCTCCTCACAGAGGACGCCAGCTCTGGCGCTCAGCGAGGTCCAGAGAACAGTCGCCAGTTTCCTGCCACGAGATGTGGTTCACCTCTGAATCGATCACATGTCAAATCT
Source organism: Takifugu rubripes (assembly GCF_901000725.2). Lineage (NCBI taxonomy): Eukaryota > Metazoa > Chordata > Actinopteri > Tetraodontiformes > Tetraodontidae > Takifugu > Takifugu rubripes. The sequence goes on along the minus strand of NC_042305.1, from coordinate 18,194,775 downwards.
GTTTTTTATGTGTGTGTGTGTGTGTGTGTGTGTGTGTGTGTGTGCGCGCGTGTTCACACCTGTATTTACAGCTTTCATTTGCAATTAAAACAGTCACATCTTAATTTCGGGTGCGAACACAACCTCCGAGGCCCTTTCCATCATACTGTCACTTTAGTCTTTAGTGTCTGTTTGGATTTGTTCCTCCAATGAAGTTTGAGGGCGAGCAAATGTAAGAAATAAGAAATTTGAAGTGAGCTGGAGACAATTAATGGTGCAGTGGCAAAAGAAAAAAACCCCGCCAAAATGAAAGTATCACCGTGGAGCAAAGCAGTCGGTCATGAACTCTTTTGCGTTTCGGTTTCTGGTTTTGCTTTTTCCGAGGGTGTAAACGACTGGTTTAATATGAGATTTACGAGGTGTACAAGTTCACGTTTCTTCGTTGCTTTTAACGTATAGAGTAACAAGTTAAAAGTTACGAAATGGAATCATAACATTTGGTCTTTGACGGTTATTTCCATGGCGACATATTTACATAAAACACACTTTGGCAAAAGCAATTATCTGGAGGCGCTAGCACACGTGACTCCCGCTGGATCGAGAGCGTAGCCCTCTTTAGCTGTACCATCCAAACTGAAAGGTGAATGTTGCTCTGATAAGACCAAAGCTCATCTGAGTGAACAAATACATACTTGCCCTCCACCCTGGATTTCTCTGTTTTATATATTTGTAATGTGGGGGCATTGATTTCACATAATTAAAAGGGATTTCCTCACCTTTGCTCCTTTAATTATCCAGTACAGTGACACAGTCTCTGTGACTGTGATTACTGAGAATATTGCCCTCTGAGTTTCTTTCGGAACTTTATTAATAAGAGTCTCTGGTTCTTGTGTAATATATCATGCTGAATGAGTTACACAAAGACTTGGCGGAGGTGGGGGTGGGGGTGGGCGATGGCGCGGCGTCTCTCTCTCTCTTCTGCAAAATGGGAAATGACTTTCAATTTAAGAAACCCAGGTGTTTAGGCTGATGAACACCTGCAGCAATACAGTTAAGGTGAACAAAGACGGCGCGCAAGGTAGCACAGTTTTTCATTTTTGTGTAATTCTGCGTGCGCATGTGCGTGTGTGTGTGTGTGTGTGTGTGTGTCTGTGTGTGTGTGTGTGTGTGTGTGCGTGTACAAGAAAGAGATAAAGAGAGAAAAAGGTACAATCCATATGTCCCCAGCTGTCTATGTGCTAAATTGGCCTGCAGGTCTTTCTGTAGCTCCTGTGAAGAGCTTTATTTTCACATCATGCAGCATCAATCAAGTGTCAAAACAACAAATGTCTCTCAAATTCATTAGGGAGCGGCTTGTGGGGAGAACGACTTCAAGTAGTAAATACCAAATAAAGATGGAAGCATCCTCCGACATATCTGACGTGCAACAAATGTGCCCGCTATTGCTTCTGCTGCTAGCTGGCTAATTCTCAGGAGCAGCGAGGCAGAGTGCTTGACAACATCATCTACAGTGACAGGCAGATTGTGTTTCCACGTGAACAGATTGTGCAGGGCCTGGCTTGTTCCTGTTTGCCCTGGAAATGTGTTTGTGTTTATCTTCTGCTTGAGACGGGCATTTCTTTTCCTTCTCACAGTTATACCAAAAAAAATAAATAAAAAAAAGCGTGAGAGATCCTGGACGTGTGCACGTCGTGCACGCCATGAAATCAGCACCAGGAGAGGCTTCCGAGAAAGATCAATATCAGCAAACCGGCCTTATGTGTCGCTCTTAAGTCGCTGCTCCCCCTTTTTATTCCTCATGCTGCTAATGCCAAAGCGGAAAACGACCTGATTGTCTTAGCAAACGGTTTCGATGTTTATCTGCCATCCAGTGTCACATTCACCTGCACCTCCATCCACGTGAGGGCCTACTTGATGTAATGATCTTCCTGTGGCGGACAGTAAGTGCCCGCCATGACCTGTCCGATCGGGCTTTAAACCCCCCTGAAAGAAGCTTTGAAGTCACCCGAAGCGTTTCACTGTCCAAACGTGATCACCCCCAAATCATCCTGTGAGATAGTAAATAAAATCTAGTCCAGATGTTCCTAAAATGTCTTCAATCCTGACCAACGTGTCTGTCCGTTGGGCTTGACATCTATAAGTGAAAAGGCCCACCAAAGCCCCCAAGGGGTCATTTATGCACTGCAGTGAGCACATGCAGACTATCTGAACCCCCCCCCCCCATGTATCTGCATGCGCTCCCGAGGCTCATGGATGCAGATAGAACATCGGAGAACCACTGGAACGAGCCGTCACCGAGAGTTCGTGCAAACCCCGGCGAACGGGGACGAGGACTATTTGAGGGGCTTCGATGTCAGTCGGCCAAGTACAGCGAAAAACGTCTAAAACATACTCAGTTGGGTCTTAAAAAGTCACCAAACGGACAAAACGGTGCCCTCTGGTATGGATGTATGACTCTACAGGTACAAACATAGGAATGATAGCTGCTATGGTCGTACTGGACGTCACCGGGGCATGAATGAGGGTTTAACCTAAAGGAGCAGCATCGACAAACACAAAGGCTTTGGATAGTGGGGAAGTGTGGATGATAACAAATGGCGCGGCATGGCTTCACAGCCTCGCTATTTGCATAGCTAAACGCACCAGCTGTCGTAAGAAGGACTGAGGAAAAACCCAACGCTTGAGCTCGGCGGCGCCGAGCTGGTTTCAGCCGTGCACGGATTCTGCCACAGGCGCACACTTTGGAATCTCAAGAGCCAAATACCCAGGTCTTCCCTGCTTTGCATTTAACGTATGAGCCCAGAATGAGGCTGTTAATGTGCCTGCACTGTAAGTTTATCCCGGCAGACAAATCAGACGGTCATTTATGAATATGCATCAGCCAGCGTTTTCCCCGATTAATGATTTTTCACCATTCAAATATATTCACCTCCCCCCATCTTCTACTTCTTCCTTCCTGTGGCCATTAAATAAACACACACACACAGACACACACAATACCGATACAGCTCCTCGGTCAGTATGAGCAAAGTGCACGTAAACCATTAGCATTTCACAAGCAGGTTCCCGCCGGCCTTTACGTCTTACTCTGCTGCTTCTCCTCACAGGTGCCCACCAACGACCTCAAACATCACGAATCCTGAGAAGACCTCAACGGCAGCACATAAAGCTCGTGGACGAGCGGAGCAGGACAGAACAAGAGGGAGCTCCAAAGGTGAGACTTTCGGGAGTCCATGGCTAGGCTAGTGACTCGTCTGCTGACGTCATCCACAGTTCTGAAAGTGTGAAATCCGCATCCTTCATTGATGTGATGCCACATGAGCTTTGCCGTGTTGCGTTCAGGACGACCAACAAACAGCACCTTATTGATCATCGCGGTGGTCTGAGGGCCGAGAGGAAATGCTATTAAAGATTAAAGGGTCAGGTGATGTGAAGGTGGTATCCCGAGTCATCAGACACCGGCGGCTTGGGTTACAGGCGGTAACGTCGGGGCCGATTAGGCTGCCTGATTTATTTATTAACTGATTTTATGTCCCGCCATTTTCCACGCTGACTGACTGCACAGGCTTACGCTTCACAGGTGAACTTCAAAGGGAGGGAAAGATGAGGGTGGCGCCCAGGTGTCCATTTACACTTCACGGATTTGGCGGTGACATCCGCGTCCTCCTAAGCTGAGCCGTGCTTGTCAGCCTTGGCTGTTTGTCTGCATTTGGACCAGTGACTTTAATGGGTTAGAAGTGAGGCTTTAGCTGTCTTTGGAGTGAGTAGAGACTAAAACCCGGAGCGTCCCGAAATGAACAGACATCCCAAAGCCGTAAACCGAGATTTATCTTTTTTCCTGATGATGGATTAATGAAAACATGGAAAATGGAACCTGATGGAGCAGAACGGGCTTCATTCAAGACAACTATTAAAAGCTTTTAAAATGATAGCAGCCATATAATGTGAGCATAAAAGAGTTGCGGCATTACAAGGCCTATCTGGCTTACATCTCTGTAGGAACAGCCTCGCGCTGCCTGTCTGGGTCTTATCTGAAGTGGCAAACTTGCTGTTGTAATTATCTTCACACTAATAAAGTGGATGTTTTGAAATCATTTGGCTGGATGGATAAAGGCTCGGTAATTCCCACATGCTTACTGTCTGTGTCAGGGCTTATCTGGAGGAGATAGCGGGATCCTGGAGAATGATTGGCGGTGTGCGGGAGGTGGAAAGTTTGGAGTGTGGAGGCAGTATTCGCTTTGCGTCTGTGGAAATCTGTGGAGGGCTGAATGATGGTGTTGTATGTGGTGTTAATTGCAACGTTTTTTCCTTTTTTTTAAAAACAAAAAACAAAAAAACATGCTGCTGATTGAAAAACAACCCCAAAAAAATTCCTTAAAGTTAGAAATCATCTATTCTCACACTTTTTATAGAGAAAATTGGCTCTAAAATGAATGCGTGAAGCTTAAAAACCCCAGCCAAAACTGTATAGGTCCGCACAGACGCATCAACTTTGTTTATACTCGACTCTCCAAAGGTTCATTAGTTAAAGCCCACCGCAGGCTCCTTCTGTGGTCCTCTCTGGGCACTTAATTGCGCGTCCACTCTATAGGGGCTGGAGCGATAATAAAGCATTAAGAGCCGTGCCTCTTTCATTAAAGTAGAGTTGGAAATGTGAGCCCGCCCCCTTTCAGGAGTCCAAAAAAGAGGAGAGCGAGAGGGAGAGACAGGAGGAAATCGATTATTTCTCCTCGCTTTAGGAGAGGAGAGGGCTTAGGAAGAGACTCGGTTCGGACGGCGAGGAGATAGAAAAGCAGCCTCACAGCAGCATCGACGTCCGGCAGCGAGCAAAGACACATCGCTCCAACACCGCCAAGTCCCCCTTTCGCGCTCACCGGCAGCGCGCACACGAACCAGGCGGTGCGTCCTCGCTGTCCGATTAGAGAGAGAGAGAGAGAGAGAGAGAGAGAGAGAGGGCGAGTGAGAGAGGGAGAGAGAGAGAGAGAGTTTCTCTGATTATAGACACTCCTCGTACTGTTAGGTTACTTTTTCCCCTCCCGGCGACGTCCTTTGCGAAGTGGCGCTCCTGGATTTTAAGTGCGTCTTGGCCAAGTCCCTCACCATCCAGCTCCAACCGTACTGTCAGTCGGCCGGACCCAAAAGCCGGCGGACCTCTTCCCGTGTCACACTTCACCCGGACCAGATTCCACGCGTAATAAAGTAAGTACCGCGCTTTCTTCACACTTGACACTTTCCATCACTTGAGGTTTATTTCTAACCTCCCAGGTGGGGAACTTGTCGCGGTGTTTTGACGCGCGTCGCGTCCTCGGCACGGCTGACCGGGAAATGACCGCGCGTATTGATCCGCTGTGACCCCGATGGACTGACGGCGGTGACAGCAGCGTTTCGTGCTGCTCAGGCAGGCACCACATAGCGGCCCGGGGTCTCTCTGGGGTGTGCGGGTCGCCTTTTAGGCTGCGTTTCAGTGGTGTCGACCTTGTGCCGATTCCTCGCGTCCACATGCTGGCGCAAAGCTCCAAAGCCTGAGTGAGTGAACAGGCTGCCCTTCTTAACCCGAGTCACTTCGCTCCGCACTTCAGCGCTATGGGATGCCAAAGGAAAACGTCACTCTACTTAATTAAAATTGAGTGTTCAAGACGCTCCATGCTGAACATTAATAAGAGGATTTCATAAAAGTCATCAGCAATATTAGCTGAATGTGATAAAAAAATTAAAAAAAAACTTTAGATGAAGAAAATGTAAGAAATTTTGTGCGTTGAAAAGAAAATGTGCTTCAATAAAGCAGCAGAAAGTTTATATAACGTAATTCAAAAAATGGCCCAACTTTTATCCCTCAGTTGTTTAAGCAAACTACATAAAAGTATTCTATAAGTGTTATATAGGATGGTTATTCAGGTAGTAAAACAATAAATAATGTAAATCACATGCCAACATGAATAAGATGAATTATTTTCTGTTTGTTAAGGTGCAGACAGAGACGCCTAAACAGGCTTTGACCAGGTTTGATACATCCCTATAAAAATAATATTAGATGCCATTATTATTTTTTATTTCTGTGGCTCGTTTGAACCTGTTGCCGTGACAATAATGACGAGATAATTAACCCGTGGCAGCTTCTAAAGGGCGAAAGGGGGGGAAAAACTCCTTTAAAGGAGGGCAAAATAAGCAGGCAGTTATGAATTTTTTAATGACTCCAGTGAGTTTAATATCATTTTAAATTGATTGGGTAACTGTTCCCTGTGTGTATAAACCGAACCATATAAAACATTACACCGGACCCTCTTCTTATGAACATCTTATATGTACATCTTTGGATCAGGGCACATTTTTTAAATAACTTTATAATACGTTGTCACACATCACTTTTCTTATTATTTTTTGAGTGTTGTAGAAAAGTAACAACATGTAAGTGTTGAACGTTTGTCTGTCTAAGTGTTATCAGCCTCATTCGTGTCTGGAAAAACATCTGCACACACTCGTGAACTGCATCACTGCTTTTTCCTCTTCAGCAAGGCAGTAAAGTGTGTGTTTAAAATCTACGCAACGTTATTGCAGTTTAACAGCATGTAATGTCCCCTTGAATTTTTATACCGCTTCATGCCATTTTTCTTTTTGTAGACATCATAAAATGTTTGGATGGATCTGTAAAACCATAAAATCTCCGGTCTATTGTCAATGAAGTTGTTCTGTGTGGCCTGTTGCTCTCTTGGGATTTAGCGTTAGGTTAATCGGCTCAGAGGAAGGTGAGCGCTCGCATGTGGACCCACGATTACACACTGAGGACTCTGTCAGCCAAGCTCTGTAATCTCAGAGACCCAGTGTGTGTGCGCGCGTGGACACACACGCACGCACGCACACATACACACGCACACACACACGCACTCGCGCACACGCGGAAAAAGCTCTCCCCTCTCTGTCACACACGCTCACACACTGACACCCACACTATTTGGGCTGCGCTGCTTTTGTCTCTCTTATTCTCTTAAGACGTTCTCCTCTCCACAAATCAGTCGGGATTTTGCGGGCTGATTCACAAAAACCAACAGTGACAACACACTCTTACCCTTCTCACAGAGAGGGATTAGAAGGTCACGTGTCCCTGTGATTGGCCGGGGCCTTGAGCCGATTGTCAGGGGGCACCGAGGGCTCAGTGAAGCTTTAGTTAAGTGAAGGAAAGCCCGGCCAGGCTTCTCTTCTGTGTTTTGAAAGTTCTCAGACAGTGTCAGCGTCCCACAGATCATCTCTGATGTCTTTAATGTGAAAGGTTGTCAACCGCATTTTGAGTCACTTTTCAAAATTCCCTGGTGGTAAAAAAGAAAACTCTCAATAGGAACCACAGAAGTACGCCCGTGTAAGCACGGATAATCATTAAATTAAGTTATTAGATAATGATTTAATGGCTTCTTTTGCTTTTCCTTTTTTTAAAAAAATAATATTTTCAGTAATGATTTGAAGGACATCTGTAAAACACTCATTTGCAGCTTGGCAAGATCTGCTGCTGGATATTGAAGTCCTGAAATTGGACTTCATGGCCTTTGGCTCAAGTAGGGAATGTAATATAAGAGCCAATTGTGGAGAATCATATTTACCTCAGCATATAATATCTTAAGCCGTCAGGAGACACATGCTGTATAAATAACGGAGTGTGCTGTGGTTTCTGTTCTTACAAATCAACGCTATAAACGCTCCAAACATGGGAAAATTGAGACTAAACCCTGCTCCTTTTTCTGGTCTAAGTGATGCAAAAATATTAAAAGGTTTTGCTTAGGATATAGATTTTTTTTGTCTCTCTGACGCACATAAAGTAAATAAAAATATTTGACTCATAATGACTCTAGCCAGGTGTTCTTTTTCAGCTTTACATTTAAGGACCTTTTTTTTTAATTTCCAAATTCAAATTTAAGAGGGGCTCAACCTAACTGTGCTTATTTACTCATTTTGGAACAATTTTGTTTCCATTGTCTCAGCTCTTCTGCCTTCTGAAGCTGTTTACCCAAACGCTGCCTTGCCTCGGAGCCCCGTCTGAATATCTCCACGAGGGCTGCAATTACCCCTCAAACTTAAGAAAAATAATCCTGAGTAAATAACACAGTCCTTGAATGGTTCATGGCGGAGAGAATGCATACATTTGAATATGTCCTGCTTTTTGCATAATGATGCAAAGTCTTCCTCTGTCTTCTGTCGAGTAATTAGCAGTGACGTTCAGCAACTTTCTGTGTGTGCTGTAAGTGGATGGGGGTGTCTGGGGTTTGTTCACTGGGGTGTTAAAGATCACAGAGGAATATATCCGCCTTTGATGTTTAATTGTATTGTAAAACACACTTTAGAATATTCCTGCATAAAATAGACTTCTGGCTGTGCTGTGCTTTGTGCTCGCTGCTTTGTGTGTTTGTCTGTCAGTTTGCGCTGTGTGCCGGGGAGATGCGAGCGCGTGTGCCTGCGCTCAGCTTTGTGCCTCGTGTCTGTCTTTCTGCACGTCGGAATGTTTGTGCTTCTCCCTTTTTTGTGTTTTTTGGTTGTTGTTTTTTTGTTGTTTTTTTTCCTTTTTCGGGGCGGGGTGGCGCTGTTGTGATGTTGCTGCTGGTGTGTATTCACATATAAATGCGCGCGTTTCCTTTTCTTCTCGCGCTGAGGAGGGTCGGATTTGAGGTGTCGGATGATGGAGAAGTCTGGAAAACAGTGTCAGTGCTTCCTGCGCCAGAGAGGCAGAAAGGCAGAAGCCATCTAGAGTGAGGCGCATCTAGGCCAGGCGACAAAAAGTTTAGCCTCTGATCAAGTATTATTTATTAAAAGCACGACAAAGCTTTTGTGATGTCATGCTTAGCACGCTGAGCTAGATGAACAGGATGTCCTGCTTTCTTCTTCCTGCTTCCTGTTTCCTGCCCGGGCCTGTGAGGCATTATGGCAGCAGCTGCCTGCTGGGTGGTCCGCGCTTCAGCACCGCTGACCACACAGTCACATCGTCAGCTGCAGCCCACCTAAAGAGACACTCAGAACACCTCACCAAACTTGAGGCCTGCTCCCTGAAATATTTGGACAGGAGGAGAGTCCTGGGAGGCGGAGAATGCTGTGGGGAGTGCAGCGATCAGACGACTTTGAGTGATAAGACAAAGAGAAACATTTAAAATGGCCCAGGAGCTGGACTTTACTGTGTAAACATCGCATCGACGAGATTAAACTGAATGCCCGAAAAGTCAGAACTGCGCTTTTTCCTTTTTAATGTCAAGCGGACTGCATGTTTATGTGCTCGGAAACACGCAGCACCAGGTTTTCAGGCTGGTTGGAAAGAGGACTGTTTGCTAATGTGTATAAATCTAGCGCCAGCGAGCACATTTCCTCATAAAGTCCAATGTGAGACCTGTGAACGATGAGGGGCCAAGTCGCCCTCTAATATATTTTCAGAGAGAACGCCCCCCTCATCATCTCGCTTTAGTGTGGCACACATTTGGACTACACCCAGTGGCATAAAGAAAGAGGTGTGGAGACGGCGAGAAGAAAAAAAAAACTAGAAATGTTTTCCAGTGGATGTAATTTATCTTTGTCATGACGGCAACATAGCCGAGTCATTCTGCAGCGCGGGTCCGGGGAGAGAGACGCACAGTGGCAGCTCTGTGCCGCGGCCTCACATAAGCTCACATCCATCTGAAACCTCTGCCCTCAATCGGCTGCCACAATCTACGCCGCCGCCGCCACTCCGCTGCTATCTTGGATAATTTTTTTTAAGTGTATCTGGAATCCACAGTGGATTTCACCCAGTCAGGGTTCCGTGGGATAAAACAGTCACGTAAAATTGCCAATAATAGGTGGCGTCGTTGATAAATGTATCCTCTTTTTTCTGCTCCGAGCGAGAACATAACAGTCTTAAATATGACGTTTATTTTCCTCAGTGCGGCGTCTCAGATATGAGGGCAAAGTCTCGAACATCAGGGCGCTCGCTGCTCAACTCTGCAGGGAGCGGGCTGTTGAAAATGCTGTTAACACTGTCTAAGTCGAGAAGCTGCTTTATGAGAATCGGCGCGCGTCGCTCCTCCTCTGCAGAGCGCTCAGAGGGCTGAACCAGGCACAAAGTCCGCACTGGCGCCCCTTTCCCACTGTCACCTGTGTCATTCCCACACCGACGGCGAAACAGATAAACGAAGAAGTCCTGAGGCGTTGCTGATTAAAAAGTAAATTTAGACAAAAAAGGGGTGTTGATGATACATGGAGGCAGAAGGAAAGTCATGTGATGAAGATGGGCGAAGTAACACCCCTCCGAACACACATGCTCCCTGTTCTTCTCACTTTGTCAGTTTTTTTTCTTCTTCTTCTTCTTTAGTCCCGGTTCCTTCTGCCCCCGTGATGTATGGCTTTTTCCTACAGTGGCTCTTTCAAAGTGCAGCTCGTGATGTCATTAATTTTATTCATACTTTATGGATGCTCTGTCTGGGAAAAAAAAAAAAAAAGTCAAGGAGATGATGTGAGGAGAGAGCGAAGAAGAGAAAGAGAGCAGCCAAGGAGGGGGGGGGGGTGTTGCGGAAGAAGATTTTCAGTGCAGTTGCATGTATAATGAATGAGGGGGCACTTTGTTTGAAACTCCAGCCCGCCGCTTCACTTCAAGGTTTGCTGGGCAGAGTGGGGGCCCTGTGATGGCGCACCGGCCATCCTTTTTATCCTGCCAATAGATGCTTTCACCTGGCACTGTGGTTCGACCCAGCGGAAAAACAAATAACCTTGTGTGTGTGCAGCAGAGAGAGCGGGAGGGCGAGCGAGAGGGTGGGGAGGGAGCGAGAGCACTGACAATGAAACAAGAGGTTAGGTGGGAAGGGTGAGGAGAGGGTGAGGGAGGAAAGAGGTGAGTTTGTACAACAACGGCAGCGCAATGACGCCCAGACGAGCTGAGGAGAATACTGGCACCCAGCCCACACTTCCTAAATAGTGCTCTCTACAGAAATAGCACAGCCTTGATATTGACTTTTGGCTGCTGTGTGCATGTGCGCGTTTGAGCACGGCTTCATTGTCTGGTGAGGAGATTTTCCACTTTGTTGCTCTCACTTCTTAATTTCTGTGCGTGGATATTCCCCCCTCCCTCCCATCTGTGTGGTGTGATCAAAGTGCGCTAGTAAAGAAAAGTCAGGCGGCGTTGTTATTTCAGGGTATAAATGGCCTCGGTCTTATTTTTGGACTTGTGGTTTTATAAATAGCCGAGGAAGTGTGGGGGATACCTGGCGCTGCTGCACAGTCCCGGCGCCTCCATGTCACATCCATCCCACTCCGGCCTGCGACGGTGCAGCCCAAATATGCTGGGGGGGGCTAAATAGGGTTTTGAATTGAGGATATGGGAGAGAGTCCATGTTGGGAGTCAAACGCCAACAGCCTCAGAGTCCAGCATGAGCGGCGTGGCCCGCTGACACCGTCAGAGTGTGGAAATTACAGATTCTCTTCACAAACTCGACGCAGCGTGCGAGGCTTCCAGACGGGTGTCAGTGCAGCGCTTCAAAAGGAGAACTGTGTTTTTTTAGACACTTAGCCCGTGAGTGTAAGGTCACAGGGTGGTTTTCTCTCCTATCCGCCATGTGTACGCCGAGGTGTCTTGTTAATTTCATTTCTGTGTTGCAGGCATATGCCATGCGAATGGCGCCGCGAGTGTTAATTTTCTCTCTTTGCTCACATTCTGCTCTCACTTCTTGATGGGACTCCGTGTTTTTTTGAGAGCGCCGAGAGTTTTGGATCCGCAGAGCCCCCCGAAAACCGAACGTGCGAACACAAATCGATAATGGCGCTCAACACGAGAGCAGAATTGCCTGTTATTTTCCAACATGTGTCGGGTGATACGCCTTCACAGATTTGATCCACGTTCAAGCTCGTTTTCATTCGGAATTCCAGGTTATTTGTTTGATTATTTGGGTTTTGGGATAACACCTTTTATTACCTTAGGTGTTTGTAAAAAATAAAAATATCTGTGACTTAACAGATTCAAGGATTTTTATTTTTTGCAAATAGAAAGCTGCATTGAAATACATCTGTTAAATCATTCCCCGTCATCCCGGGGACCCTGTGATTGTACGGAGGAAGACAGAAAGATTTTTGTCTCCTTAGACGATGAAGAGGATCGTTTTTGTCCCCAAGTGTTTTGTTTTTTTTTCTCTATGAATTGTGCTGCATGCTATTAATGTGCTTTTGACAGCTTAATTTGATGAGCTTGTTAAAAAAAAAAAGCTGCAGATTGTTCTCATAGAAAGCATTTTCCTCCTCTCCCTCCCGTGTTCTTCAAAATGCTGCCGCGCAGCCCGTCGATGACCCAGTTCTGAGAGATGGTCGAAAATAAGGAAGAGCAGAGCGAAGTCCTCAGGGAGAAGGAAGCAGAGAAGGCAAGAGGGTAGCAGGAGAGCGAGAGAGAACTATATAATGTGCTGGGATACTCTAAGTGTGGGAAGTTGACTCACATGCTTTTCTTCTCTCCTCCTCCTCCTCCTCCTCCTCTTCTAAGCAGCCTACCTTCTTGGTCTCCTCTTCCCTGTAGCCTAATCGGAAAAGAAACGCTGGGAACGATAGCGGGGATTAGCTTCCACCGCTCCCCTCGGTTAAGTACACGTGTAATGAGTTGTTTATTTGGGATAATGCACAGTAGACGCGGCAGAAGCTCACAGACGCCTCCCTCCCCCCTCCGGATCAGCAGGAGCACAGCAGAGATATGTGCGTTGAGTAAACGTGCGTGACGCGCTCGCACGCATCCCGCAGCCTGTGCGGTGCTGACGTGCTCAGGTATGTATGTGCACATGCGTACATTCACACGCGCAGCGGTCCAACAAACGCGCCCGCCCGCACAAATTCCCACACGCAGCTGCGATGCAGGTCACACAGGGAGACGGAGAGGGGAGTTCGGAGTTTTAAGAGTTGGTTTTGAGTGTGTTTGTGTGTGTTGGTGGTGGTGGTGGGTGGGTGGGGGGGGGCTTTCTCAGGCCTTCATTAGGTCATGAGTCCAGGGGATTTTTCTCAGGGTGAAGAGAAGGGGAAGGAATTGAATGATATGAGAAAAAGGGAAAGGAGAGGAGGAAAAACCCATGTGCCCACCAGTCGGTGTGCTTGTGTGTCTGGGCGTGCACGCATGAAGTGGAAAAAGCTGTTGCCTCTGAGGGGGGGTAGGGGGGGGTTGCTCTGCTATCGCTGGTCCGGGCGGTGGGGTGGCGGTGGGGGAGTAGAAGGGGGCAGTCGAGGTTATGTGAACGGTGCAGCTGTGAACGCAGCACAGAGATTTGAGCGGTGATGATGGTGGCGACGGCGGCGGCGGGGGGGGGCTCCAGGCAGTCAGGTCTTCCAGTCAAGCACAGAGGAGGACAGAAGAGAAGGAGCCTTGTGAACCAAAGGCGGTGGCCCATCTGACCCCCCCACCCCCCACCCCCTCACATTCGTGCACTCCTCCATTCTCACTCTTTAGTTTCCAAATAGGAAAATATAAATAAATAAATAACAGCTGATGCTCGATGGCTCGGATAAGAGAGGAGGAAAGAGAAACAGTCATGATTTATATATAGTCATGCTTCTTGGCCATCTGTGCCTCCATCTTCTGTTTTTCTCCACCGCTGTGAGTGAAAATAGGTTTCATTTAATAATGATGGCGTTTGTTTTCCAATAACTGCGTTTGGAATACAGAGATGTTTGCTGCCTGTTTGTTCGGGGAGTGGGGGGGTGGTGGTGGTGGTGGAGGGGGGGGGGGATTTCCCCACGACTTGACGCTCAATTCTAAAATCACCCACATTTGTTTCAAGCTTCCTCTCCGCCTCTCTTAGTTTGCTCGCTAAAAGACTCGGAGCCCACGTAGCCGAGGACGCCGCGGCAGACGGCGACGACCCAAGCTCGCTTGTCAGCCCGTGTGATCAGTCGCTGTACGGAGACGAGGCAGAGGTGGCGGAGAGACGGCACAACACAGAATGGCAGCGGCGCGCTCTACTAATGCATTCAGCCTGCCACCGTATCCAACAACAAGGAGGAAGGGAAAAAAAATCACACAATTCACTTCACAAGATGTTCCTACAACAGCTCCAGCAACACCAGGCGCATATGTGCACACGCGGGCGCGTGCACGTTTTTAAATAACCGCACACGGCACGTTGAAAAGCAACCACAAAAAGAAAAAGAGAAAAAAAAAAAACGGAACGCAAAGACCTGAAAATGTGAGTATTTGCCCGAGACCTTCTTGTCTTGAAGAAAGAACAACGAAAAATGAAAATGCGCCTTTTGTTTTAATGAAAACGGGGCAGAAAAAACTTGCCGGGCCTTCAAAAAAGAAATAGTGGCAGATTAGCGTGACCGTAAATGTCGTTATACGCATAAATGTGGGCTAAAAATAGCGCTTGGTCAAAGGACAGTAATGCTTTGGCGAGTGGGGTCATCAGCGTGCGATATAGTGCCCCCCCCCCCACTTTAACCACAGCCTGAGCGCAGCGGCACCCTGCCAAAGCTTGTAGCTTCACAGCAGTAATTTAATATTTGTTTGTCTCTATTATTTCATCCCCTCCCTCTCTTCTCTCTCCTTCTCTGGCTTCTGGAGGTTAAGTAACTGGAAGCTTGATCAGATTACTGGGTCTGAGGTCTCTTTCAAACCTCTCTTTGCCGTCTTGATTTTCTGCAGCTGTGCAGACTCTTTAATCATACGCTATCTTTTTCACTCGCCCTCCCCTCCCCTCCACCCTTCTCCTCGCGGTCCCTCCTCCCCTAACATATGTTAATTGGCTGCTTTCTGTGACAAATTACGAATGCTCGCTTTGATGAGGTCGAGTCGGGATGGTGCTGGGAGTGGAATACAGTGGAACTGCCAGAACCTCGCTGCCCCCCCCTCCCTTGTCCGTAACCACTCCAAAAAGAAACGCGGCACCCAGCCGATGACTAATGAAAGGCTTGGGCTGGGTCTGGCCCGGCCCGGGCCATGGTGGGGGCCACTCCCCTTAACAGAGGCCGATCTGTAGGTGCCGTGTGCCACAACGCACTCGGCGATCTGTGCAACCTTTCACCTCGTGTACCCCACCACCGGCTCTCCCCTGGGACCTGTAAAGGCAGCAGTTCTGAGGTCCAAATGATTCATTTCAGAGGTCGGAAAAGTTTTCGCTGCAGATTGCATTTTGATTTTATTAGCTTTCTTTATGGTCGAAGGCACCCAAATTTGACATGAACTATAGATGGAACGTGTGCTACAAGTTAACATTGTTAACGTTGTGCGTGTGCGGTGAAGGGAAAGTGCCTGGAAAAACTAAACCAGCCTTTCTTAAACAAACACGAACGGTGGAACAACCCTTAATGATGCACGGCGTCAACAGGGACACAACATGCAACCAGCAATCAGCTCAAACCAGGTCGCGGCGCTGACCCTGACGTCGTCCTCGTGGAGTTTTTATTCGTCTTTTCAAATGTCCTTCTGATCCTTTTGCCCACTCTTTCCTTGTCTGTCTGTCTGTCTGTCTGTCTGTCTGTCTGTCTGTCTGTCACCATCCCTGTCTCTCCCTACACTCCGATCTAGGTTACTCGGTTTCCTAGCAGAGCACAGGGACCAGAGGAAAAAAAAAAAAAACCCAGAAGGTCGAATCTATGAAGGACATCCTTGTTGAAGTGTGCAACCTTCTACTTCTCAGCAAATTACCCGCACGCTGTGCGAAGACTCAAAAGCCGTGCTGTGGTTCTGGCTCGGGCACAGCAGGTCTGGGACCGGGGCATTAGTGTTACAGTCGTAACGACAGACAGGCTCGCTGGTTCCTGAAACCTTTTTATAAAGCAGCTTTTGGTGCAGGACTGTGTTCACGGCGAGGTGAGCAGCGTGTTTCATTTCCTATAGGGGGACGAGATCATCGGGGCTTCATTTAGGCTCACGTAACATAAAAGTATCGATTGAAGCGAAATTTGCTGATGCGGCGGGACACGGCACAATTGTAAATTCCACAACTCCCTTGTAGATCTGCCGCACTGCACACATGGGGAAGTTCGCAACAAACAGCCATAAAAGGGAAACGGCTAATGAGCCATGAGCAAACCTATGAAACTCTGTGGGCAAGGAAATGCACGCACTCACGCACAGTGACAAAATCAAAAGGAAGCGCGGCGGCATGTCGTGGTTGCGTGAGGGTTAGCCACGTTAGCATTAGCCCGCGGGCCTTAATTGAGGCCAGGAGGGAGCGTTTAATAATTGCTGTCAGAAGATCAAATTTAATTCTCCTCTCTTCACAGCCACCACTGCTGTAGGGTAGGGTGAAACAAATTGTCATCAGAGATTTCTAAATGAACAAAGCTTTTAATTAGGCTGATTAGAATGCTGTGGCAATGAGAGAGAGAGAGAGGAAGAGGTGTGTGGGGTAGTGATGAAATCATCAGCAGTTTGTCTTAGCTAGGATTTTTGGTTTTTCTGAAGGCGGGTGTTGATATTACGCGTGGAGGGTGGGGAGGAGGCAAGGGAACGGGAGTTTGGGAACGATACTGCAAGGAAGTTCGCTTGCACACGGCCCTCGCGGCAACAAGCCTTTGGCCTTGGTTTCAAACCTCTGACGCACACACACACACACACACATCTCCCCCAGTGGAGAACTTTGCTAACATCCCGAGACATTGTCATACGCGGCAGGGAACATAATTAGGTGAATATGTCAGCGCCTTGTGCTCTTAGTGACATGACTCCCGGCTCTTCCTGTGGGGGCTGGAATGTGCTTGTTGAAGGGTTCACACTGCAATCAAACAGCGCCATTCATTATGATGCAGCTTTTGTTTACATCGTTTATAATCATGAGTCAAGAAATAAGTTTTCCGCGCACCCAGACGAGCACCTTTCTGCCGCCGTGCCGTCGGTGTCAGCCGCCGGTTACACCTGGGACCCGCAGCGCACGGGGCGACGTGTCAGCTGAGGAGGTGGCTTGCACTGGAAAACATGACCTGTGGCGCGGCTTTGTAGTTGACTGGGGAGACAGACAGACGCAGCACGACTGGTGGGGAGGAAGAAGTGAAAGAAAGTGCAGCGGTCTTGATAAAGTGAAACTTTAGGTGGGGTTATTTACATTTCAACATCGGAGGCGTCTATCACCGCCCAATTGGCAGCGCCTGCACATGCAACAGCGGCTAGGCATCGGATCCCGCCTCTTCCCGTTTCTCCTCCATGGACTGGGCCATTTTGTAATATCTTGACTTCACTCTTTAGCGCGTCCATTGCCACTTCTTAGACTCGTGCCATGGAAAGACTGAATGCAATAAATGGTGATTCATTCCAGCCTTTCCGGCCTCTAAATTGTGGCTCCGCTATGCTTCTGCTTTTTCTTTTCTTGTTCTCTTTTTCCTGAGCCTTTCTTTTTTTTGCCTATGTGTGTGGCAAGTTTGCTGTTGTGGTGCTTTTATTTGTTTAGCACTCATGGCTGCGAGCCACTGTCACAACACAAAGCTGCCAACAATTGACCGGGAATGTCTTTTTAACCACCCCGGCCACTCTTCCTCCCCTGCCCCCCCTGTCTGTTTGGCTTTGCCTCACTTTCGTGTGTGTCCTCTCGCCATTGGCCTGGCAGCTGTGCCTTTCACAGCCTTTGGCCTTCAGTCAAAGAGCAGGGTTGACGCATTGTGTCAAGTCATTTTGTCCTTGGGGAAGTCAGCGACGGGCCATGGAAAGATGGCTCTCACCTGTCTCCACACGCGCTCTGATGGATGGTTACCTGTCTCCGTGGCGGCTCTGGTGGCCCAAGGCCCCCGTGCACTGGTGCTGAGTGAGATGTGCAGCTGCCCAAACGAACAGCGATGGGATGTTCTCTTCTTTATCTCCACCCAAATGCAATGCATTGCACCCAAGTGTTCCTAGACAATAAAAGGCACGATTGTCAGAAATATACCTCCTCATTTCTCATTTTATTTGAAGTCAAAGACCAAATACGTACATGGTTGCTAAAAATAACACAGACTAAATTATTTGTCTTGGATTAATTTGTTATATGTTGCTAAAAAAGCAGAAAAGCAACGTATGTTCAGGCATTAAATAGCAGTAATTTGGAGGGGAATTAGGTCAGATATGTTTCATTATATGATTAGGTTATATTAATCTACCATTAAGTACCGTGTTCAAATTTATGTCAAAATAAACAAAATACTGACTGGTAAATATATAAAAATTCAAGTCTACCAACTGGAAAAGATTAAAGATGACTTGATTGTTGTTTGTTAAATGTCTCATTTTCAAAGATCCTAAGTAAACTACCGATGAAAGTTAAGTAAACTACGGCCAGCTTTGCAAGGACCTTGACTTGAGGCCTGAAGTGTTCTGCTGCTGCTGTGGGTGATTAGTTGTGAAATCTTAAATTATTCTCTGTGAACATTTATGGAAGGAAGCACCTTTAGCACCTATGATTGTCTGAGCCTGCTGAAGTCACATCCTTCCGCTGAGCTGTCTGTCTGTCTTTGTGTTTCCTGCCTCTCTGTCCAAGCCCCCGGGGCAGAGCTGCTGGGTTGAGGGATAACTGGGGAAGCGTACTGACAGACCCTCATTAGGACAGGAATCAATTAAGTTGAAAGTTAAAGACTTTAACTTCATAAAATGGGGTTGGCGAGAGCTCATCGTGTAAGACTTGATCCGCCACTCCTGTCGAAAGTCTTTATTTCGTTATGTTATCCTCAGTGACGAACGCTTGACGGAGCGTGTAAAACTTTTGTCAAGCACGGGCCATCGGCTCATCCCCCAGCTCGTCAATAGACAGGTGTCTCGGTTCAAAGGCATGAAGAGATTGAAAATAGAATACACACAAAACTGTCCCTGCCTCCCTAATGATCCAACTGAATCGAGAGCTAATGGAGAGAGACAGGTGAAGACATATCCTCCACCACCCTGTTATACACACACTCACACACATTCCGCTGCTTCTTAAATTCAAGTTTAGCTGGTGTAGCCTACTCTGTGGGATTAAAGAAAAGGAATGAACACATTACAAGATGATCCAGTGCTATCACTCTAATCCCCAGATGTACACGTCGCTAATCTCTTTAGCCGCTAACATGTTAAATTAGCCCTAATATCTGCTGAGATCCAGAGCCATAGAGACCCACCTACGCATGGGCTACCACCCAGGTTTAGGTCACCGTTCTTCCTCGGAACAAGACGCAAACATTAGAACGGGTGGTGGCGGGGGTGGTGGAGGTTGAGGGAAGTAGCAGTGATAGCCATTCGTCACCCTGCCTATCTCACTCTGACAGATGGGTAGTGCAGCGTGCCACATAGTGGAGTCACCGCCTGTAATGACATTAGAGGCACAATGAGACCTGATACAGGTTTTTTTTTCTGTTCCCATTCTGCCTGGCCATCGATGCGCTTCTTTGCTGGATCCGTCCCCTCGTCTCATTTCTGTTGGTGTATCTCCCTCCATCCTGACAGGAGATAAAGTGCCGTGCGCCACAAGTTCCAAATAAAGCACAAACACGCACAAGGCAAGACAAAATCACGTTCTCATATCGACACACGCCGCCATGTAGCTGCAGCAAAAATCAGAAGAAACCTCCAAAAACCACTGAGTGAAGTGAAAGAAAGGAAATCTTCCTGCATCTGAGTCAAAATGGAGCACCGGGAGTGTGCACAGACATTCGGATTGTATTTGGAGAACCGTCTTGAACCTTTTTTTTTTTTTGCCCTCGTCTTCAAGGAAATGGGAGTTTATTTAAAAAGAGAGAGTGTTTATTTAATGTACCATACACCTCCTAAAAGGTTTACTTACTGCAGTGTAATATGTTATTTCAAATCCTCACAACCACATTTCCTAGGAGGATAGGGGATACTGGTGTTCTACCATGTATGTATATTTTTTTTCAGGACACATGTTATTACCAAATGTGTTGCAGATGTACCACGAACAGAGGGCTGTACTGCCCATGCGGGGTTTCGTGGAAAAACTTGACCAATCCTGTCACGATAAATCACCTTCCCCAATTTGCTGTCGAATTTGAGAGTGTACGAATCAGCAGAATTCGGGTTTCATTCACATGCACGCTACTTTCCTTCTCCATCATAAATTCTACGAATGCTAAAATTGTCTCTTGGATTAAGACAGTTTTTTTTGTTCTTGGAACCGGTGTTCCTGTTCTTCTCGCCTCTCCTGATTCATGACTAAATCTCAGCAGCTGTCTTTCAAGGTGACAAAGTAGGCCTGACCATTAGTCAAGGTAAAGTTCCTCTTTGTCACCCCCCCCCCCCCCCCCCCCCCATGATTTCAAGAATCAGCTTCACTGTCTGTCCTCAATAACAAAAGAAGCAGAAAACACACATTAGCAAGCACCCTGCAGACCATCTATTAGAGTATGAAAAAGCACTATGTGCTGTATATTAGTTTTTAGTGACTAAACACTTGGGAGTGAAGCGACCTAGAATCAAGCCTCGTGGTGCACTGAGTGGATATGTTCCCATCGTCCTCTCAGCTCCACTTCTGAAAGAGAGCGAGAACGCTCATTAGATCTATGTGCTGAATTGCTGCTCCCTCCCTCTCTCCCATCCTCCCCCAACCTTCACTCCCCCCCCTCTCTATATCTCTCTCTCCCTCCCTCCCTCCCTCCCTCCCTCTCTGCTTCTCTCTCTCCGTCCGTCTGCTGAACAGATGGGAGGGTCGTGGATGCAGCTCTTCCCCTCCCCCTAGAGAGGCCTGGTGCCTTTTCAAAAGATCTCTCTTTATGCTTCACTCCATTTCCCCCCTCTTCTCCCTGTTTCTCCCTCTCTCTCATTGTCACCTCTCCAGCGTAACATGCGTATGAAGATGTAAAACCAGCCGAAGAGCATTTGCTCTGCTTCTGTCTGCTTGGTGCGAGCGCGATCTCTGACCTTAGCAGACTTTTGCTGTAGGTTCTCTTCATTTACCAGGCCGGTGTGAATGCAAGCATACCATTAGTCAAAATCCACACGGAGGATGAGGAAATGCCTTTTGCGTTTTCATCCTTTTACACCTCTCAATCCTTCTTTTACTTTGCCCCACTTTGGGATTAGTAAATTGGCTTAATGCGCGCTCATAAGCTTGTTAGTTCTTTCTTCTCTCTTGCTGTGCGTCTTCATCCCTCTGCTTGTTTCATTCTCACCTCATCTGCCCTGTCGAGGTAAGTGTCAGTGTCACTCCCCTGTGAGAAATTCCTGCTGAGAATTGCAGTCCCTCCAGGTATTTGGGATGTGACAGCCGCAACAGTTGAGTGGAATTCAACCAATCCCTGTGAATTCTGCATTGCGCCAAGGCCCCTGCCGCACACGTAAAGCCTCGCGTCGCACAAAGCGCTTCCTTGTGTTTGTGTGAGGGTGCAGAGGAGCAACACAAATGTCACAGATTTACTGTTTAAGACACACATCCTGGTGATTTTCACAAATGCCGAAATCAGAAGTCGGTGAGCATTTGCCAAAAAAATAAAAAATGCCACAGCCAATGGTTTGGACCCAGCAGAATATTCTCTACTATCACGAGGGCCGTGTGGATTGTGCGATTTGCTGGAAATCATTGGAGTCAAAGTGATGCTCTGTCCAACATGAAGGAAATAAATGAAAGGAGGGAAAGGAGCCCGCTGAGGAGGTGGGTTCTTATCCAGGAGCTGCCTGGCATTCGCATGGGACGGGGGCGGGTGTGAGGAAGAGTGGGGGGGGTGGTGAGAAAGGTGGGAGGGAGGTGGGGATAGAGGGATGGTAACTTATACAGTATGATTGTGTAGGAGGAGGCAAACGAGGTAAAAAGTGAGAATGAATGGGGTGGCGTGTAGGCTGGCACCGATGAGGGGCTGAGCGGCAGCAAAGCTTCACCTCGGGGAGCGTTGGCAGGTGCCGGGAGCCAAAAGCAGGGATTAAATGTTCAGGACATGAGCTTAGTCTTAGCATTAATGTTACGTAAGGCCTTAGGTGTTGCCCCAGTGGTTGTTGACATTGAGAGGTTCTGCTCTGCTCAGTCGGCTGTGGGAGGAAGGAGGAGGAGGTGGAGGCCAGGAGGCAGGGATCACAGAGGTAACGCCTCCTTGTTTGGAGCCGTGCCCGGGCCGGATAGTGTGGAGTACAAAGGCTGGGAGGGGTTGATGCTGTCAGCCTGTGATTGAGGTACACTGACTTGATTGATATCCTTGTCTGGCTGTCCTGTGCCAAGCGCCTGTGTTGGCTTGTAATCCTCATTTGTCTGACAACATCCCTCTTTTGTTGTCCTCCACAGGGCAGCTCTTTGTTTTTCTGACTGTGGATGGGTATGTGTGCACACAGTGATGCTAAAGTGTTTTGGATACCCCCCGCCTCCTTCCCATGCCTTTATTTTAGATCTTGTTATTGTGATGCGTAGTTTGGCTGTTGTCCTAACTGCCAAATGAGGCAAGTGGGCGTATTTCTACCCATCAACTAAGGAAGGCTCTTTTTTTGTGATTTATTTGATCATTGTTCATATTTTATTGTCTCTCTGATTTTAATTGATGGAAGTTAATGTCAGAGAATTTTACATTATAATGATTGCGGCGTGGTTGAAAATGTTCGGGCCTGAGCAAACACGTCGTTAGCCGGCGGCCTTCGCGATTATCAGTGTCCAACAAGAAGGTCGAGTCCATGATGATGTGCCGCGTTCCCCTCTCGCCATTTAGAGGTTTCTTGTGCTTTCTCTTTCTTAGAGCACAAGGAGAAGGAAAGAAGGGTGATGTGCACGTATGTGCGCACTACGAGCACGGGAGCGAGAGAGCAAGGGTGCATGAGAGAAAAGAAAGAGAGAGAGTGATAGAGAGACTGAGACTGACGTGTCTTTTGGTGAAGCGGTGTCGTCTTCCACATCAATGTCTGATGCTTGTGCTGCCAGGTGCCGGAAAGCTGTTTCAGAAAGGAGAGAAGAGAGAAGAAGGGGAAAGTAGAAAAAAAAGGCAGGGTAGATGCAGGATTTTTTTTTTTTTTATGTGACGGCGCTGACAGCTCCCCTGCATTGCACTGAGCTTAAATAATGGGATGCTCATTTGCATAACGAGGGACGTTATCACCTCTACTGTCAAAAGAAAACACAACAACAGTTCTTCTGCTCCTCCCTGAGATAGATTGGGTTGGCCTACTTTAGCACTCTGGAGAGATGCACTGGAGCTCTGGCTTAGCCAAACCCACACAGGAACAGACGCACACACACACACACACACATGCACACACGCATATACGGACACACAGTCACACAAACTTTTCACAGTATTGCTTTCATCTTTGCACATTCTGTCCAGCTCAACAGCGGCCTGCCTCCACTTCTCAAACACACACTCACTGTTTGCACACATGCAACCGCTGAGGTGCATTCTGCTGCTTTTTGGGTTAGCTCATTGGCATCCAGTGTCTCCATTTCAATTAATATTGTTGTAGCCATTAAAAAAAAAGATCTCTGTTCTCTACCTCTTAATGCTTTTGGAATTATTTTTGCTTCTTCTTTTGACATTGTTTCACTAGAACATAGAAAAACTGTGCATTGGTAGCGTGTCTCACGATTCCCATCTGCCAGTTTGGAGATGAGCTGCAGGTAGATTTGGTGGGGGGGGGACGGTGCCTTGCAGTCTCACTGTCAATACAGTGCATTTCGTGGGAAGAAACAAAATGTATTTCTCAGTCTGGAGGTAATGTTACAGTGTTGGTGATTAGAGCATTTAAGTTAGTGGCACTTCCAAAACACTGTCAAACTCTCTGTGAACGAAGCGAGATCCTGACAGCGCTGTCTCCTCTCATAGTTGGTTGCCTGGGAAAAAAAAAACGAAAAAAAAAAACCCTGCAGAAACTGATTTGCATGATATCGACAGTGAAAAACAGCCGTTCTCACAACATTGTTGACAGATTCTTTGTCTTTCTTCACCCTCCCTTGTGGCTGCCATGATGCCACTTTTATTATTTTTTTTCCCTCCCTATTTTGCCATATTTCATTTCATTTAATGCTCACCCCGCCCTCCTCCCCCTCCCCTCTTCTTTCTTGCAGGTACGGATGCTGGAATCTTTGAGCTGATTGGAACAAATAGCAGAGAAAGTGACTGAAAAGGGAAGAGCAGACGAGTGAAGAAAAGAAGAGAGAAGAAAAGCATAAAGTTCTTGAAAAGGAGGAGAGAAAAAAGAGACGGGGACGATGGGGAGGAAAAAGATTCAGATCACGCGGATTATGGATGAACGCAACAGACAGGTAAAGTCCCTGGGGAATGGGGAGGATGGATGAGGATGAGGGAGGGGAGGACAAAGCGGGGGTGGTGGGCAAAACGCCCCGCACCCCACATGGCCTTCACCAGTGAAGGTCTTCTGGGAGTCTGGGCAATGTGTGGACTGGGTGCCACAGAGGAGGCTGGGATTCTTTTGGCTTTCTAATGGTACATTTCTATTAAGGAGCCTCGTTTAGCCCAAGACGGCTTACTCCAGTCTCAGTCTGGGTCGTCTGGGGTCGAGAGCCACAGTGTAGCTAGTCAAGGAATCCAACCAGGAAAGGGCTTTCTGGGTCGCCCATGCTACATTGTGCACTGACACTATTCATGTGCAGGAGTGACCCCCCCTCCCCTCCTCCTCTTTGTAATAAACTGGATACATTGGAGAAAGAGAAAAGTGTGTCAATGCAAGGATGCGAGCATTCAGTTAAGCAACTATCAACCTTAAAGTGTCGCTTTTGGTACCGCAAAGTGCTGAGAATCACTTTGAATCATTTTAACACTATCACCGCTTTCGCGGGTGGTGTCGGATGCTGTTTCCCAGTTTAGCTCGCAGGGAGTGGAATATTACTGGGCAGAGTGTGGCAGGACAGGAGAAAACACAAATAAGTACGCAGAAATGAGACGTTGAAAGTAGCACGCTGGATTAGGCCAACAGGGGCGGAGAGGAAGCGCTGCTGAATCGGTGTTTTTGTTGCCATAAATCTGCCATAAATCACATAACACACCACATAGATTTCTTCACATTCTTATTCTAATAACCAGACTAGCAACTGAATAAACACAGGACACCGTTTACAAGTGGCTGGTTTACTTGGGAGAATAGGAACAACTTCTGTACAACGTGATTCATCCAGACGGCGTCTTTGGCAGGAAGTAGATAGAGACAGGGGCTCTCTCACTGCCCTCGAGGCGCGCAATTGATCACTTCCTGTGGCACGACTGACCACTGACACTTTGTCAGCTTCCTGGCAGGCCAATTGGATCCATACGCTACTGACATGGCCCCTAGATCACAGGTCAAACACACATCTAGACACACACTCACCTTGTCTGAACACAGAACACCGCTTAGCCGGTGTTTGCCGTGTCCTCACAGTCCGCTTTATCAAACACAGTCATTAACAGCCAGGAGGAAATGACACCAAGAGACTCGAGGAATCGATTAGTCGATAGTGGAGGAGTAATTGAAGTAGATTTGTGACCCCTGTCGTGACTCACCTCAACGAGTGTGTTTTCTGGAAGTAAGAGGGGTGGGAATGCGAGCGGACCTGAGATTAGGAAGAAAATTCCAGTCGTGACAGAGTGCATAAATAAAAACAATGGAGTATTTGTTTTGAAAGTCCGACTGGAGGCGGAGGAGGAACGGGGAGGAGGTCACACAGTTTACACGAGGACCGAAGCGATCATGTTGCTGCAACACCAAAGCTTCCCTCTCTCTGTTATCTCAGACTGTCTCCCTCATCCCAGCCCAGCCCAGGCCCGCCAGTTGCACCAGGCGCTCCGGCTCCTGCGGATAAGGAGGGAAAGAGGGAGACAGGAAGGACACCTGAGGGGAATCGATGCCAAAGATATCCGGGCTTTGCTTACAGGGGGGGAGAGGGGAGGAGGAGGGACAGGGTTCAGGGAAAGGAAGATCAATATATCGCTGGATTTTATTGTTTTGATCTGATCACAGTTTGTCGTTTGTTCAACCGAGTGACATGATATCATCAAGTCATGTGGAAAACACCGCATCCAGAGAGCATTCGGTCATTCAACCCATGGCCTACAGGAGTGACATCACCACTGTTTGTAGGCTTTGGGAGGGTCACAAGACACAGAAACGTCTTCGAAAAAGAAAAAGATCAATTCATTTGAATATTTTCACTTCCTTCTTCACAGAATGTGTCACATCCCACCTCAAGTAAACATGTGTCCTCTAGCCCTCCAGTCTCCAGATATACACACATTATATTTATATATATACACCACATTGTTGACTCTATAGTTTGTAAAAAGAAATACATTGAACATTTTATAAAAATATGTCTAAAAACCATTCTGCGCCCACATTTCTCCCTGATAGCTATTTAAAGCTATACAGTCGGCAAACTCTCCAAACACTTCAGCTCTCTTTGGAGTGGCACCACTCTGTGTGGCTGTCAACACCATCTTGCCACCTACAGGGCTGCACTGCTGCCCCCCTAGAAGCACCATCGTCGTGGGCAGAGGTCCTGCCTCTCTCTGGGCGGCCACTTCGGGCTGCCACCCCCAGGCCGTGAAACACTTTCCCAGAGCGGGGGCAAAAAGACCAGGCCTCCCTGGCGTTGACTGGCTGCCCGGAGCTCCGGACAGTGGGCAGCAGTGTGCGAGCCCTGGCTCCAAGCCCCCTGACCACTCAAACCCTCTCCCAGTCTGGGTCACATGAAAGAGCCCCCTGTGCCATAAACCCACGGGCTGCACACAGAGAGTGGAGTCTGTTGCCCAAGTCAGTATAACAGCACACACAAGCACGCACACACACCGACCATACAGGATGCATGCTCAGGTATACGTGTGCGAGTACACACACACACACACACACACGTCAAGATTTAAGACAGATTACGCGCTCAGACGCACAGTGGAGAGGAGTCAAATGCGTTCTTGTAAACACGTGTACACATCTGAAACACATGTATCTCTCTGGAGTTGGACTAATTTACTGCAATTGGGTCTAATTAGTGTTACCTCTCCAGCCAGTACACTCGCTGGGCTTAATTTAGGATGACTTGTTTGTGCAAATCTGTGTGTATATGTGTGTTTGTATGGAGCATGTGGTTTCTGAGAGGGGAGGGACCCAGGGCCAAAGGTTACACATGGATTGGGTCATCAGTGACAGGAAGTAAAACAACAGGATCGCCCAGCTCCCACAAACAACATCATGACATGCACTTTGCCTGGGAGGCGATAAAATGCAACAACCCCCCCCACCCCCCACCCCAGATGCTCTTAGTCTTTTTCTCTATGTTGCATCTGTTCTGTTACTTTGTTAAATTACTACAAGAACCAGGTTCTTTAGTTTCAGACAGAGAGAGAGAGAGAGAGCATTCTCCCCTCCAATCTACAGCTCAGGGGTGAGAAAATGCAAGTGAAATTAACAGCAGGAAAATAATGAGGCCCACAGGGTAGCTGCTCACCTCTGCTCCCCTCCTCTAATTCCCTGTTTCCCACCTTCTGCCATCTCCCTCCTTTTCCTCCAGCGAGTAGCGCTCATCCCTGTCATATGTTCAGCTCCACGAGGCCTCGTTTGAGACGTTTGCTACGCTCAGCGTTCACGCTGTTGCCTTGATTTAAATATTTATTTGTAATTGTTGCTCTGCGTCTCCATCACATGTTGATCATGTGGTTTATTTTCCAGGCTCATGTCACTGTCTCATTGACACTCCAACAGGAAAAAAGTCTACAAGAAGCCTATTTGTCACGTGTCACATGTATCATTTTAGCAGAATTCACACCAAAGGCATAGCAGCGAGTTAGTTTATTCGTTAATTAGTTTTAAATGTAATTAATGTTCCAAAATGGGAAAGAACTCAGCCAAATCAGCTTTCTTTGATTGAACAGTATTCTTTGAGCATGAGAGGCTTCATGATGTGGCAAATGTTTGTCCACCTCAAATGAGTGACAACAGAGTTATTTTTGCCGTCCCAGGCCGCTAACTCGGGACGTGCAGTGTAACATTTACTTTTTTTTAGCCCTTGAGTGAATCTGTTTTCAGCTGCGGTTGTTCAGCATAAACAGGAGCACGCAGAAGTCTCTGGGCAGCCATTTCCATGTCGTCTTTAAACGTAATTACAAGCTTGGGCCATGAGAACAATCGGAGACGCTGCGTATTTGACACCAGCAACTGTGGCTAAAACTGGCGTGATGAACACGCCCTCATCAGCCCTGGTCATTTGCTGCTGCTTAATGTAGAACTTGAATGACGACATGTTTGAATGGTGCTGCCTGGTCCGGCAGAATGGTGAAAGCGCAGAGAAAAGGATGATAAGTGGGGTGTTTAGGGGAGAAGAGCATGCATGAAGGCTAGGACAAAGCCTCTTTTATCATAATGCCCCTCTTAACGGCGTCATTGGCTGTGAAGCAGAGTTCAGGCCCAGGTCTTGAGCGCCACTCATTCCTTTTTGCGTAAGCCCGTGTCTTCCTGCTTGGATCCTGACAATGGGATAAGTGTTTGACGCAAGACTAATCACGCTCTCCAAAGCTGTCCTGTATGTGTGTGTGTTTGCGTGCGTGCACTGCCATGTTTGGTTTGCTAACCAGCAGTTTTCTGGTGTCTGACTCTCCACTCCTCCTCTTCCTCCACCTCCTCCTCCCCCAGGGAAGCAGGCAGGAGGTGGGAAGCAGAAGCGAAGCCATTGTGAAGGGGAAGCCACTGGCCTCTTCCTGTTATGAGAGGAAATGCATACAAATGTGCTTCCTGTGTGTCCACCCCCTCTTTGTCCTCCCCTCCTCCTTCTTGCTCCCTCCTTTCTTTCTCCTCTCACCCATGTGGCAGAGAATCAAGCACGATACCTCCTTAAAATTCACTTAATCATCTTTTTTTCATCCTGGCCATTTTGTCTCCTTTTGCCAAAAGAAAGTTATGATTTAATAATCATTTAAAACCAAAAAATGAGCCAGAGTTTTATCAAATTGATGTAAAGGTAGGGCTGTTTTTAGACGAGTGTGTCTCAATCTCTGTTGGGACAAGGCTGTAGAGGACAGGGGTGAATAGATAATGCTAGAAATGCATCTTCAAAGCTTCTGCCTAAGTATCAATCTTGATGTCGATGCTAATGATCTGACATCCATTCATTTAAGACAGGAGGATTTATATTTGTGGAGCTGAACATGGACGATAAGTTGCAAGTGATGGGCTAATAATTCTGTCCATTAGCTGTATTCGTGTACCAAAGATGCAACTGAGTATCTGAAAATTCCTGCAGTTGTAAATCTAGAAGGTCCTGGTTCAGATTGGGGAGTTGTTCAGAGAAATCAGAGTCAAGTTCTGGGCCTACACCCATGACCTTGTTTAGATTGTGTCTCATTAAGCCACAAAAATCTCAAAATTGCCCCAATGTATGTTTTTACCTGCGGTTGATTACCAATTTACTGTTGCCATTTTAACCAGTGTATTGTAAGTATGGTGGAATGTCCTGCTCTCCATTCTTACCACTGCAATGTGGCTAACAACACCTATTCAACAAGAAAATAAAAATTGATTGCAAATTGCACTTACATGTGCGATTTGTTTGATTATTTTTCATCCACAGTTCTACAGAATTTCAACTCAACCCTGTAATTCAACACCTTCTTACCATGGAACCTTTTGGCTATTCTTGGCCCAACATGAAATAAATCAAGTGTTAGGTTTTTTTGGGGGGGGGTTCCGGTTAGTGAAGGAGTTTTATAGTTTTACTAAATCAAAATGTGGAATTCAAATGATTGCAGGTTCACATTTTAACCCGTTTGCAGCAGTAAAACAGACTTAACGCAATGAACAGATTCTATTACTTCCAGCTGCAAAGAGCCAAATTCTTTACATTAGCATGGGGAAATGAGACAAACTGTACATTCCCTTCCAAGTGTTCCAAATGTACTTCCCATTACTCATCACTTAAATAAACAAGAGGTGACATCACTGGCATGTGCATCAGTGGGTCACATGTTGGCATCATATGAGGCCATGAGATCACAATAGGCTAAAAGTTCTTTGAAACCCAATATGGAATGTGAAATCCACGTAGCTAAGAGAGGACACAAATTGGCATGTCACATGTTTGCACCGGTGGTTGTGACACAGACTGCGTTAAAGCACTAACAAGCACGTCTGCGTGCGTGAATAAGCATGCCCATTCTGCTCAGTGTGCACGCCTGGCTATTTCTGAGTGTATGTGCAACAGCATTACTAATATATGTGGTTTGGAGGTATCAGGTTGTACATGTCAGCTTGAGATATAAGTGCGGTGTGATATTTATATACCAGTAGGTGTTATTGTTCGGTCACTTAAGGCTTTTCATCGGTGGCTTCCTGGGCCGTTGCTGAACTCAGACTAGGTGTGAATTTTACTCTGGGTAAAATCTACATTCTTCGTTGTTTTAAGCGCGAGACTCGGGACAGATTTGATTGGATTCTCATCTCACGGAACCGCGCAGCCGCGCATGAGGTGTTTGCTTGGCTGTTGCTGAGCTGGCCGCAGCAGCACGTTGACCTCCCCCTTAGAGAAATGCAGGTCTGGGCTTCTGGGACTCACACCTGGCCACCGTGCGTGCATTGTGCCACCTTTTGAAACACTAATGGCCCTGGTAGATTGAGCTACTGAGTGAGTGGGTGATAACAGAGCTGCGCCCCGCTGCTATAACTGTGTACTGCGTTTGCCCCCAGTGCCCCCTGGTATCAAAACAGAGGAAGACAACACTCCCCATGTCCTATGCCTGAGTAGTCCTCTTTGACCTTAACTCCTACAGCAGTGTCATTTTCTTTAATCCCTCTGGAAGGATTTGTGCTGTGGCTGTGCTGTTCTAGTCCAGTTTGTTTTAACCGGTGACTCTCAGATTAGCTTGAATGATGACGATTTAGCTTATTGTCCCTAGATAATGTTTGATTTTACAACAGAAAACGGGATTTTTCCAATATTCCCGTATGTCAGCACAGTATTTAGGACGCAAGGGAGAATTTTTCTTTTCTTTTTTGACATCAATAATTCAGTTGAGACTTTCTGCTGCAGGTACCAAACCTCACACTTCACACTGCTATATAGAAACCAAACTCTGGTTTCAGCCGCTTTCATCTAACATGTATCTTGGCGTGAGGAATTGACGTCAATGGAAATGTTGAGGTGGGCAGTCTGGTCCAATTTTAGAGGTTCAGGCTTGTTTTCTTTCCCGATCACAGGCCAGAGAGGACGACAGGGTGGATGTGAGGGATAGTTTGATATTCGGTTTCCCTGGTGCATCGTGGGAGATATCATTTCAAGAAATCCAAAACGATCTATCAATATCCATTGAACCTTATCTCCACTTTCAAACCAAGCCGTGGAAATCTGAAGGACAGTCCTTCATTTATGGTACAGAGACGTTCGCCAGGATCCACCACATGCAAATAGTCTTGCATGTGTGCTCAGAGTGCTCGAAGTTTTTTATCTTATTTTTTAAAAAATCTCATTTATTTGCCCGCTTACTTCCAAAGAGAGTAGACAAATATGCAGTTAATCAACAAGCTGGGATCATTAGCGACCAGCTGGGCCCGGGCCTGGCAGCGTGTCCTCTCTGTAAAAAAGCTTTGCCGATAAAGATTTCCAATGTAAATAATCCACACAGCCTCAGAAGGAAATCAAAGAAAGTCCAATACCAGAAACAGCAGCGTTGTGCAGAGACGGAAGCTGGCAGTGGTGCATTTTCGCTCTCTTTTTTCCCTACATTTTATTTATTTATTTATTTTTACCCCCTGACAGCCAAAGAGCTCAAACACATGGCTTTGAAAAGATACCAGGTGCAGCTCGCTGGAATTACCTCACTTTCATTGCTCCAATTTTCATCTAAACAATAGAGGAGGAGATGCTGCTCTATTTTGACAATGCCGACACTTGTGTGCGTGTGTGTGTGTGTGTGTGTGTGTGTGTGTGTGTGTGTGTTGTGGCTGTTGGGCCTTCGCTAGGCTCACACTTACTAAAAAGGCCCCATTAAAGGGGGAGATATCTGTGCTTTAAGCTGAGGGCATTGACACGACTTGAGCACACAAACAGCCTCTGGCACAGTCAGAGAATCCATATGTTATTTATAAGAATGGGAGGCCTTTTTGGTGAGAGAAATAGAACAAAGTGTGCTTATGTCGTGAGTAAATAGTCTGCATCAGCTCTTTTCTGTATTAGCGACTGTAAGTTGGGGTGTTGCTCCGTTTGTGAGCCCTGGAGGTGGTTCAGGCCGGCTGGAAGGGTGATTTAAGGTTAATTCTGTTCTGCGATGAACCTTGGTATGCTTTGATCTGCAAGCAACAACTGATCTTCTTTACCGTTATCAGCCTGAGACAGAGCACTTTCAGTTCCCCAAATGTAAGCCCAGCTTGTTTTTTTTTTTTTCTTTTTCCTGCTATACTGGCTGGACTGTTACAGTCAGGTGGTGCTGAACCATCAGCAGGCGTCAGTTTCCTTTAATCTTTCTGAGAATGTTTCGTTTACAGGCAATCTCGGCCGGTCGGGGCTATTTGTTCTGTCATTGCAGAATGCAGGAAAAAAATACAAATGATGATTATAAATAAGACTTCCAGAGTGACCCCGCATAAACGTGCACAATCCGTATTGCTCGTGCCTCGTTCTTCACTCAAACTGATCATGCCCTCTATTACCTTTCCTTCCCACCCAGGTGACATTTACGAAGCGGAAGTTCGGCCTGATGAAGAAGGCGTACGAGCTGAGCGTGCTCTGCGACTGCGAGATCGCCCTGATCATCTTCAACAGCACCAACAAGCTGTTCCAGTACGCCAGCACAGACATGGACAAGGTCCTGCTCAAGTACACCGAGTACAACGAGCCCCACGAGAGCAGGACCAACTCCGATATCGTGGAGGTGAGTTTCAGCGAAACGCAAGCGGTGCACGTGTGCACAGATGCGCTGGAGCACATACACGCGCACGCTCATGCAAATACACAGAAACGCACTAGCAGACAGATGGTTTTAGCATTCGTGACTCATTTGGTAACCCATGCTTCTCTCTTTTGGGCTTCACATTTAAGTCATTCTAAGAAACTGTTATGATATAGTTAATAGTTAATCATTCCCAGAATCCTTCACTTTGAGATTCTTTGTGCTGCGTCCTTATAAAAATTAATTTATAATAAGTGGAGCCAATTACTTTCAACATGTGCCTTTATTTCCCTCTGATCCGGCCCCGAGGTGTCCCGTCACCTCTGATGCGCCTCGTAGTCGAGGATGCTCATCTCACTTGCTTCAGACACATGTCAGGTGATGTTAAACAGGCTGACCAGCAGACATGTACGTAGATAAAGCAGGAAATGACGCTGGTGCCCTCCAGGATCCTTAAGCTCTTAACATGAACCTGTTACGCAACACTCTCACTGTAAACCCAGGCAAACCTGCTGGACTAAACACTCACTTTATCCGTTTGTGTGGCGCACAAACACTTCACAAACACGCTTCCGCTCCGCTTGCTCATTAAAGTGCTCCGAAATGAAAACGTCACACAGAGATTTCATCTTTTGGTCAAGCCACTAACTCCCAGTGATGCTAATGTTGAGGGAAATCTCTACCGGATTCCTTAAGCATCACTTATAATAAAATCAGCTCGGTATTCATTTTATACTGTAGTCTCTTAGCGATGGCTTGCAGCAGTGGCACAAGGCGGCTTTTCTTCTGGATGGTTAGAATCTAATGATTATAGCAAACATGGGTTATATTATTTATGCCCTTATTGACATTTAGTTGTGTATGAATGCTTTGTTAGCTTCAAAGTGGCCCCTCTGTCATCATTATTGCTGTGCTGAGCTGCAGTAGTTAATGTAGTTCAGACATGGGCACATGGAGCACTCAACTTATGGTGAGCAGTGATGATCAAAACAAATGGAATGGACTGAGTGCACTATCATGGACAGCACAACAATCAATTAACTGAACATAATAACAGAGACATGCACTAGGCTCTTATAGGCGCTTGAACTTTTGGAGACTTCTAAAGAGGTGACGTCAGTCACCTACAGCAAATCCGCAAAGCTCTCAACTTAAAACATGTTGCCCCAAGTGTTATTTAATATCTGTAAGAATATCAGAAGGGGTAAAATCCCCCTCTATGAATTATACAATTTACATTAAGACTTCAGCATCCCCACATCTTTACTGTGCCTATAGTTCCTTATATACTTTATGATATAAGCCCTTCAGCCACTACTTAGATGAGGATCTACCCTGCTGGAGCCTCTGTGGAGATAGATATCGCATATTTGAGAAAGTGTGTGTAAAAAAAGAACGCTAAGTTAAACTGGTTGTCCATTAGGTAGCAGCGGATGACTATGTGTAAAAACCACACAAGGGGAAGACAAGTCTTTGTGTTGGGCAGCGGGTGGAATTGATCTGAAGAGGCCTTCAGCTTCACAGTAACAGGATTGGCCAAGGGGTTAGCGCTAGCATGCTTAGCATTGAATGGTGTGGAGAGCACAGGGGAACTAAAGGCCTGGATCTCTCCCGCAGAGCCATGTGTGCCGCTGCTAGGCTACATCACAGGTGCAGGAACGTGGGTGGGTTGCTGTGTTTTGGGTGGGGGAGGTGAAGCGGACTTCCTGTTGCCATGACAGGTTGACGAGGAGTAGGTCAAGAAGGGGATGAAGTCTGGATATAAAAGCAAAGAGTGAATCCGAGGAGCTCCTCGCCTTTCTATAAGACCTATCGGTGACAGATATAACAAAATAATTTGTTGAAGCTGCTCATCTTTAGAAGTATACAAAATGCATGAATCTCTCTTTCCCTGTTGCTGCCTTGCCTGAAGGTGTAGTGGGAGGATAGACCGAGGTAGGGGAGCGCAGCTCAGAGTGTGGGCGGCTGGCACAGAGGCCTGCTACATTAGCAATAAAGCTCTATGTAATTAGCATGTCTTTGGTTGATAATTAGTGTTGTTGAGAGAGTGGCACTGAGAGTGTTGCACAGCCTCTCTAGCTCTACAGCATGTTTACAAGAGGCTGGAGGGCTTTTTTTCCTCCACTCTTCTCATTTTCTCTCTCTTCTTTCATTGAACATATTTTTTCCCTGTTGTTCTCAACTTGTGAGGGTCATCGGGTGTATATACGGTATGGAAGAGCCTTCAACGGGGAGGAAAAGGTAAAGGGAGCAGAGTGTTAAAGGTGGCCTAGATGACTCGTTTGACGATTTTCTCCACTGGGGACGACTCTTCCACAAATACCCGTGAAAGCAGAAGACCAAGAGACTGAACCTTGTGCTCCTCCGAGCGCACGCTGCAAAACAAAAGAGGCATTGCTAAGCAAAATAGCTACAAGTTAACGTTGCGTGAGTGACGCCCAGAACGCTTTTATAATGAAATGTTCTGAATGCTTTTAGTTGATCTCACACTGCCACACGAGTGCGTCTGCACCCGCAAAGACTGTAATGAAACTCCAAAATTAATAAAATGTGATGATTCAGGTTTGCGTTATCAATTGGAATATTTACAGCGCCCCCTAGACCCTCATTTCTCGATAAAGCAAAGATGCAGATCCTCTTTTTGTGTCCAAGTGTCTCCTGGCAGGTCTACGGTACCATTCTGCATCAGATTCTAGATAAAAGAGCAGTTTCCCACTCATGTGAGTGATGTCAGAATGGAGAGGCATGTTGGGAAATGACAAAAGAATAGAATCTGTCTCTCTTTCCCATTCCCTCTTTTTATCTCCACCTAAGAAGACTGGCTCTGAGTTCTTGCTGGTGATTTATTATGCAAGTTTGGGGGTTGTTAATTGCAGTAGCACATGAAAGAGGCCTTTCTTTTCCCTTGCGATGATTGCAGATCAAGCCTGAACCTATAAGCAGTTCTGGCTGGGGTTTTTTGCTCTGACTGAAATGGAAACAAATCCAACAACAAAATTGGGCCATGCCAAAATCCCCTGTTCCACAATGGAGCCGCTTTCACCTCTGTTGAAGAGGGGAACACAGGTGTTGTGAAAGGACTGGGAGGGAGACAACTGCATCTCCTAAATGCTTGCAAAAGCTTTAATGGACAGAGGGCAAGGATGCGCTTGTGTCCTTGTTTACCGAGTGCCCCTACAGGAGGAGCACACACATACATGCGCACTAACGTGTGTTTGCCATATGTAAATGTAGCTGCACTGCATGTGTGTATGTGTACGTACGCACGGGGTGACAAGTGGCTCAAATCCCGCTGAGCTGACGGCATTGCGATGACCTCAACCGGTAACACTGATGCCACCGGCTCAAGTATCACATGGAACGGCACATGGCTCCTGGTCCTTAGGCTGCCGGAGGAAAAGGCCACCGGCCAATCCCATTTCCAGCAGATTAACCTAATCTGAAAGTTCAGATCAGACTGTAATCTTGAACAGCAACAGGACTCTGCCTCCCCACCTACCACCACTCATTTCTCACTCTCTTCTCCCTCCTTTCTCACCCGCTCTCCTCAAATGGGAAGGAGCTACCGAATGGGGAGGTGGTGGTGGAGGGGGGGATAAGTGTTAGATGAGAAGGAGAGAGGGAGAGAAGGATGGGGGAGGCAGGGGAAGGCTGGTAATTATTTCCAAAGGTCATACTGTTAATGACTACCCGCTCAGCTAATGAGATTCAGCAAAGCTCCCTTGCCGTGCCTCACCCTACGTATGTTTTGCCCCTGTGCTGAGAAGCACAGGTGTGATTTCATCCCTGTGACAGTCTGCTGGAAGATGAAGGGGGGGGGGGGGTGTTCTTGGTGGGCAACGAAGAATAGGTAGATCAAATTGGTACAATAGAAAACAGTCCAACAAATGGAATTTAAAGTGGGGCTGTTGTCCCTGAGTGATCTCTAAAGACACAGAACAACAGGTTTTTATTGTGTCGTCTCTGAACCGCTGAAGCACAATAACAGTGCCAACAAGTCAGAATGACCCAAAGCTTCGACATTTAAAGTCAGCTCGGAGCTCGGCTCTAGCCCTGGGGACAACGGCACACCTGTGCGCAAGCAAGGAGCAATCTCATCAGCAAATACTAAAAAGATTTACTGGTGCTTTTCTGTGACGTGCTGCCTCACGGTCACGTTTACCAGCCTTTCAGCTGCAGATTTCTGGACATTCTCAACGTAGAAAATAGCACCTTTTCTTCTTAGCTCTAATTTCTACGTGTCACCGAGACATTTGAGCTCCGTTACTGAAGTACCGGTGTACTCATGTTCACCACCTCCTGACTGTAGGAATATTTTCTAGCTTGTGAGCTATTCTCCATGCTTGTATGGTTTCTACAAATCATGGAGAATATTAGCCTTAAGGAGGGTTTTTTGTGTTGATCAGCTCACTGAATGACTCCGTCTCATGACTCTCAAATACTGTATAATTAGTTACGGCTTGAATGTGTCAGCATCCAAGACAAATAAGGGAGTCACATTATATCTCCCGTCTTATAATTGTCCACAGTTTTTTTGTGAATGTTTCTTGGATAATTTGAATTTTAAAGGTTACTCTTTGTTTTTCCCTTTTCATAATAGGCTATATGTTAAACATGAGGCGGGGGGGTTGAGGCTGAGGTTATCGCACTCGATCATAGTCTTAAGAAGCGATGTGAAGATCAGCTTGTTTTGCCTCTGGAGCTGAGGATTAAGATCTGAAGCTGCATTTGACTGCTGAATTAAATGAACCTTGTGACACACGCTAGCGGTGTAGCTGTAAGTCAAAGCCTCATGACAGTCTTGCCGGCGATCTGAAAAAGATCTTTCTTTATTGAGGAACAGGTGAAAGAAACCGCTGTCCCTATTTTTTTCCACCACACGACTGCTTTCAGTTCATGCTTTATGGGTACAGTGTGCTACCAACAATGGTTGGGTTGGTTCTGGTGTTTTAAAAAAAAAATCTGACAGTAAGGTTGGGGGGGGGGTTATCACATATGTGAAGCAGCTTTCTGATGTTCAAAGTAAGGAGAATTCCACCGATTCACCACATGTTCCTTTGTGATCCTCTGCTTCCTGTCTAAAATCTCTTTTGTCTTCCTCTCATTTTCGAGTCAAAGACTCAGATTTAAACAGATTTTCTTTTGTGTCAGAGACAAAAAAAAACAAAAAAATATATAATTGGGAAGTCAAGAGAAGGCACCACCCTCAAAATATCCACCACATCACTCTGTTATTTGCAATACTCTCTTTTGTAATAAATACCTCAAAACGTGGTAGTAGTCTAAAAATAGCGCGTGGTTATGCTAAAAATATCTTAACTGCTGTGCCGGCGGTCCTGGCTGGGAAGAATAGGAATCTCTATCTTTCCCATTTACTCCACCCAAACAGGGTGGATCAGCAGTTGTTTTCGAAACGGAGGACTAAGCAAGATGCTGGGCTACTCACTCAGCCTCCTCCTCCCCGTTCCTGGGGACAGACCATGAAGATTTGCCGCCGCCGGCCACATGCATGAGACCCTGTGGTGCCCGTAAACATTTGATCTCTTTGACAAAGAACTCTTTGGTTTTTTTCCCTGCCCTATACTTTACCAAACAGTGGCTTCCTGTCTTTTTTTTATTTTTTTTTATTACGTGAATGTCTTCAGGGAAAATAAATGACGGTTACACAAGTGCTATGCTATCTTTTAAAAAAATAAATAAAAGTAATTTTCAATCAGCAGTTTTGCTCTCCGACATAACGTAAACCACAAAACAATCTGAAAGATGGCTGCAAGTCCCAGACTACAACAGTCCTGCACCAGACAGTAAGAGGGCACCTTTACCAAGTTCCTTCTACAGACTCAATACTTCCACCTTTCGAGAGTTAAATTCTCAGTAAGATAATGTGTACGATGAAAACGTCAGACGCTCGGTGACAGGAAAAGCAGAACTTTAG
This sequence comes from Takifugu rubripes, assembly GCF_901000725.2. NCBI lineage: Eukaryota > Metazoa > Chordata > Actinopteri > Tetraodontiformes > Tetraodontidae > Takifugu > Takifugu rubripes. Next base: position 18,156,164 of record NC_042305.1, on the reverse strand, counting down.
ACAAGAACCCAAACCAGCAGTCGTATCACTATCGGAGGCGTTTCTTCTAAGGTCAGTATGCTGAAGTCTGAGGTACTCCTACCACAACAAAGCAAAGTGTTAAAAATAGATTACTTGGAATATGCCGATATATGCCCCCTGTGGTGTGCAGCGGCGAAAAAGGCCGGTCATTTCTGAGGACACGTTGCCAACCAAGCAGGACTTTTCCAGTACACCTCCTAAAACAATTCAGGCCCGCCATCAAAATGAAACGATGCCTTGTTCTTTCAAACTATTTGTGGAAAATTGAGAATAATGAAGATCTATTTTTGTAGATGGCATTCCCTGCCCTGCCTGGAGCTCTCCCCCTCTTGGCCTCTGCCTCTCCCCTCCCATGATTACAGCTTTGCGCTGGGTGTGGAAACTCAAGGTCACAGTACGGAGGTCAACCGGCTGGTCATTGTTACTCAAGGCCTCCCTCAGGCTCCCCTTTTCCTGCTGTGGCACCACGCGATAAGAGAGACAAAAGACGATAAGTGACAATCGGTGGAGACAAAGAAGGTCTGGAGGATGGCTGATGCCGAGCTCAGGAGTTGCTGCCACCTCAAGTGCATTAGAGTCCATTTTTCAAGGCTGTGACACTGACGAACCAAAACTGTGTAATTCTTTGATTTTCGATAAAGTCAGTTAGCCATTCCAAGAACGACGGGACTGTGAAAGGCACGTCTAAGTGATTTTACACTATACAAAATTGGCCTCGGCAGCCTCTTCCTGGATTCACAAAGGTATAAATCCATAATTACTCACCTTTCTTATACCTGACTAGAGATCTAATATGCAACTATCGTGTCAAGTGGTTAAAAGACGGATAAGTCGATGCTGCAGACAAGAGTGACCTCTTTATTCACTTCCACTGAGCTGGCATTGTGTCTCATAATGTCTGTCTGGGTAATTATACAGTGCAGTGACCAGTATGAATGACCACTTTGTTCCCAGCGCTGGGATGCTGCTGTAGCAAACAGTGTTGGATTCTGACATGTGCTTAGTGTTTGGCTGTTCCATATGGGAAACACTGCACCATCTGGTATTGTGCTGTATCCTGGCTATCGAAGACGCTCTATCTGTGAGTGGGCTCCCGTCTGTGACGGACTCCATTTAATGGTGATTTTTAGCACATACACCATCAAAATGCCACAGTTTGGAGAAATGTGAAGGAACCTTGTTGCATGCAGTATAGTACTGCTTCTGTCTTGCCTTCTGTCTCTCTCACTTTCTTCTAGCACTTTATTTTTTCTCTACTTTTCACTTTTTTTTCAAATGTTTGGACCATTTAGTCATCCCTATGCAGCTAGCAATTCCACAGTTAGCCTCGCGTTATTATTGAACACATGACCGAATGATGGATCCCAGGCACCGGCCTTTGATTCTCGATTTTATACTGAAGCGGGACACCGGGAGTAAAGGGCTTCAAAGCCATCAGATCCAAGAAAGAAAATCCTTGATGCATCATCTGAACCAGTGCGCGGGGATGAACAGATGACTAAAAAAAGAAAGACTGCGATTTGGAGTCCCGTGCCACAAAAATGCTCACTTACACACAAACACACTCTCGCTCACACCAAGCAGCCATCGTCCATGGGCATGCCCCTCGACATGATCCTGGCATGTTCGAAGCACGCTTCATGAAACCGTGGCCTTCTTGCCTTTGGTCTGCCATCTGCTTCCAATAAGCTAAGCCAGCCTGATCCCTCTGAAGTACCCTCTGCTCTGGAAGCCGAGAGCGCGAAAGAAAGAGTGAGGGATGAAATGAAACGAGAGCAAGTAGGAATCGGTGAAACAGACTGAAAGAGAAATAACACATTTCGAACATAGCCGCCGTCCCATCAGGCCCACCCAGGGCGCAATTATAGTGTTAGTGCTGGAGGGGGCATCTTAGTCCGCAGTGGGATCATTTCGTGACCACCTTCGTCTTGTTATTTGTGATGGGAAGGGACAAAGTTTTTCCCCACTGCCTCGCGCTCACGGACATTCAGCCACTTCGCTCCTTGCCAATCTGCTCAGACGAAATTGACTTTGCCAACTGGAAAAAGCCACGAAGCTCCCCTGTTGTTTTGTGGTTCTTCAAACTTTCCCTCGATTTGACCCCCCCCCCCCCCATCATGATTCATTCTAAGTGTAGATATCTATATGGGTGTAAAGAGCAGTTAAAGAAATTTAGAAATGTTCCAATATTGCACGTTTTGAAGGTGGATGAGCGAGCGTGAGTCAGAGTCGCTCCGTTACAGTAGCTTCCACTTCGTGACAAACAGACGCTGAGTGTTTGCCAGGAAAAGCTGTTTGTTCCACTGTCGTGTTATTATATTTTAATGGCACATCAAACATAATTAACCATAAGAAGCACAGTTGTTAACGCATTTGTATTGTGCCGCTCAGTCAGGGCCTTGTTTTTCTCCTGGGCTGCTGAAATGTAGACTGCTTCATTTATGAGGGGAAAACTCTTTGTTCCTTCACAGTGGACTAGATTGCCTCTCAACAGATTTGGTTTGTTGTATTAAAAGACGTACACTGTTGGCAACATTATAAAAGCCCTCTTATTTAATCTGGCTGTTTGTGTAGAGGATTTTTATTTTTCTCTTTTATAACTCATTGATGGTGTCGGCCCCTGGGTTAAAGATGTTCGGATTCACTGGCCCGGCCGTCGCCAGAAGCCGTAAACACATTATTGGACGTGTCATGCCCCTCGGCCTCTGCCAGCATCAGAGGGGGCTGGTCAGCAACGCAAATATTTCATAAACATGAGCAAGCAGGAGAAATAAAGATGTGTTCCGACTCGGGGGTTTTTGTTTGGTACCGCCGATTTTTTTTTCCGGGGAGAAGGCCAACGTTGGGGAGACGTAGACAGACTGAGCAGCAGACTGAAGCTGAAAGATGGGGGCAGAAACACAGATAGTGAGCATGAGCAGAGTGGCAAAATGCCGAGCAGACGGATCCTGGTATGGTAGGGGTTCCGGGCAGGCGTCAGCTGTCCCTAGCAGACCTCCTGGGGGGGTCCCAGAATTCACACTTAAATACCCTCAGCGCGAGTTACAGGAAGTTAGCATCCGCACCCCAATTATGAAATGTGTATAATGCTGGACGTTTTCCAGTTGGTAGAACACAGAGTTCTGTTATAGCTCATCCCTCTGATTCTCTCAATCCACCCGTCTTAGTCTTGCTCGCCGAGGTTGTCTGTCCCATTGTAGTCCAACGCAGTCTAGGCCAGTCTCGCTGAGGGTGCAGCTCTGAAGGGGACCGATGAGACGAGTTTCTAAATATGTAGGACGCCGTGTCTATGCTGAGCCTGCTTCACACAGGCCCTGTGACAAGTCGAGTCATGAGGGAGCATCATGAAGAAGGAGTTTAATTAGGAGCAAGCCTCCAAAGGGGCCAGAGAGACACCGAGCCAAGCAAGCACAGTTTTTTTTCACTCTTTCCTCCCCGTCTTACTTTTTTTGCTCCTTCTTCTGTCTCAGATTTACTACACACTCTCTCTGCAGCATGCCTGTGCACCTCTCACACTTAAATCATCTGCCTTTTGTCCTCTTGTACCCTTTTTCTTTCGTATGAGCTGGTTCCTCATTTTCACTGTAAATCTTGCACGTAAAAAAAAAAAACTTGATTAGTTTTTTTATTTTTTCTGTTGGATTTTCTGTGGAGGAAAGAATGTAAGTTTTAAAGTAAGTATAAACCGTGGGGGGGTCATTAATTCATTAATGGCGACGTTGGGGAGAAAAACGGTTGTTACAATGGCCACGTCTTTTGCGCCAGCGGTCACTTGGTAAGAGTGAAATAATGAGGGTGTTTTGGAAAAAGTGAAAATCCTCACAGCTCAATAACAGGGGTTCCTGTAAAATGAGATCTTTTATTTGAGGGGGTATTTTGTGCATAAAAATCTTAAGTGTGTTTGTTTAATCCTCTTCTTATTAGCATATTACCTATAGTTTCCATCCTCTACCAGCTCCTCGCAGTCTTATTTTTATTCCAAAATAAGTATATCAATATAAGGGCATATCGATGTTTCACATAACGATGATCTCAACCGACAACTTAAGTTTAGACCAGCAGCGGATGCCTCTCGCAGACACCGGTGTATAAAAGAACGGGCAATTACACAAGATGACGACAGTTGGGGCACAGAACGGGGCGTTGGAGAGCCCCTTCTATGGCTATGTCAGCGCTCCGGCTGAGCTGATTGGTTGTGGGCTGTCCGCCAGCCTCGGATGGCAGGTGATGTCTTCAACAGGTGGGCATAGCGGGGATGAGGGGCACGCCGCCTGTGAAACCGCAGCCGTCGCTGCGCTGAGCCGGGCTGGAAAGGGAATCCGGGGACGCATACTTGGTAGTCCTATAACAATCCCACCCCGTCTGCCTGCACCCCATCAACACCCAATGCAATTGCCCACCCACTCGTAGGACCGCCAGCTGGGTTGCATGTGGCTGTCACCTTTGCTCCGTGCTGTCCCAGCCGTGCCTGACAGCTTCTCTGCTAATAATGCTAGGTGATCTCATACACTTTTCCCTGCCCCCTGCGCTGGTGGCAGTAGGTGGAAATAGTAGGAAGAAAAGTTGTTTGCCGTCTCGTATGCATCCTCAAGTGAACAGGGAAAGGCCAGCGGTTCAGCTTTTGTCAGTTCGGAATGATGCATCGCCGAGGCCAGATTGGAAGTACACAAAAGAATAAACAAAAAAAAAAAAGAAAAACTTTCACATCTCACGCCATTGCCAAAAAAGACAGCATGTTAAACCTCTGCAACCCCTTTGTTCTCGCGACTCATCCGCCCCGGATAGATCAGGAGCGCCTGAATCACGGCAGGTCTGATGGAAGACAGATCTGCCGCGTCGTCTCGCTTGATTTCTGGGGTGTGATTTCCCGAAGACTGTCAAAAGATGTGAGGCACACTTTCAAATTCCGAATTCCAAATTTCCACTCTTTGGGGGCCAAGCGAGGTTTCAGAAAGAGAGAGAAAGGGAGGAGAGCCGGCAAACGCTGACACGCTTACAGTAGCTGCCTCGCCACGAGACGCCTCGGGAATCAAACAGTTAGCGCACGCACAAAGGAAGCCCTCAAAGTTCACTAAAACCACACTGAAAACAGGCCTTTGTTGTGCTGACATGAGAGACGACTGGATGTTATTTGTTTTCCGAGCAGGCAGATCGCTCCCTGTCACTTCTGCCGCTGCTTGTGATGGAGTATCTCGCTCGTATCCCGTCTGTGAGTGAGTACTGACAGAGACAAGCAAATGAGAGGAAGAAGTTCACTGAGATTAACTTATCTTAGCATCTATCTTCCTCTCTCTCGCGCTCCTTCTTGGGCTTTTTTTTTCTCCCTTCCTTGACGCTAACACCCACTCTCGCACACCCACACATGCACACACAAACGCAGACTCCTTCCCCTCTCTCCCCTCCCACACACACACACACACCCTCGTAGACACATGCGCAGAGAAACACGCGCTCACACTCTTGATCAGCATCAAATACAGGGTGTGCTAAAGTAAATTTAATTACGTCTATCTGATATGGAGCTTCAGATGAAAGCAGGAGAGCGCGGTGTGAAGCGACGACTCCACAGACAGGAGCAGGCCCGTGATATTCCTCCTGTAGACTAATCTCCCTTTATTAAAGCCAGGAGGAGAGAGGGGAGGGGGGGTGGTTGGTAAGAGATTGGGGGGGGCGCCTTTGATGAGATCTCTAACTGTCAGCTACTGTACTTTTCTTCCGCTCAGCTCTGTCTTTGTCTCTCACTTTGCGAAGCAAATGAACACGGCACCTACCCGCGCGCGCCTACTCGCTCGAGCAAACACGCCGCCGTGCTATCACACACGCTAATGTGCTCTGAAAGTTATCCCTGTTGTTATGGTTGTCAACAATATCTAAAAAAGGACGGAGGCAGTTATCTCGCTTTGTCTCTTGAGCTGAGGGAACTGGAGAGGATGGGGGCAGGTGGCCATCAGGTGGCCAAGACTGAAACTACCACATTTAATGGCGCGAGGGTCTGGTGGGCGGCGAAGGCCGCACTTCTCTTCTGTTTCTGTGAACAGAGAAAAATGTTGTCATGAATTTCCCCTTTGCTGTCTTGAGGTTGGAAGGTCCCAGGATGTTGCGTGATTGTTTTTCATGTTTGGTTTTTAGAGCCACTTTCATCCAAGTGTTTAGTTGCATGTGACCCCCCCCCCCCCCCCCCCCCCCCCCGAGGTCAGAGTATTGCCCAAAAAAGGGGCTTCGCCGATAAGGTCAAAGGTCAGTTTCTTAGGTGGAAATAGTTCTGGTTTTCCAGCTTTTCATCTTCTTCTCTCAGGATCAGTTCATTCCTCATCACGCGTCCCTCCACATCTGTTCACCGGGGTTTCTGCCCCCTGCCCCACCGGCCCCTCAACTATGCTGTGCGACTGCTCTGTTTGCAGACATTGAGAAAGAAAGGCCTAAACGGCTGCGACAGCCCAGATCCCGACGCGGACGACTCGGTCGGCCACAGCCCCGAGTCGGAGGACAAGTACAGGAAAATAAACGAGGACATTGATCTGATGATCAGCAGACAGAGACTGTGTGTAAGTACCTCTCAATGAACCCCGAACCTTCTTCTGACCTCTCTTCCCTCTTCTGTCCCCCCTCCCCACTGCTTTCTGTCCCCCCCCCCCCCCCCCCCCGTCAAACCGCTCGTCTCTCCCTTCATCTGTGAATCCCTCCGTCCGTCCTTTTCTGATTGCGGGACCTACCAGGCACTGAGCAAGAAGGAGAACAAAGGCAGCGAGAGCCCGGAGCTCGAGTCTGCTCTCATCCTCACGCCGCGCACTGAAGAAAAATACAAGCAGATTAACGAGGAGTTTGATCACATGATTAAAACTCATAAAATACCTGTAAGTACTGGGTGGACGCTAAGATGCACCCTCCGCACGCTGGGGAACTGGAGTTTGAGCTAAACCAGCTAACCATTATTTAACACGGGACTAAAGTGAGTGAGCGTGACATCAGAGTGGGATCATGTATGATCACATCATGTATGATCACAACATGTATGATCACAACATGTATGATCACAACAAAAGAATCACACTTTGCATTTTGGCCTGATTGCACTTTAGGAACGGGGCCTCTAGCAGGCGTCTATCGCCACAGTAATTGCAGACTTCTAACCTTGCCGGGTTCCCTCCTTGAACCCGTTACCCATAATGCTTTGCCTGGCTCTCAAGGGAGGTGCGGTCTGCATGTGTTTTTTTTTTTTTTCCCTTTTCGTGCACCAAAACAGAGCGCTCAGATTCCAGCAACAACAAGGACAGACACGGTGGCAGAGCAGACATCAAGCATGTCATAAAAATCTCTCATCCTCGATGAAGTGAAGAAATCGTGTGTAATATTTTAAAAATGAAATTTTTAAAAAATGAAACCAAAGCACTACTGGTAATGCAACAAATATATATATATATTTATGTTGTTCTTAAAATGCATTTTATGATTCTAAAATCAGTTTGGTTGATAATCTCATCAAAAATGATTTGGTTTCCTAATATTGAGTTTCTATTTGAACCTTTATGAATGTAACTAAATGACAGTTTTTTATTACATTAGGTCTGAGATCAGACCAGGAAAAAGCATTTAAGCCAATATTGAGATTAGTATTATGAGGGGCAAACAAATGTGCAGCTAATTTACATTAAATGAAGAAATATTAGAAATATTTTTCCTTACATTTCATTGCAGACTTGCAGGATTCCGTGAATATCCAACTGCTGGGAATGTTATACCTATTGTATTACTTTATAACAGGTCAAATCCTCGACCACCTTAGCGGTAATAACATTGACGCCAAAAAGGTGTTTTTTCTGTGTTCTCTTTTTTTTAACAAATTACTGATTTGGAACTGTTTGGATAAAAGGCTTATATTTATTGCATATAATGTTATTTTACACAAGGATTTAAACTGTAACAAAGTGGCAGATGCCGCAAAACAGAAACGGCTTTTAATGTAACGTGATATTGTGTTTTTTTCCCCCTAAAACACGCTGGATCTGGTTAGCGCGCTGCTCTTTTCGAGAAAAGGATCATTCCATGGTCGAATCAGAGAAGAACAGTTGTGTGCGAGACGCGTGGAGCTGGGGGAGATGTGGTTTTAGAAGCGAGCCAGGGGTTGGTGGGTTGGGGCGCCGTGAAGGGGTGGAGCGGGTTTGGAAGAGGAGAATGGGTGGGGAGTTGGGTGGGGGGGGGCAGCTCTGCACACAACAAGTGACGGTTCAGTGTGTGGTCAGGGTGGCTGCCAAGCACTGGGCCTCTGGATTGCAGGGGTGGGGAGGAAGATGAGCAAAAACAGGAAGGATGGCACCGGTTAAAGGACAGCTTACAGACGGGGCCCTCACACCCAACAATGGGGTGTGGTTGCGGGCAGACACGCACATGCGTGCCCCCACCACTGCAGACAAACCGTGAAGTATAAAAGCTTCAACGGGGGAATTGAAGAAATCTCTAAACCCTCTCTTGGCTCCGTCCTGCCTGCTGTCCCGGTAAAGCTCAAATGTGATGCAGTCTGCAGTGAAATACAGTTAAACTAATTGGTTGCACTTTAAAATAATATTTGGCCCGTGTAGAGAACATTAGCCAATGCCTAAAACTGAGGTAGACGGCGCCTTTCCACCCTCTTCCACCTAAGCCGCCGCGGTGATCCAGCGACGTGCTCCCTCGCTGGCTTTGAGACACATGATAGTAATTTACAGGCCTATTTTCTGCTTCCTAATGCTAACAGGCAGGATCGACCGCTTCCAGGACGCCCGTAGGGTTAAGCTTTTCTGCCAAATGACACAATAAACATGACAAACTAGACAGCAGGGGCCACAGGCTACCTCCACTCCTGCTCCTGATGAGGCTGTTGACTGATCTGAGTCTAGCCTTTAAAGACACTTTACATAAAGTCCTCTTGACAGAGGAATAAATGAGTCCTAACTGAATTCAGGTCTCGGGGTTTAGCGTTACGGCGGAGAGAAAAATCAAGTGAGGACAGACGGAATCGTCTTCAGCTCCGGTTGAAAGGTCGCCTTCCTCTCTGGCGTCCTCAGGTTCCAAGTGACCGCGTGTCACATCGAGAGAGACACAAGTTACCTCCAAGGGTCGTATTGCTAAATTACGCTCAATCCTTCAACGTGATGTTTTGCTCAGTGCTCCCTGGTACCACCGAACCCGTTCCTCCACCTCCCTCTACTCAGCTCTCTACCATTCATGTATGTGTGGATTCTATTCCCGGCTGTCCATTTATCCCTTTTCTGTTTCTGTCTCCTGTCCAACCCTCGTCTTTAGTGCGCTCCTTTACCGAAATTGCTCGTATCTAATCTGATTTTTGCCGGTGTGTCTCTCTTTTTCCCGTATCTTTCTCAGCAGGCCGTGCCCCCATCGAATTATGACATGCCCGTGTCCATTCCTGTTAGCAACCAGAACAATCTCATTTATAGCCATCCCGGTGGTTCCCTAGGCAATCACAACCTGTTGCCCCTGGCGCACCACGGTCTGCAGAGGAACAGCATGTCTCCCGGAGTAACTCACAGACCCCCCAGTGCAGGTAATACAGGTAGGGTCTCTGCTGACATGTTAATTGGTTTATTTCTGAAATCTAAGCTACACTTAAAGACAACAAAGCTGCCAGTTGAAGATCGTTTCCAGATCCAACCTGCAGCAAGTGGTTTAGGAGGGGTCGTCTGGGTCTACGGTGTCTGGGTAGGGTAGCGTAGCCGGCGGGGACATGAGCAAATCAGGCCTGTCGGTTTGTTATTGTTGTCTGAAGTCCTTTTTCTGTCCCTCTGGTCTGAAGCCTTCCTGCCCACACCCTCACTCTGTCATTACAATTGGACGCTGGAAAGCGCCAGCGCCAACTAAATGTGAGCTTTGGCGCTGGCGCTGGCCTCCGCACTAACCACACATGTTCTGGACCCTCCCACTGTCCACCCCACGTGACTTGAATACAAAGATGTGTTTTTCTCTTTGGGCCGTAGCTTAATGCGCCCATGTTGCGCCTGTCTTAGCATTAGCGGCTCATGGACGAGGCGCTATATGGCGCGCTCGTCCTCCCCGAGGACGGTTTAATTCAGCAGAATTAGTCGGCAGTGTTCGAGGCAGAAGAGGATGATGGTGGGGGTCTGTCCTCTAATGGGTTTCTCTATTTTTTCCATTTGCAGGTGGTCTCATGGGCTCTGACCTCACCACTGGTGCAGGCACCTGTGCTGGTAAGAAAGTCCCCTTCAAACACACACGCACTCGTCCGCTAATACACAAACACGTGCACGCTCTCACCCACTCGGGACCATTAAATACGCGACTAATAGAAAATCTAAGCGCAGATTTCTGTCCACGGCGTGCTGATGTCAGTGGTCACCGAGTTCATCCCGGAATGTTTGCCCGCTGCCGAGGCTGCGGCACATCCTTCCTGCGCCCGGTAAATAAATCGGCCAAACAAGAGAGCGGAAAGAGAAATAAAGCGGCGCTGCAGCCAGAAACTGGACGTGCTCGTGAGATTAAGATGAGGACGCCTTTTAAAGGGCAGTTTTCCTGGAATATCTGTCCGCTTCCTCGTGGATTCGGATGTAAATTCCCAATGACAACATTCGAGCTCCCGTTTGGAGCGATTTGTTTCGCCGCGCAGTAACTGGTATCATATGTCTGCAGTTAAACGAATTCAGTGTTTGGAGTGGCGGAGCATGCCGTGGCGGGCCCAGGGAGAGCAGAGCGGCACATGTTTGCCGAACATGTGCGATGAATTTCAAGTTGAGGCTTCCGTGCGCGAACGGGTGGGACTGGTCAGGACCAGGTCACGGCAAAGAGACTCCAGCTGAAACAAGCACTTTTTACTGCCTGGAAAATACAGTGCAGAGCGTAAAAACGGGAGCAGCGGCGGCGGCGGGGGGTCAACGGGGCACAGCTGGGCGGCCTTGTCTGGCCCCTGGGGCTGCATCACGAGGGGTCAATGCCTGGTTTCTCTGTCTGGTCGCTCATCGCGCACGCACAACGGGACCGCTTGTTGCGGCGTGCGTTCCGTCAGCGGCGCGCTGCGAAGCACGCCTCAAATGTGGCCTTTGTGTCTCGGCGCTCCAGGAACAGAGGCGCTCTGTGAGCGCCGCGTGTCGCTCGGCAGCCGCGACAAACACGGCACGGAGAGAAAGCCGGGCAGGAGCAAAAAGATTCCATTCTCTTAAATCTCATCCAACAGGGGAAGGGGGGGGGGGGGTGGATCTGCTGATGGTGGAAGCATGTGTGCAACGCAGAAGTTGAGGGGAACACAGATGGAAGTGTTCTGCCGACTTGTCCAGCCGTTGTAATTACGCTCCGCTAAGCGCTTCAGCGTGAGGCGGTCTCGCCACCGCGGCACCACGGCGGCCGTTTGGAGGCTCTTCTTCTTCTCGCGCCTTTTGACACGGCGAGCAGACAAGTGGCCACGAGGCTTCTGGTCGAGGCGACCCAGGCGCAGGGAGGGAGGGAGGGAGGGAGGGAGGGAGGGAGGACCTTTTGGCGCGCTCACAGCCCATCACTGGTTCTCTGGTTCTTTGATGGAAATTAGTGGAACGTTTCTCAATTGATCAAATTACCCGCCCGTGAGGCGAGCCTGTCATTGAAAGGCCAAGTCGTCACGGCTCTGCCCAAACACTGTCAGACGTATACATTAGCTCCTTTCTATAAAGCGTGTTCAGTCTGTTGGCTCTTTAGCCGGAAGGCTGAGAGCAGCAAAAAGGAACTTGAGTGAAAGAGAAAAGGAGAGCTGATGAAAGGAACTCTGGACAGAGGCCCCAGTTTGTAACATCCTCCCACCTCCATTTGTGCAATTATGTAGCTGTCATCTCTGCCCGATCGGCGCTGCCAGGAATTAACAAGAAACACGTGTCACCTCGCACCTTGATCTCACCCCAATTGCTCTCTCGAAATAGCCGCACGCGAGGTACATCTCGGAGCGAGCGCCGGTCAGACCTGCAGAGCGAGCAGCTCAACGGCAGAGCAGGGCTCAGCCAGCGCGGTTCAGCGGATCAAACGCCGCGTGGCTCAATCTTGGCAGCACCTCGCGCCGGCTGCACAAGATTTAAGTGCACGTGCATGCGGGCGAGAAAGAGACACCTTACTTCAGTTGGGGAATTTAGGGTTGAATGCACATTTGGCCAAACCGCAGCGGAAGAGCGTTTGTGCATGGGGGAATAGAACGGAGCGCGCCTGTTAGACCACAACAGGACATCAGAAATTTGTTCAGTAACAGAAAAATGTCCATGAGAGTAACTACACCTCTGCTTTGTGTGCGTGTGCATGCGCATGTGTGTGCGTGATAGAGAGGAAAAGATGAACTCACGGGGGGGGGGGGTCGCTTGTTTAAATCGTGCATCTCCAATGTACGCTAAGTCGTAACCATGGCGCCTTTCGATGGCAACCCTTCAGCCGTGACCTCACATACACTTAGCTCCCCTCAGAAATAGCAAATGGCCGTTTATCTAAATCTCATATCGCGATCTGCCCCCCACGTGTGAGATCTATACGTGAGAAGAAGAAAAAAAACAACCAAAAAAACAAAACAGACTTATGCGCTGTTCCATTTTGATACTTCCTCTAAACGGCTGATGGTGGCCTGCACCACAGCTTGGTTTCGAGCGCCACAGTCCTGAAGTCAGGGTCGTCTTTTATTATTCCCATAAGCTAATAAGGCGAATTCGAGAGTAGCCCCTTTCACTCCTGACCGTACGCGTGAAGCTATAATTGCGGGAGCTTCAGCAGGGCGGCAACACGCAGATGTCTGATTAACCGTCGCCATGAGACCAAGTCCGCATCGTCTTGGCCAAAAGTGCCTATTAACGCCTCACCATAGCTCCTTCTTTTTTGATTCATCCGTACAGAAACACTGATGCACTTCCTGCTGGTTTATTTACAAAAGTGTGCGCATGTGTGCCGTGCGGCGGCTCTGAGCGCGCGTGACGTCTTCATTCATCTATCTCCACATGCACCCACTCAGGCTCACAAAAGGCCAGCCATGAGAATCTGAGAGCGGGCAAACTGAAGAGGCAGCTGCTTCTTTGCTAATGTGAGATTGAAGCTGGAAGTAAAAAGTGGCGGGTGTTGAAGGTGTGTGTGTGTGTGTGTGTGTGTATGAGGGGGGTCCGATACAAAACACACACGTGCAGCCATACAGCGCGGCGCAGTGCCTGGCCTCGAGTCGCGCTTACGTGAAATTGAACATGCACGTTCCGTGTTGTTAGCTTCAGACGTGCACAAGCACATGCGTGACACCACTGCAGTCGCACCCGCATGCGTTTCTCTCATTGTCTGTCGGCCGACCTTGTTTTTTTCCCTCCCTCTCGGCGCTAGTGGCCATTTACTCTTCAGATTGTTCAAATTGAGCTTTTGAGACTTCATTTCCAAACAACAAAAACCTCACTCTCAAATTAAACAAAGATCGGCGAAGGAAATTGCCCAGGAAGACATCTGCGACTCATTTTCCCCTGGAGTATATGATTAGGAAATTCATTTATGTCTAACATATAATTCCTGCTCTTCTTTCAAGTGGGAACGTCCATACAGTGCCCTGTTTTCTACCCCTTGGAAAAAAAAAAGAAGTGTGGAGGGGGGGTGGAATACAGGAGACTGGATAAGAAACAAAGACTCGCAAAAATTCTCCAGACTCTTTTTTTTTCCTCTCTGGTGTTACGAAGATTTGATCCCACCAGGTTTTTTGGTTTATTTATTCCTTTAAGAACCACCGTTGAGCTTAGCTCTGGCGGCTAAGCTGTGATGATGGGCCTCATCCCTTTGTGGTCACGCTCCCCGTAATTAGAAGATTTTCCCAATCAGTTGGCTGCTGTGTGACACATGTTGGAACTAACGGAGATTGACGCGCGCAGAAAATTGTGCAACTGCGTGCGCCGCCAGTGTGAGCTCGTCACGCAAAACCCAACTTACAAGCGCGTTTAGACGTGGGAGCTTCCAAAGCTCCTGCCAGAGGAATTAGAGATGGGACACAGTGTGTGAAAAGTGTGAAAAGGAAGAAGGAATTGTTTTTTTTTAAAGCAGTCTTCTTTACACGTTGATAGGAAATGGATATGGGAACCATCGCAACTCCCCCGGGCTGCTGGTCTCTCCTGGTGGCATGAACAAGAACATGCAGGCTAAATCCCCACCGCCCATGAACTTAGGCATGAACAACCGCAAACCTGACCTCCGTGTGCTCATCCCCCCTGGTGCCAAGAACAACATGCCCTCCATCGTGAGTATCTTCTCGCTCCCTCGTCCCTTCTCCCACCTCCCGCACTTGACGTCTGCCCGCGTAGATGGCGAGAGGTGTTGCTGGTGTCTTCCTTTCATGTCCCCCTGCCTCTCTAATATATTCTTAGAATCCTCCCATCCCTAGACACACATCTAGACCCCACGACTAAATTCTCACAACTACTAATTTGACTTTATCACCCTTTTATTGCTGTCAGTCTGAGGATGTTGATCTGCTATTGGTAAGTTAGACTGTCACTCAAATGTAAAACTAAAGCGACAGTCTTGAAAATCTGCAAATGAAGGGTCAAGGTGTTTCTTTTTTTTTCTGTAAAACAACGAAACTTTGCAGCTTCAACGAAAAAAGAAAGCCCCCCTTTGCTGCTGCTGCCTCCGCTCGCGCCTTTTTACGGAGGGCGCACAGTGCCACCCAGTGGTGCGCCAGGGTCACAGCAGGCGTCTCCAGCGCCTGACGCATCTATCCTCCCTTCCATTTATCTTCTGTCCGTGCGCAGCTCCACGCAGCTTTAATCACTCATGATGCAGAGACGAAGGGCAAGAAAAAAGTCAAAATCCATTTTGCGTCACGCCGTCCCTTCCCACTCTGCCACAGCAAAGCGCCTTCCTGTCAGTGACCTGCGTTGCTGTGACTACCGGTTGTGTTACTATAGTGACAGTGGGCCATAGGAGAAGGTGGTAAATGATAGGGTTGGCAGGGTTCAGCCTTGCCACATGTAAAGTTGGCATCGCGTTCGTTCCGTCAGCCGAACGGAAGAAAGGAAAATAACTTTCATGGGTTGTTGCAGTTGTTGTTTTCTCAGTTAGTTAACGTGCGACGTTTTCTTACCTCCCTTTTGTCACAGAACCAGAGAATAAACAACTCTCAGTCTGCTCAGTCACTGGCCACCCCGGTGGTATCCGTAGCAACTCCCACTCTCCCAGGACAAGGCATGGGTGGCTACCCATCTGCCATCTCTACTTCCTACGGTAACGGTACGTACCAAATGCATGCACACAGTTGGCCGTTGACAAAGCCCTTGATAAACTGTCGATGGCTGCTGGATTTTGTAGATTGTTATGTACAGTAAATAGCTGTATCCTCACTCGTGCATTAACACACGGGATATTTGATCCATTTCGCGAAAATGCGTAGGAAAAATATTTACTGTCCATCAAGGTCGTCAGGCCTCAGGTGTAATATATAAATGCACCAGCAGAGGGCGCCATTGCAGCATATTGTCATCGCCCTCTCGTCTGGCCTCGCAGTGGTACCCTTCCTTTTTACTCTTCAGCGCCCATAATTTGTGTGTGTGTGTGTGTGTGTTTTTTTTCCCCAGAGTACTCCCTAAACAGCGCAGACTTGTCCTCTCTGTCTGGCTTCAACAGCGGCAGCTCCCTTCACCTCGGCTCCATGAGCGGCTGGCAACAGCAGCACCTTCAGAACATGCAGCATTCGGCCCTCAGCCAGCAGGGGTGAGTTTCCTTCCTGGTGTTGAGTGGATGCATTTTATTTATTATTTATTCATTTGTTGGGAGGGGGGGGGCACCAGCAGTCTTTCACTGATTTCAACCCCCTTTTTTTACACAATTAAGACACTTTTTTTTGTTTTTTAATGCATGTTTGCGTGTGATGAACTGACTTCACAATCACTTCAATTCTTGCTCTGTAACTCTGTAACTCTTTAATACGTTTCCTTTCCTTCCTACAGAAATTGCTCTAGCTCTCACTTATGTCAGGGTTCAAATCTCTCCCTGCCCTCTGCTCAAAGCCTCCACATCAAGTCCGAACCTGTTTCTCCTCCTAGAGATCGCACCAGCAGCACGCCGGGGGGCTACGGCGGCGGGGTACCGCCTCCCCAGAACCCCCCGTCCCGCCAGGACTCGGGACGCTCCCCCGTTGATAGCCTGAGCAGTTGTAGCAGCTCTCACGAGGGCAGCGACCGCGATGAGCACAGAAACGAGTTCCACTCGCCTCTGGGCCTGGCCCGGCCCGCCATGGACGAGCGCGAAAGCCCCTCCATCAAACGGGTGCGGCTGACAGAAGGATGGGCCACATGATAGCCCAATCCCGCCCCCCACCCCCCCACCCCCCACCCACCCAGCATAGCCTCCTGTTTCCCAAGAGTTCTGCCCACCAACGCCGCCAACAGCAGCGACTGACGCCCAACAGGTCAACTCCCCTGGACCCCCACCCCCCCCCAATCCAGAACTCTCCCCTTTTTATCTCAGCAACTGAAGGAAAAGAAGGGACAGCCCTTTTCAAAATGATGTTTGTGCTTAATTTTCTTCAATTTCCGTTTGTGCTGCGTGTGCGCGCTATACATATTCTATACAGCCGTCGGGTGGCGTGGCGGCCCGGAGCGCCGCCCATCGAGCAGGATCCGGGATGTGCGGGGTCGCTTTCGTTGGGGAGCTATGCAGAAACCGTCTCGTGTGTGGATTAGAGGAATTGTTGCACGTGCACGTGCGTCGACAGAGAAACGAGGGGTGGGGGGAAGTAGTCAGGTACTCTTTCATAAAACGTACTTACACTTTTCCTCAGCGATAAATATCGGTGATTACAAGAAAAAGTTTTAAAAAAAACGAAACAAAAAAAGCAAACAGGGCGAGTGTGTGCAGCACTTGGGCTGCACAAGGACAACGTGTACAGTATCGTTTGTATCGCTGTGTAACTCCCTCGCAAAAATGTGTGTTACCATTAGATGATGTCATGTTGCAGGTTCAACGTATTTATGTACATATAGGGGGGGTAGTGGGGGGAGGGGGGGTCAAAAGTCACCCGGCATTGCGTAACCAGAGGCGATTATGCAACATATTGAAGAATTGTGCAGGTCGAGCGGACGCCCAGGCGTTCGGTAGCCTTCGAGGGGTTCAATGTCCCCCCCCCGGCTTAAAGAGCAGAGCCTAGCAATGTCACCCCCCTCCCTCCCCTCCCCCCACTTTGATCTAAGAGCTACTTCAAGTGTAATCAAGAAAAAAAAAAAGGAAACCTCTGGATCTGCTACCATATTCAATGTTCAAAACAGAAAAAAAAGAAAAAAACAAACAAGAAATAATTGTACGATACACTTGCTTATATTTTCATATGAAAGGATTACAATGCAAAGCATTTTTGTGGCTTTTTGTAGTTTCTATAAGCCAGAATGTGTTTTTTGATAGCTTTGCTAATTAAGAGAAGGAGAGTCGACCCCGAGGGGGACGTGAGAGGGCTCGGAGGCCCCCCAAGCCATGAAAAACAGACTGACGCTTTGCTGAACTGTTTTATCTTTGTAGAGGTTTGTTTTTAAACGTGTATTTCTAATTATATATAACGACGGTAATATTAAGAATCTTTTAAAAAAAAAAATCTGTGAAATTAACATGCTTGTGTATAGCTTTCTAATATATAAATATATATACTAATGATTTCTTTGGTTGGTTTTCTTAGTGGAGTTTCTATGTGCGCTCGCACATGTTGTCTGGTTTCTTTGATTTGAGCCCTGATTGGAGCTCAGGCCTGTATTTAGACTGACTTTCAACAAAAGACAAAAGGACAAAAAAAAAAAGAGTAAATAACGAATCTGGGAAGCCACGAGGGAGGGTCGTTGGGGGGGGGACTGAAACAACGGGGGATCGTTGGTGAGAATCTATCGCAGCCTCCCCCAACACCATCCATGCAAAAAAAAGAAACAAAAATCATCAAAATGGGTTTTTTTTTCTTCTTTTCTTTGCTACATCGGCGCCCGACGCTTCGCAGGTGACCCCTCGGTGTCACCCGTGACCCCCCCGTGGCGTCACCGACGTCTCCGTGTGGCGCGGGGGCAAATAAATGATGCTGGTAGGCAACAAGCACAAGGGTTTATTTGAAAGAAATAGCTGTTTTTTCTTTTATATATATATTTAAAAAAGAAAACAATGAAACTAGCCACATATCTCTCTGCCTATCACTCCGTATCTGCTGTCACTTCAGTGTTATGATATTTCTGTGTGCATATTTCATGCAGGTTCACTATGTTGTTACTGTAAACGGTCTGTGTAGTCAAACAGGGGCAGAGCCTCTTTAATGGTGTTCTTCTCTTTTATTTTCTTTTTTTTTTTTAAATTGAATACAGCAAAAAAAACAAAAAAAAACACAAAAAAAAAACAAAAACATGATGTTTCAGGCAGCGTAAGTGTGGAGAAACCAAAGCCAGTGGCATTTCTGTAATGTAAAACTCAACTTTTATTTTCATATTCTTTTTTTTCCCTTCTTTGAATTCATTGAAACAAGACAATAAAAGGATATTTGATCAAATGTACATTTGGTTTCACATTTCAATTTCAGCCAGTCACACACACACACACACACACACACACACACACACATTGACAAGGTTACTTTGACAAAAATTTCAACCAAACATGGATTCTTCTTGATTTTTTTGACACGTGTTGATTATTTTCAGTCTTTTCCCCCTGAAACTATGACAGAAACAAATGTTGGGACCTCAGACCCCCCCCCCCCCCACACACACACACACACACACACACACACCCAAAAGCAGAGCTCACCCTAGAGCTTGTACAGCCATGTGTAAACGTGTAATAACCATGTCATACCTTCCCTGTAGTAACAAGGGGAAGCTTCTCTCTCTTTCTCTCTCTTTGGTTTTTTTTGTTGTGGTTTTTTTTGTTTGTTTGTTTGTTTGTTTTTGCTCCTTCGTGTTTGTGGTTTATTTAAGTTTGTGTTCAGCAGCTGATGATGTTCCGACCCTAAAAGTCCGTCTGTAGTATCAAATGTAGCCTGGATCCACCTGAAATCGGCGGAATATTTGGAACTAATGTCTTCTGGAAGAGCGGCTCTCAGCGGCATAAGCTGGCCTTTGTCGCCACTCAAGACTAAGATGCTATTTAAATTAAACCCACATCTCTGGAACGCAAAGGACTCGATTCAGCTGTGCGAAGAGGAAAAACCGCGATTGGACGGAAATTTAAAAAGAAATTTAAAAGAAAAAAATCCAATTAAAATGTCTCCTCTGCTGGAAGGAAAGGCTATTTGTATTTTGCAGAGATTTCAGTAAAGTTAATGGCTTTCGTAGTTATCCTGGTGTGGTTTGGTGTGATTTCATTGTGTTTCTTGTTCCTGCGTGCGTTTCTGAAAGCACAACAAACAAACAAACAAACACACACAGGTGGGCAGAGATGACACCAAACGCAGCGATTTCCTCTGTTTTATTAGAACAGTTTCCAGTACGGACGAGGGACGAGCTTCGTTTGAGCCTTTATTTCCGCTCGCGTTGTAAAATTCACTCTTTTACAGGAGATAATTGCATTTTCTCACATTTATCCGGCGTTTAAAGCTAATTAACTTTGACGCTGCACGATGTTGACGTCATCTCTGACAGTGATCCTTGATGATCCAGGAACGCGCGCGCGCACACACACACACGCATACACACACACACTGGGGTGGGCGTGTCTGACGCAACCTTCCAATTATTAATACTGATAATAATTGGTGGGATCCTTAAAAATGAGAAACTCTCGCAACACATCAGATATTTGTGAGGCGACATTTACAATCGAAATCATTCAATTCCCACATTTTCAGGAGGCCTCGAGTCCCCCGAAATGCGCATTCCGTCTCCGTTTTAATGCCTTTTTTAAAAAAAAACAACTCGTTTTAATGCGTCCGTTTTGTTCGTGATTAATCTTTTATGAGCTGATGAAGATAAACACGCAACAAGGCGGGAGTCCACATTAAAAACCTTGGCGTCGTTGGTCTTGCTGCTGTTTCCAAACCAGACGGGCAAAAGCCGATCCGCCACTTCTTTGTTCGAAATCGATTCTTTCATCCTCAGCGGAGTCGGTTTTATAATCGATTTTTGGATTTTGAAAAAAATTGCTGTTTTTACGCTTTTCTTCATCGGGCCGATTTCAAATCACATTTTTTGGCTCTGTGATTCCCAATTCTCCTCATTTCTCTCCTGTAAATCATCCCGCTTTCGAATATTTCCTTGGAATTGATGTTCAGGTTTCCCACCGTTATAACGGGCTGTTGTCCTTGATTTTAGATATTGCTTTAGTTTAATACTGTTAGTGAATTTGTGTGCTGCTCCACAGAAGAATGGAACGATCCACCGAGCTACTATAATGACTTTTCTGCAGCTTTTAATCAGCCCGAACTCCACGGAGCCCCTTTGCTTCAGTCGTTTGAGCGAATCCGAAGTTTAATTTCACAGAAGCAATGTGGTGATGGAAAAATTCGATTCACCAGGACAATTTTATTTAAATGTGTTGCGAATCGCTCATTGTGACAACAGTGTTTATTTTGACAAAAGGTCAGACACTCAGAAAGCGTAGTCTTTTCACGAAAGATGTTTTTTTTAAAAACATTTTTGTCTAAATGTCATCAGCAACATCATGTAGATTCATATTAAGTGGACGTGCACGAATATCTCCAAAATACATTATTTGACAGATCCCAAAGGAAATTTTCTGTCCCAGAGGTATAAAAATTAATTACTTGAATTTAGAATGTAAAATGTAGACTCGAAAACTTCGTTTTCGTGGCCAGATGAGGGTGTGATGATGAGCCTGAAATGGGGACATTCTCAACATCCACCACTAGATGTCACTGTTTAGTCATTTGGCTTAATGCACTCTTTTTTACATACGCACGCGATATGCATCACACACGCACTCAACACCCTCCTCCCACACACACACACTCACACACACCTACACACACGAACACGCACACTGACACCTTCGTCGTGCTCACACCTCAGACTTTCAGGATGGAGCAGATGATGTTCGGACGAGCATGTCACTGTTTGGCGTCAAAGTTTTCCTCTCGGCCCATTAACATTTCCATTTTATTTAAAGCAACATTGATTTACATTAATCGGGCTAATAAGGAAAAACGTGTATAATCATAAAATAATATTAGTAATATTAATCATATTTATATCGTAATATTGTGCAATATTTCAATTGCAATTATAATTCTCATTTAGATTACCACCAACTTCGCATCGCTGATACATGAATGAAAATTAATACTCCACTGTTAATTTTCTAGCACTACATTCACCTACCAACCGAGATTTAAAGAAAAATAATGAACGCTCAGCAAAATGAAAGAAGCGGTTATTTCCTCGTTTTGGTGCTGAAGCTCCGTCGAGCGGCCTGGACGGCGGCACTAATGAAACGAATTAATTACAGACGTTTCATCAGCGTCTTCACACCTTATTCAAACGAGCGTCAACGAACGCCCCTGTGCGCTCCAACAACAACCTGGGAGCTGCGGCGTTCATCGCAAAGGTGCGTTATTGCGCAGATTAATGACGTTACTGTCATTGGGGAATCCAAACGTTCTAAAGAGGGATAAAACAAACTGCAACACTTAATGAGAACCGCCAGAGAAACAGTTTCACCTCCTTCAAAATGCAAAAAAGCACTAAACTTTAAACTTGTCACGTATGATCACCTGCTAACATTTTATCGAATGCGTCTGACAATATCTTTCCAAATAATCAGGCTATGAGGTGGAATCTGTTGCTCTGCCCGAAATAACTATCGTCCCGCGCAGTAAACATGAGTGTTTGCGGCGGAGCACAGCATAGGTGGGTTAACGACTTTGAATATCCTTACGTGAGCCAGCGTGACCAGTGGTGTTGAGCCACGGGCTGTTTAAGAGCAAGGTTCAACGAGGAGAGGAGAGGAGCAGCCTGTAGGGACTGGACGTGCTCTGGCTCACACCACAAAGTTCCCCCGCCAAGTCCCGACAGCTCGGTACTCAAACGCCTCACGTACCCCAAAACACCGAGATAACAGCGGTGACACCTGGAGGTGGTGAAGGGAGGTAAGTCAAAAACACGTTAGTTTAGCTGCGGGGGGGGGGCAGGGTGGGGTTGGTGCGCGGTCGTAAAAAAAGAAAAGAAAAAAAGAAAACCCGGGGGTACTTTAAGAAAATCGGACTTTTTGCAGTGCATTTGCAGTGATAAAAGCCAACGCGCTCTGCGCTTGTAGGCGCGCACCGCACCTCTGCACATCCGCACACCAGTGCGCGTGCACAGCCGGAGAAAATCGCAGAGCCCGAGCGTCACCGGGCTCCCTCCAAACTGGGTTCAAGACTTTTCCCTTTCTTTTCTCCTTCTTTTGGTATGAGTTGTCCGGAGCGGCTGTGCGCGTTCTCCGTCCTGAAACGTCACCTCCGAGTCTTCGCTATTGTACAGAGCAGCACAGAGCTCTTTGTTCATGCATGCCCGCATCTGACTATTTAAAGGCACCGACGAGACGCATCACTGAGATGAAAATAAGCCTAATGTAATAATGAGAATAACGGCTGATCACCATCCGACACGGGGGGCAGATGAATTCTGACCAAGCGCAAACGTAATTTAAGCGCAGAGAGATTTTTGTCTATTGTCTTAGAATCAGCGCACAAGTGCAAAATCGTGCAGCATAAACACGGGACGAGATGTGTACAATGTAGTGAATATGCATTAATATTAAAAAATAATACCAGAGCCAACGACGTCGGTGATTTGAGAATGGCGGAGCGGCTTCGTCGCATTACGCATGGGCGGCTTTTCCACGCAGGAGCCGCGGCTCTCCTCCTCTTCTCGTCTGCCTCCTGTCCCGTTCTCCAACGCTCTTTTTAAGGGGCAAAAAAAAATTAAATCAACAAACAAGGCTACAAAATGGCAATCAAACACCCAAGAAGTAGCTGCGAGGGGAATCAGTCCGACTGCAGCCGGGCGGACGAGGTAGTAAGCTGGATTTGCATATTTCGATGCGCTAATTGCCTTGATGTATTTAAATATGGCTGCACGTAGCTGATATGCTTGTCTACGTCACTGAACGTGCCCTCGCTGTTAAGCTAAAACGTGAATTCGGTTGAGTATAATGGATAAGCCTGCAATTAGGCAAAGAGGTGGCGGGGTAAGGGGAGGGAGTGTGAGGAGCAGGATGCTTCTTTTGAGTCACCTGCTGACATTTTCAAATAAATTTATGCGCGCACCTATTTTAAGACAGACGGTGAAATTGTGTGATTTTCTTCCATTTTTTGTCTAAAAAAACCACTGTAACATTTGGAAATGGTGACTGGTGGAAATAATACGGGTCTAACTTGGATCTCGTGCCAGAGACAAGGGAGGGATGTTGTTGAAAAGTGCAGCTTTCCTTTTTTTTGTGGGGTGGGGAGAGAAAATGTCGAATATTATTGCGCTGAGACAAAAGCGTGTCGACATCAAGAGAATTAGCTGAAGACACGGGTAGAATCCTGACAAGTAGGTCAGCCAACTTTAGTTGTCAACATCTGTGTGTGTGTGTGTGTGTGTGTGTGTGTGAGAGAGAGAGAGAGAGAGAGAGAGAGGGTTTGGAGCGCATGTGTGCGTTGGTCGGCGGGGTAGAGGTGACTTCAAAAGTTCTGTGTTTCGCACACACCAAGACCAACGTGCACTTCCTCTCATTAAGGCGCTGCTCATGGAGAAACGCATGTAACAAATCATTTCCCCCTCGTGTCCAAAAACCGGCAAATGTGTTCCGTTTGTCAAAGCGTGTTAGAGAAGCGCCTGCAGCAAATTCATTACCGCCCAACTGGGCTCACTGCGTAACCTGGCCACTGTGCGCGTATGGGTGTGTGTGTGCGTGTGTGTGTGTGTGTGTGTGTGGGGGGGGGGGGGGGGGGGGGTCGGTGTCCACGCCAAAAAAAAACACGAACAATGCAGCCTCAGTTCGTGCGTGCAACAAAAGAACCGAGGGAACTTGTTTAAATTTCAGAGCACGTTCTCTCCTCACAGAAGGATGGACTTTACCCCCCCTCCCAAAAAAAAATCACCCCACTCCTCCTCCCCATCATCATCATCCTCATCACCATCATCATCATCACCCCCTCCCAACCGCCGCGTCCCACCCCACAACCAACAGGGGAGGAAAAAAAAAACTTGCTCTGAGAGCTCAACTGTGCACGTACTTTTCTAGTCGGTGCCTGTAGACGTTCTGGGAAAGTTGTCTGCCCGCGCCTCTCTCCGCGTCCCCGGGATATGCTCACGATTTCCACAGAGCAGCCGGGCTTCAGTGCGGGCTGCTGAGTGTTAGTGGCACTTTTAAAGCGATGCTGTGCCCCCCCCCCCACACGTACACACACCCACTCACCCACCACCATGTAATACGGTTGGGATATTTCAGGGGAACATACACCACGGCGCCGCTCACACGGACCCATGTGAGCCGTGCTCCTGCTCCGGGACGCGTTCAGGTCAACGCGCAGTGATTCGACTCACCTTGAGGAAGTAAGTGCAACTTTGTCTCCTGCTTTAAAAGGGTGCGCGGAGGCGATCGTGCGCGTAAAGGTTGCCGGTGGAGAAAAGTTAATCGTAAAGGCCAGAGAGGGGGAGCAGATGTGCTAAAAAAGCTTTTAGAGGAGATGCGCTTTGATTGTGTTTTACGCATTCAGAAGGATATTTGACTTTTATAACTGACCGTGATGTTTTTACGCATTTTAATCATCAGGGCGCATTGATCAGAGCATTTGACGGGCAGTGGGATTTACCTAGAAGCTTCCCTGCCTTTGTGGACAATGATTATTGCGGTGAGATTGATGCTTCACTGTCGACCTGCTTTCACGATTTGCCACGCGCAGTCCTGCACTTTAAAAGTGATCAACGCGAGTTGTGCGGTGGTAAATTCATCTATTTTATGCTGCCTCGAATGTGCTCTTTTGTGACAAGAGTGGACACGATTTCCTTAAAGATGATGCATTTGGGGGCGCTGAATGTACAGTGCCAGTGGAGAGCTGCAGGAAACGCCAGAAATCCGAGCACATTAACCCCTCAAGCCAAAACAATTAATTAATCAGCACGGTAAGAAAAGTTGAACCACTGAGAATAAAGAAAACATGGAAAGTTGGCTTTTTTCGACATTGGTTTAATAACGTCCGCGAAATGGTCACAGAACGTCATGGAGACAAAAGCTGACATTGTCTCGTTTATCCGTGCGTTTTTACGCAGGCGGCTTTTTAAATGACATCGCCATTAACGTCAAGTATATCGATCTATTTTGTATTTATTCATGACTTAATGTTCATGAAAAGCTTGTAATGATATCAAGAGGATCAGCAGGTCGCGATTTTAAACTGGCGTGTGTGATTAAAGCCCGGCCTGTGTGTGGGAGGCCAATTCTGAAGCCTACTTTACCTTAATGAGGTGTGTTCTTGGTGCTGTTCCTGATTGTATCGCTTTGGCCTTACATTTCCATCAGCGTCCTACACATCAGGTGGATGGAATGGTTGCGGATGTGTGGAGATCAGGGATGTATTATGAGAGACGATGTGATTATTTCTCTTATTTTTCAACGATAGTTGCATTTCAATTTTTTTTTGTCATTCTCGCAGATGGATGGTTATTTTGTTTTAGTTCAAAAGCCGATTGAAAGAATCAGAATGCACTTCTGCCACATAATAGCAGTATCTCTTTGACACACACAGGCCCAGTGAGTCATATTTGCTCATTAACATCCTGCCTCGCCCCACCCACTAACGAAACGGGAGTAAACTTCCAGGTCGTGTGCCACGTGAACGGGGCAGCCTAAAATAACCCCAAAAGCTGATTTTTGCTGTTGACATTTAATGCCCCCCCACCCTCCGCACTTTTGTCACCTTGTGATACGGCTCCACTGCAAACATTAAGATCTGAACACAAAGTTGTGCACAAGGTAGTGACTGAGCAACCTGCAGCCGCATGCTGCTGCGCATGATCCATCACATGCTCCGCTGGTTGTTATTTCTGGCTCGGCTCCAAAAAAAAGGGGGTTCTTCAGTCTGACCCATCTGGGCCGAGCTGTATCTGTTTACTCATGATATTTCTGTGAGAAAGTCAGCGGGTTAAAACGCGGAGCGCCTGAGCGCTGTTTCGTGTGTGTGTGCGTGTGTGTATGTGTGGGGGGGAGGGGGGGGACTTCGCGGGTCCGAAACAACAACAAAAACTGTGGTCTTGTCTTCGGATTTGCGTCAGTGACAAAAAAGGCACGGGGGAGGATTCGATGCAAGTTCGACCATGTGAGAGCCATTCGGCGATTCTTCGTAGGTGAGATGGAAAACGAGGCGACGCGGCGTGTTGACGCGAGCGGAATCAGCCCGGACAGACAGAAGGCGCCGGCGCTCCGTCAGCTCCTGGAAGCCGTCTCCACCGAAATGTGCCGTTCTGTTGTTTAATGGGGGCTACATAAAAGAAGTCGCTTTGACTGTGCCTAAAACGCCATATGGTTCTCCAGTCATCCGCTGCCATCCCTGCGCGCTGTGAGGGGAAGGACCGCTCGATGCGAGGCGGACCGATTCCAGCGCGCACCTTGTTACGGATGGAGATCCTGCGTGGAGAAGGGGCGCGTATTTCGCGATTATATTTTTCATGACATCATCGCAATTACATTGCAGTAGTCCCGGGCCTTTGACCTCACCGGGGTTGGTCCATATTTTGACCACCCCTTGCCCCCTATCGCTTTTGGGGATGGCCCCCACTCTTTTCACATCGAGCGACCACGCAACCCGCAGAACGGACCCTTTGGCTCAGAGTCTTCGTCTTTATCTCTCCTTAAGAGCACGCCGGATGCGCAAGGGCAGCCTGACACTCTTTTGGCCAAAAAGCAAGCTCCTGTCTTTATAATCCGAAACATTTGCGTCGTAATTCCCTCCGCCGTTATTGCACTTTCCACAGGAAACCGGATTTCCCCTTCTCTACCGTGTTTCTTCTCCGCCGGCCTCACAGGATATCTATTGCTGCTGCCACAATGACTTAATAGAGGCGAAAGAGCCTTTTGTGGGATTGGAGCTATTTGCATTGCAAATTAGGGCCCCCTGTGCAAGGATGACTGCACCTTACGCGCGAATTTCAAGGTCCGCTTCAACCCACTAACACTGGTTAATGTCAAGTGAATGCGACATCAACGCTGGGATAATATGTTTTTATTCCTTTTTTTGTGGGAAGAATTTACGCATTTTTTAGCACGCGTAAAATCTCTTTCTGTGCATTAGTAGAAAGGGGAATATTTTGAGGATTATAATGCACATATGTGTCACGTTAAATCGGGATACGGGTGAATTTTGCTTCGTATCTTTGACTTCTGAGATGGAAACGCGGAGACAAGAGGAGCGAACACGTGGATTACAGCCTCTGAATGAGAAGTGTGTTGTTATCTTTGGTTATCTAGCTGTATGAGTGTTCTGCTCGTCATAAAGCTAGATAACCGAAAGTAAAAACTACTTCCAGACTCGCCGAGGACCATGGAAGGACTCCTGACAGTTTCCAAGACGGACCAGAGAATGTGTGTGTGTGTGTGTGTGTTTGTTTGTTTGTTTGTTTGTTTTATCATAAAGAGCTGCTCGGAGATTATTTGGTTTTGCATGTGTCAATTAACTTTCCTAAATTGTTGTCTACAACCAAGAATTGGCCACAATATTTCCACAATTATTTTAATGATTTTAAACTTTTTTTGTAACACACACACACACACACACACACTGATGGAGAGGAAAAGAGGACACATATATCATGTTATCTCTCGCCCATACGGCATGATCACGCTTCTGCACGTTAATTTATGAATGCATTTCCGTATATTGCTTCATTGCGATCACGGGTTGGAAAAGGTAACATTTTCATGTGTCCCTCCGGGTTTCCTGTTTTTTCTTTATTTCAGCGTGAACGAGGCAGCCGGGAAACGGCGCTTGCAAACCAAAACAGTAATAATTAGGATGTATAGTTAGCTGACAAACAGAGAGAGAGAGAGAGAGAGAGAGGTTGGGGAGCGGGGTAGGGAGAAGGAGGGAGGTGGCAGAAGAGGGAGGTGAGGAGGGAGGGGACTGGGGAGTTGTGGGGGTCGGGCCTGCTTAATTGATTCCGTTAACCGCAGTGCAGGAGATGTGAACAACTGGACGATCCCATTCCCACGCTCGGTGGGGCAAGTGGCAATGCCATGCCCCGAACCAACGTGACAGACAGCGCAGTGAGGGTCTGGTGGGGGATGGGGGAGCGAGAGGAGGCGACAGGGGTCATGAAAAGACGTCAAGTGCACCAGACTCATCTGCATCCCTAAAGAAAGGGGCGACGTTTCCCAGCCCCAGCTGACGCGGCGCTCCTAAACTTGGAGTAGTAACGGTCCTGAATGCGTAATGTCTCGCCAATTGTACTGATAATGAGGAGGTCATTATCTTAAAACTATGCGGCTTTATGAATTCGAAATGGATGTGCTGCAACTGTGTAATCCTCCATGGCCCCACTCGAGTCCCGCAACTTGGATTTCTAACGGATCAGATAATGTGGAGGGCTGGTGCATGTGAATAGCTGCTGCATTGTTTGAATTTGAACTTGACCGTGGAAGCAGAGATTTGAGATCAGGAACGACGGAGGGAAATATGTTTGGAAAGTAATTAAAGGGCACATGGGTGCGGGCCTTTCTAGAATTACTCTCCTCTGGAAAATGCATTGGTTTAATTACAGGTTATATCAACAAAAGAATTGTTTGCAATTGCTGTATTTTGGTACGTTGGAGCAACGCTCTCATTGTATTTATCCCCTTTTTTTGTGATTTTTTAGTTGATCATAGCTGTCGTGCTGTCTGATGTTTGGGAAACCATATATTTTGTTGAGCAGTAGAGCACAATTTCTGTCTTGCTGCACCCATCCGGAGTGTGTGGGCCTTTAATTTTAAGCGTAGAAAAAAAAAGAAAATCACATCACTGAATTATTTGTAATTTAGGGTCAAACAGAGGTACAATGGCCTAATTCAGCATCATTATTGCTGGTTGGATCTCTTCTCACAAGCACCATTGCACAAAATTATAGCCTCTCTTGTCCCCCACCATGCTACACAATTATGTGTTGTTTAGATAATATATATATATATATATTTTTTTTTTTTTTTTTTTTTTTTCTGACTGAACAAAACGAGACTGACTGTCCCTGGTCAAGTCTCTTGGAGCGACGGCCCCAGTTTATGACAGGAAGCCCTGTTGACCAATGTAAATGTCCACCCAGGTTGGAGAAAATCACATTTCACGCATAATATTTTCCCCTGGAAATCTCTATTGTCTCTGTCTCAATTCAAAATCAAAAACAAAACCAAATGACGTCCATCTCAGCAGAGGACAGAAAAGGAACAGAAGCAGCCACCAGCACGAGTGTCTGTGATCCAGTTACCAGGAGAGAGCTTCAAATCACACTTGCAGAGAGAGCTGCGGTGTTGGTTCGCGGTGGTTTGGATGCTCTTTACTGCCTGCCTCTGGAGATCCTGTAAATCCTACCAATTTGTTTCACATTAGTGCCCTTTATGAATGCTGGCGGCCACGGCCTCCCCGAGCCCTTAAAAATAATGAACCGTACCTGTGATGATGACGTGTCCTTCATATGTAAATTTTACTCTTTCCCGCTTTGTGTGAAGGTGCATTACGATTCTTCCCAGCATCCGTGGAAGTGAGACTGAATCGCTGTGTCCTCCACAGTGTTAGGTGGCCAAAAGCTCTTATTTCTGCTATTTCTCAAAAGTGCTCCCACCACACAGGCGTGGGCCTCATTTCACAGCGCTCCATTTCCATACACTTAGCAATATAAGCGTGTGATTTAGCTGTGCATGCGGAATAGGGGGGCGACTGTCCCCGTTCCTTCTCCGTCGTGAGCGGCGGATACGTGCGTCGCCCTCCTTCCAGCGCGCCCTCGCCATTGTTGTCACGTGACATGTTGAGTAACAAAACCATGGCGACCACAGAAGGCGTTTTTATATTCATTGAATGAGCAATTGGCATATTTTATGTGAGCGTGCCTGGGATTTTTTATGTGTTTCCCCCTTGCCTCTGTGCTGTGCATGGCAGGTGCAGCAGTAGGTTTATAATATGTCAGTTCAGGGTAATTCCAGTGGCAGACAAAGGATGCGAACATAGGCATCACACGGGTGCCGTTTATTATCATATGTGCTGCACAGGTTGGATCGCTTCCTGCCCTCAGACTGTTTTGCATTAGTAAATCGGTTATATGTGTTGCTGCTTTTTCATTAGGAGATGTTGCCCCGTTCAGAGCTATCATGTGGTATCATCTGCGCTATTATCGAGCTTAGATGAGCCGACACTCGGGGCTATTTTTGTGCTCCAGGCCCAACGTATATATCTGCATGTAGGCAAGCCTGCGATTAACTGACCCGGACGTCTCCGAAAAACAGACCTTCCCCTGCATCATGTCGATGGCCGGGAACAATAGCAGCGTCCCCGTCAACAACGTCTGTCTGTCTGTCTGTCTGGCCCTCTCTTTCGGTGGCTGTCTCCTGGACATGAACTTGAACTTGAGACAGGCAGCCAGACACCATCTGTGCAGCACGGGTAATGAATTCGGTGCATTCATGGCTGTAGAGCAGGCCAGGCCACCACCACCCATTGATGAGCAGATGACCCCTATAGTCTGAGTTAGCTCTTCATCGCTAATAGAACTCAACAATACCAGCTGGAGGGTACTTTGTAATATTGGAGCTGGCGTGCGTGCGCGCGCGCATGTGTTCTCCAGCTCGTCCTGGTGTGATATGTGACGTTTCGCATTCTCATTAAGTTGCTCTGTCTCAGCACAGAGCTGGTGCTAATTAACTTCCGTAAACATCCTCTGCCTTCTCGTGTAGGAAGAGGGAGCCTGTTAAAGCACTGACCTGCCATTTTCACGAGAGAGTCGTGCCCCAATTTATTGGCTTGATAATCGAAAGGGCCGGTTGAGTCTCCCCCCTTGTAAAAGGGAGCAAGTGAATGAGGCATAAACCTTAAACAAGCAAGGCACAATGTGAACTCCTGCAGGCCCTCCTCCTCCAGCTCCTCCTCCTCCTCCTCCTCTTCTCCTTCCTCCAGCTAAGGCTTCTGTCACAATCCAAGCGTGCGTGCGCTCGTGCGCATGTGCACAAACAAGGCGGCTTTTCCCTCTGGTTGGTGTCGCCACGGCAACAGTAGGTGAGATCACCGTGCGCATGGCAGCGTCAGCCCCTGCCAGCGCAAGACAGACTGCCGCCCCGCACGTGTGTGCGGACGTGCGCGCTCGTGGCCGTGCGCGTCGCGCGCTCAGTGTGAGGAACGAGAATGCCACCAACCCCCTGTCACCACAGCCCCGCGCAGGCTTCCCGATGCCTCTCCTCCCAGGTGATCCGTCTAAATGGAAGTTTCTGGAGTCGCGTCTCCAACGTGAGGCTGTGACGTTAATCTAGCGGCTGAGAGAACAGCGAGACACTCAAAGCCGCAGTCTGGATATAATATATATAATCCCACATCAGGTCTGTCCAAGAGAAACGCTCAACCTCTTTCTTCATTAACGGTGTCATTGACGATCACCAGAGATCTGATCGACCCCCTATAATGGACCAGCCAGCCAAAACTTTGCCATTAATCCACTGAGGAATGTCACGGTTTGGCCCTCTTTAATGACATCATGCATGGCCACTTGAGCGTCTTATGGGGACCAGCGGGCATGCTGTGCTCTGGCCCTCCGTACCTTCCTCCCCTCCTCTTGGCCGTGTGGATACGCACGGCGGACATGTTTCTCCGGCACCTTGGACTGTGACACCCTGTCAGAGTTGTATTCACCGAGCCGTCTGCCTGTCTGCCGAGTCCTTCGCGAGGATTCCTGTCTGCTTTTATACCTCTGGTAGCACAGAGCAAAGTTGGTCCGTGCAAAAGATGCATTTGTCCGAGTGTAAAGGCAGTTGGGAGCTAATTCTGACGGACGTGCCTTGATTTATTATTGTAGCATCTTTTATTGCTCACAAAAGCACTCGTACGCCTAAGCAGGAAATGACATCGCTTGACGACAGGTCGTTGATTAGAAAATAGAAAAAACAAAACTAGAGGACCCCAGTCCGGACAGAATGGAGACTTTCCACATTTTGTATACATATTTCATAGAATAATGCAACGACTGTGAGATCCTTTCATCTGTGTAGCTCCATGCTAAAATACCCGTCCTGAGGCAGCAACGTGCACAATAGGACTATTTTTGCCCCACCTGTCTAAAGCTGACTGTAGCCTTTTTCTCCAACATATCTGTGCTCTGCTGGCTTTTCATTATGCAAATAATACTCTATAAATAAATTACTATAATTGCATCTGAAATATGCTTTGAATCCTCCTTGAAGATGAAAGGGTGTAAATAATGTATTTCGTGTCACTGCATTATTCATCCTCTATTAATTACAAACATGAAGGCGCTCGGTCTGAACAAGCCATATGCTCCACTCTGCATTTAAGCGTCAGCTATGATGTTATTGCCGCATTATATGTAGCTTACTGTCCACCAGGGCACCCTGTTGTGTCAAAACCAGCCCTTTATTTTAGTATTTTCTTTCATTTCCCCGAGCCTAAACACCAGCGTTATGTACCTTTCACACAGAGATTGACTTCAATTGTAGAACTGATGATTAAATCTTGAACAATCTCCCACTCTGAGGTCATGATCTGGATATCCACATTTGTCCTTTCTGAAAATTATGCACAAACACGGCTGCATTAAGGCCTTTTTGAAACCATTAAATAGGCATAAATACTCCCACTATAATTAAAATATGTCCGCCATTCCGCCCTTTGCAACGCACGTGATAGCGCGGCTGAGATGCAGTTTGAAAGCAAAGACCATTTGAAAAATATGCATGCGCGGTTTGGCAATTAAATGATACTCTGTGTTCCCAGAGTAGACAGCCAGTTCCAGTTCATATAGAATAGCGAGCAGTGGTAGCAGCGCTCGCATTAGCATCTGGCCCTTTTATGTAAATTTGATGAGAAAGGACTCATGCATATACGGCCGGGCTGGGCTGTACTTGCCTAATATCCTTATTAGAGAGGGACGAATTAAATATTTATTAGGGGGGCTTAGGGTTAGAAAGGAGGGGGGGGGCATCCTGTGTTGTCGTGAGGACCTGAGGTGGAAGGAAAGGGAGGAGGAGGTTGGCTTTTTCTACGAGTGTGTGTCTCTGCCTCAAGGTGCCACCATCTTAAGGCATTTGGCAGTCGTGAGAGTGTGAGGAGGGTAGACCTAAAATGTCTGCTGGCATATGCACGTGTATGCACGCGCTCACACATTAGCGCGTACAAACGCACCAACAGCACAGGGCTCCCTGCGTCAGTTATTCAATTACCACCGGACAATATGCATGCCGACAATTTCCTTTGCATGTATTAATTCCCCCGATTGTGGTGCAAGACCGGCTCGTGCGTATTCTTCTGTTGCACGAGTGCTAATACTCGACGGCCATTACAGTTACATTAGAATTGGGTCGGTTTCATTTTAGGATTTATAGGAAATTAGAATTTAAATATCCTGATAGATATAATTTAAAATAGATGTGCAGCTCCATGAAAAAAAAAATCATTGTTGTAATATTATCCATTCAGTAAGTTACAGTCATAAAAGTAAAATAATAGGAATTATGACATTATTAGAGTCAGTTTTGGATAAAGGGACATTGGGAAAACAGGGCTTTTCAATAATACAGAGATTTATTTTAAAACAGGGGGAAGTTAGTGGTATAGGACAGTTATGTTAACACCTTGTTGTCGTCCATGTTGAGGGTTCACTTTCTGCCACTCTCTCTCTCACACACACACACACACACATTGTAGGTGACCTCTAATTCGAGTTAATTAGCATAAATGTGCTTATTGAGGTGGCATATACACAGTGGCGCACACAGGCAAGCGCGTGCATTGTTCGGCGTGGTAGAGACAGCATTAGCATTCCCTTTCTTCCTGAAGTGCTCCAGAGGCAACGCGTGGAGAAAGGTGTGCAGGAAATGGAAGGAAGATGAATTATAACTGACATCATCGCCGTTTTAGGGCGCACAAATACTGCAAAGTAATGGCACAGCTAGAGTTTAGCTTTAACATGAGTGTGAGCGCCGACGTGCTTTTGTGAAGGCATTTGTGTTACTTCCGTGCGCATCTCAAAGTCACGTGTCGGTTCCACGTGCATAACCAGCCTGTTGTCTCCCGCTTAAAATATACATGCAATATCAGCTGTTTGCCTTCTTCGTCACCTCCCCTGTTTCCTGCGACGCTGCCAAAGAAATGGAAGTAATTAAAAAGCTGCATGTTTGAGCCCGGCGTTGGCTAATAGGTTGTTACTGGGAGGGAATGAGGCAGCATGGTGAGGGGGGGGGGCTGGGTGGCAAATCACACCTCGACTTTGGATAATGAAACATTAAAATTCACCAGGGTGGAGCAAAGACGTGCGTCTTGTAGAGGAAATGTGCAGTGGAGAGGTGTTGATAATGAAGACACGCACAGTGGGACAGTGATGCGCCACTCGCTTAAATTATGATGAATGTAGTGATTCCAATAGGAAAATTCGTGAGCTTTGTACATTATAGAGCACGTGTGTGTGCGTGTGTGTGTGTGTGTGTGTGTGTGTGTGTGTGTGTGTGTGTGTGTGTGTGTGTGTGTGTGTGCGTGTGTGTGTGTGTGATATGCAATCTGCATCACATTTACCATCAACTGCATCACCACACCACTGCACCAGAGAAAACAGAGGTTGGTTCTTGGCACCATCTTCACAAACCCCCCCCTCCCCCGCCCGCCAACAACCAAACCCACCCCACTCACGAGCAGAGGGGCGATGGGGAGATCGGTGTGGAGGAGGGAGATAGAGGAGCAGAAGGAGAAATGGGATGAGACAAGCCACACAAGCCGCAAAGGGAACGGGGGTGAAGGCGGAGGGGGATGTGCGCTACAGTTACCCTAAACCCCGCCGTAGGGCTGGAAACACACACAAACTGTTTGGTCACACAACCGCAAAACATTGCAACAGGGAGGTGAAGAGCAGCTCCCGGAGAAGCCCTCCGCGTGTGCTCCAGTCATTCGGCACTTGTGAATTTGCTTCCTGGGCAGTTTTTGGAATTTGCCGCGTTGTTTCCTTCCCGGTGTGTTTGATGAAATAAATAAGTCTGAAATAAATGAACTGATTAAAGACGATGGCGTTCGGCTGCATTATTGCATTTCGCCTGTACAGTAGAGTGTGTGTGTGTGTGTGTGTGTGTGTGTGTGTGTGTGTGTGTGCGTGTGTGTGCGTGTGTGTGTGTGTGTGTGTGTGTGTGTGTCTAATAAAATGTGGCAGTCGGTTTGATGCTGACATGCCAAGAGGAGCTTAACCATCACGGGGAGGGAAAAAAACAGGACAATAATCCAGGAAAAAAATGGAGGATAGTGTATATATTCACAAACTGTTCACACTGCCAGAAGAAAATGAAAACAACAGCACAACAGCGCCACTCGTCTGATGCTTGCACTTGGCTTCACATTAGGGGAATGTCGGCATTCACGATTATCTAGAGGGAAACAATGAACCGCAGCAAAAGAAATGAAAACATCTTCATTTTTGACGTGTGCTCATTGGACCTCAAACAGGCTCCTCTCTTAACCTTGACATTTGACCTTTCGTCCGGGGGTCAACAGTTCAGCTGGAGACGTTCCTGGATTTCCCCACTTTCGCCCATTCCTGAAACGGGGAGAAAAAGTCTTTGTCTAACCTTCAAACGATCCCCAAACTAAAGAGAGAGATTTGTGTGCCATTTAGGCCCAAGTTTCACTTGCTATTTTTGGCAAAGAGTAAAGGTTGAGGCGACATTTGCACAAAGTTATTGCCAATTTGAATTCCTGCAAGTAAACTTAGCAAAGGTAAATGCTACCTCTGCTTCCTCCTCCTGCCATGGAAATGGGAATTTGTTTTCCCCTGCTGTCTTTTTAGTGGAAACACGTCAATTTGTTCAAGACGAGTTATTCAATGCATAAAGGTTACCTCTTGGTAAATGTACTCACCATGTGTGTGTGTGTGTGTGTGTGTGTGTGTGTGTGGTTGCAGTGATGGAGGAAGTAAGCTGTGGAGAGCTGCTGACACACAGGAGGCCAAACGACATCTCGGGAATTTTGCTTCCTGTTGGACCCCAATGAGGTGAGTTGGATCCGTTAAATGTGTGTGAGCGTGCATGTGTGTGAATGTTGTTTTCTTCTTGATCCTGTTTTTGCAACAAAACAAATTTTATCCCTTTTTTCCCAGGTTCATCACACTGACCTAATTGAAAACAACCTCTGATTTTGTTCATCTTAAATTCAAAAATAAACCCCAATATTGGTAAAATAAGTCTTTGTTAGCAAACTGAGCGCTTTACCCTCCGCGTCTCTCCGCTGGTGTGTGGGTCTGCTCGCCTGCAGCAAAGTTAGCCAGTGTGTGTGTGTGTGTGTGTGTGTTGGATGGAGGTGCAGATGCTGCAGTGGTCCAGAGGACTGAGCAAACAGGAGAACAGCGGTTTGAGAGGCGCTCGGGCCATTTCATGGTGGCCAGTATCAAGTCCCATGACCCAGTCTTGGCCCCGTGGTCCGTACCAAAGTCGAGAAACAGGGGGGAAACAGAGGTTACTCATCACAGCAACACATGTGCACTCGCCCAAACACGCAGTAAGACAGGAAGTGGTTCAAACAATGTCCCCCATTCAAATCGACGCTGCAATCATCATTATCCTCCAACCTCGCCATACAGTATTTGCGCTCACGGCGAGATGACTCACTCCATCTATTAGACGCGCAGCCGTTATTACATGTGACATTTATTGTATTAAAGAAACAGACCAACATTTTAATGAGCCGAATTTGCTCTCACGACACGGACGCAAATGAACCGGCAGCAGCTGATTACAGTCTGTCACGTCTCTCAACTTTGACCCCATTATTCCCGCTCTGACGGCGAACAGGAAATAGACGGTCGCCTTTGGCAGCCGCGCCAAGCCCGTGGTGCAGATGGCGAGAGACAATGACAATCCCACCGAAGACTGAGAAACACAGATATGAGTTTGTATTCGGGGCCTAATCACCACCGACGCACACATTTGTCGGACCGCGCGGAAGAATTAGATCTTCATTTACAAAACTCACAAACAGATGCCTCAGTTACTTCTTTATATTCTACGAAAGAAAAAAAACATAAACAGCTTTCAGAAACGTAGAACCAGAGCGAAGCTTTGATTGACAGACTGTGTCCCTCCGCCTAGAGGCCATCCACAACACACTCAAATCAGCAGCCATGAATGCTGATTGTTGACTATATACAGTGCAGTTTGCTCGTGCTGCGGCGCCTCGATGCTGCACTATAATCATCTATCAGGCGTGCATATTGGAGCTCAGCTGCTTGGTGCGCCTGCGGGGTCGAGCATTTCTAATGCAGCGCCCGTGCTTGTGCGTGCGAGCGCCCTAGTGCTGTAGGTCTGCTGGAGCGTCGGTGCAAGCCCGCAGCCATTAATGAAGACGTCTGCATGGGCCTGCATGATTAAGCAGTGTTACAGTGTGAGTGTGCGTAAATCAGTGGACAAAAGCCACACGAGGAGACATCAGGAGGCTCTTTCGCAGACGTGCGAGAGAAGAATTGTGCAGGTGATGGTGGTGGAAACGCAGCCGCTTTAGTTAATAAATGACCAAAGTGATGGGGGGAGGAAGAAAAGGCAGTGCTCACAATAATAATGTCAAATATGTGAAAGATTTATTTCCTATTCAGTGATTTGGTCTCCATCTGTAATTCCCCCCCCCCCTTTCCGTATTTGTCGAGTAATTCCATATTTCATGCTCGGATGAAATCCTCCCCCCCCCCCCCAATGCTATACACTGCAGCTGTTCGTGCCTCTCAGCGATAGCACAATATGTCCTGTTTAAAAAAAATAAAAATCACAAAACTGGAACATCCCCCCCCCGCCCCCCCTCACATGAACTACATCATCAGCCATGAGTCTGGCATTTCTGCAAACCTCTGCCTATTGATTTATAATTAAAACGGATTTTTTTTCTTTCAAAGAAAAAGTGCAGCTTTTTCTTTCTTGTTTGATGTGCGAGTCGCTTTTAGCTGCCGACGTAATGGCGCTGCTTGCGGTGAGGTTTCTTTGGCATCATCATACAGTCGGAACAAAGGATATGCACATCGTAAAATCATGCAAATGAATGCAAATCGCTGGCAGCAAGGAATAGGGAGGTGGCGGGAGGCAGGAGTTTGTATAAGCAGACGGATGCCAAGGGCTTTGTATACAAGGCTTGCCGGACAATCCGCCTTTAAGTTAAAAGCAGCAAGATGGAAATATATTGGTTTGAAATCTGATTCGGAATCTCTTGTGCATATTTGGCAGCCAGGTTTTCTAGAATTTTCCCTCCACGTATAGCCGGATAGAGCTGGTTATTCTCACTGCTAATTCTAGGTGGAGTTACCTGGGCATTGTTCTCCGTTTCCTTTTAGGGCGCAACAACAGCCAGAGTTTAAGACGCACTTATGAGGACAATAAAACCAGCCGGCCAATGAGTGCTACCAGCGTTGCATTGTGGGATGTTGCAATGTCAAGATCGCTGCATATTAGCAACACTCGAATGAAAGTCTCCTCTTTTCTATTTTACTCTATAAAAAATCCACCTGTCAAAGCCGGATTTTTTTTTTAGGAAGGTCCTTAAGAGTGTCGGTGGAGTTTTATTTCTGAACAAATGAATATTTTTCATGTCGATATTTCCATCCTCAAATTGTGCTGTGTGGCTGCATCGATGCAGATTCTCACAATCAGTCGTTTATCTTCTATTTTTTTAAATGACATTTTTAGAATTCACAAAACAAAAGTATCTCATGTGTGTGTGTGTGAGAGAGAGAGAGAATGAGAGAGAGAGAGCAGTTGATCAAAAATAAATGTTGAACTTTTTAAACACGTAAAAAATCACGTAATTATGGACTAAAAAGTGAGGACACAGATAGATGCCATTTTTGGTTTTAAAATATTTTATGCAAGGTTTCTTTCCTAATGTTAAAGGCTATTTTGAATGTAAAGATGGCTTATATCTCTCTCTCTCTCACACACACACACACACACTTGCAGACACAATATGTTAGTGGAGGGGGAGGGCACTGGCAGACCTTCACAATTGTGCATAATGATGTTAACATTCCTGCATGTCTAATGCAGAGGACACTGAGACAGACACTAGCTGGTCGGCGGTCTGACTGTGTGTGTGTGTGTGTGTGTGTGTGTGTGTGTGTGTAGCTGAAAAGTGTTTCCGTGCATTATGATGTATTAATTGTGGTCTGCTCGAGCTCATGATGTTTGGGCTGGTTGCCGGGGTTACTGCTCGGCTTGTGATGCAGTTATTAATCTTATTAAACATATGCATGACATACATGAGGCGGTTTTTTCCGGTGGCTGGCGTGACATTGTGCTTAGAGTCAGGGTCAAATTGCAGGCCGTTATTTGTTCTAGTTATTTGTTCTAGTTATCAGTTTTGGAGCATTTGTACTGCATTCACACCACAAAAAAACCGCTTTCAGCCCTGTTTTTAGAGAATATACTTGATGAGAACATGACATTAATAATGTAACATAGCCGTAATTTAAAATTACAGGAAGTGACTTGCAGTGTGCACCTTAACCAAATACAGCAAGTGATGATTCAGGCCCGGTTTCTTCCAACTTCCCGATGAAAGGAGATTCACCAAATCACTCAGAGGGGAAGTGAATATTGAAATGAAACACCGGCGTTATAAAAGATGGGAACAAAGAGGGACTGACAGCAAACACCGAGGAGGACAGAGGAAAGATGAAGCTCATTTCTTTTGTGGCCACCCAGTGGTGTCTGCAATGCAGATCGCTAAAATCCCCCTCGAACGCGTCCCTGGGCTTAAGGGGGGGTGGGTGAACAAGGGATGGGTTTATGCTATCTGGGCTTTGGCACACTTTGCCCCCTCCCCACCCCCCAGCAAAAATAAATCTGAAAAAAAGAAGAAAAAAAATATATATATATTTTTTCCTGTCTGCATCAAATGTCAAGTTAATTTCCTGGGTGCTGTGAGGGATCTGTCTTCAGAGGGGCAGGAATTGTTGAACGGCAGTATGTGTGTGTGTGTGTGTGTGTGTGTGTGTGTATCGGTGTGTGTGTGTGTGTGTGCACGTGCCGCACGCAAACAGGCAAATGTGAAAAGGGAAACGTGCATTGTAAGGCAACAAGAGATGAGAGATGTGGAGGGGACTTCAGTGCAGTTTCTCTAAACTGGCTCTCAATGAAGGGCCGATGTGTGGTGCGCACGCACATGCAAGCGTGTGGAATATTGTGCACGTGTGTTCCGTGTATGGAATATGATCCAATTATGAATCAATGCTCATGTCACTGTACCTATTCCCATGTGCCTGTCTTTATTTGTGCTTTCACACTCGCAGCTCTTTTGAAGGTAGATGTGAAGGGCAGGAGGAGGCAGCAGCATCAGTCTATGTGCTTGATCAATTGAGGTGCACGAGGAAATGAATTCAAAAGCAAGAGAAAATGTCTAAAGGTAATTATTGACTTAACATCCCACTCAGGCGAAGAATTCAACGTAGAATTTTTTAGCTCCTCAGAACAGCATATAAGACAGTGTCAAATGACAGCTAGCATTTTAGGCTAAAAAGCGTCGCTTTTCTTTCTTTTTTTTATCTTGGCATGATGTTACTTTTTGATGGTGAAGTCTTTTGTTATTAGGCATAGTTGGGTCGCTGTGATTAATGATTGAATTCTCTTCACTGACATAAATGCAGCTAATATGTCTCTGTAGTTTTTGAATGCAATCAGCAGACTCTGTGTGCGTAAATCCATAAATCAGTGCCGCCCCCGCATGTACAGGTGTGTGTGTGTGTGTGTGTGTGTGTGTGTGTGTGTAGTCGCTAAGTGTGTGAAGTCAAACTGTATATTTTCTACTGCAAAGTGTGAAACGCCTTATTGCAGAGAGGGAGGGATCATGCATTTGTCAGTCGCGCTTACGCTGATGTATGCTCCTGCGCCACAAATGCCACATCCCATAACCCAGAAAAATTACACCAGTCCCGCCTAATTACGCATATTTGTGACGCCGCTTTTATTTTTTTATTTTTTTACTGTTTTCATGATTATTATTTTTCTGCATCACATGCTCCTGTGAAGGGTTTCAATCTATCGACTCAACACAAGCATCAGCTTGATAATGTGACACCATCATGGAGTTTTCTGTTATTTCAAGCATTTATCGCATTGGCAGCGCCTCCAGCATGGCCAAACCGGGTGGGAATTTTTAATAAAGAAATTATCTATGTCCTAGATTATGAAGGTCACTTTGAAAAGATTAGATTGCCCCCCCACCCATGTCATATATACCTCTTCTCTGCTGTCTTCTTCTCCTCCTCTTCATTTTGTCTATCCCCTCTCATTTTCCTGCCCAAGTGTGTGACACAAGAGGAAGTGATGGAGGAGGAGATGAAGAGTGGATGAAGCTAGCTCAGTGGTTTATTCTAGCGCTTGCTGACTAAATCAGACTTGGACTGGGCTGTAATGAAGGAGCGGGTCGGGGGTGTGCCACTGCTTTGGTAAACAGCATTTGTTTCAGCCCCAGGTTCCCAAACAAGGGCAACAATGGCACCATTGTCCCGCCTGCTCTTATTAAGAACTGAATCAGAGATGGGGTGAGGAGCAGAGGCGGGGACGGGAGATAGGTGAAAAAGGGGCATGAGGAGAGAGGTGGTGGGGGT
This sequence comes from Takifugu rubripes, assembly GCF_901000725.2. Lineage (NCBI taxonomy): Eukaryota > Metazoa > Chordata > Actinopteri > Tetraodontiformes > Tetraodontidae > Takifugu > Takifugu rubripes. Next base: position 18,114,438 of record NC_042305.1, on the reverse strand, counting down.
CGGGGGGTGGGGGTAAAAATGAGAGATGTGGGATAGAGCAGGAGTGAGTGAGAACCTAACAGAGACTAGAGTTGAAGGGGGATGGAGAGAGGTGCTTCTGATCTCCCTCTATTCCTCACACGTGCATTCTGTGCCTTTTTAAAATAAATAAATAAATAAAATAAAAAAAATATATATATATTGCTGCTATGTTCCTCTGTCTCCTTCATGTCTCCTCCTCTTGCCCCTCGGTTCATATCTTTGCCTCTCCTGTGTCGTCCCATTCCTCCCAGATGTTCTTTGTTCCTCTTTGTTTTCACGGTGCTGGATGATGCTTTGCCTGTCACAGCACCTTTGCATCACTTTTCCCATCCTCTGCATGAGCAAGATGCAGAGAGGGCGGAGGAAGGGGGGTTACAGAAGGATTGTGAGGATGAGATGAGGGGCACGTTAGTGCCAGAGCGAGACAAAAAAAAAAAAGAAAGAAGGGGAAGGGCCGTGCCAGTTCCTGGCTAAATGTTGTTGTTAGTTGAGGCAATCAATTAGCAGGAATCCTTCCCGCGTGGGCACCAGCTCATTCACAGTCCAAACAAGTGGTCCAGGAAAGCTCAACTCTTCCCAGTTTTTCCCACCGTCAAAGCCCAGCAACCACAAAAAAGCGTTGAGGTTATTCCTTAATCGGCAGGTGGCCTCACTCACTTTCAATTTTTACAAAAGACTGATGCAGTCCATTTACTGACCTAACAGCATCAATGTAATACAAAATGAAACAATGTGCCAAAAGTGATGCTAATCGAACATCCTGGAAAGCCACGGAAGTCCTCAACAGCACACAGAACTGACTAGAGGTCCAGGAAGGAGACGTTGATGAAAGTGCCAGTATCTTTAAAAGAACAAATATCTGACTCCATCCCACTATGCCTGGACAACTGAAGTGCATGTAAATGTGTCAGTTTCTGTATCTGACACCATGATAATGGTGGGAATCGGTTTGCTCCAGCATGTATACGCCTTGATCGGAGTTAAACTGGACCCATATGCACGTGCTCCACAACCCCTGTGCCCACCCTGGAAAAAAACCATCCGAGGAAGCTGGTCGCACAAGAAGGCCGCACAACAAGTAACACGTGCATTACATACGAGATGAACAAAGCTGAACGATGACGCCAAAGTCTAATTTCAAGCATAGCCTGATTAAGCTGCAGGTGACTGGCAACAACAGCTACATCCCAGGTTGTCACTCACAGCGGTGAAATTCCTCCATCCTTTGGCTCCCTTTTGTTTTCCTCTCTCTTTCTGGTCTCAGCCAGAGAAAAAAACCTCCAGATAATGGCAGCAATCTATAAGACAAAGTAGGAAAATAGTAGTTCTGCCTTAACACATGCACAAATCCCCCCCATCTCGCCGGGTGGAGCCACAAAAGCGGCAGTGATCTGCAGAACTCACCGTGCTCTCACTGACTACGTTTCCAAGGCAAAGGTCACACCTGCAGGTGAAGGAGAAAAATACTTGCCTCTTTTGTGACGGCTGTGCACGTTAAAGAGGAGGAAGAGGTCCCTGGATTCATCTCTTGTCGCTGGTGTGTAGCTGATGATTAAATAGTTTGGCTGAACAGTTAAAGCTGTCCGTCTTCAGCGCTCTGTGTCACGGAGTGTGCTGAAAGACGTGGAGTAGCACTATTAGCTGCAGACTTTGTCTCTGAAAAGTACCTGACGTACCCCAGAATGGCCTGGTTTTGACCTTTAGCGGAGGAAATAAGACGCAGTGCTCTTGGATCTCGTTGGCATCCATGTTTCAGTTGGAATGTAACCTGAAAATGGATTCAACGTTTTTGGACACGGTGGAAATTAAACCAATGAGCAGATGAAGATGAAAATGGCACACGTGCGCCTCCCTTCCAGGACATTGCAGTTAAGGTTTGAACATTAGGGAGACGCAGCTTATTTTATTTTTGGCCGTTGAATCTTGAATAAATTAAATCTGAAAAACCTTTCTTGGACCTGTGTTATCTGCATCCTCTTGGTCACCCCTCACTGCTGGGTCTCCCTGTTCAGGTTGTCATGCTGTTGACATTTGTGTCCAAGCTGGGCCCGACGACGTGGCCTTTACCGCCCCTTGCTGGGTCTCCCATCACCATCCCCACCCCCTGCCGCTGTCCTTAACCCGCGAGTCCTCTTCATCAGCGTGCACCGGCATGTACCTCTGTGTGTATGGTGCACGTCTGCGTGTTTACGCCATGTTCACATCAGCCAAGTTCCTATCTGCCTGTTGCTTGTGTGCACAGCGGGAGGGGGGCTATCATCTGAAGAGAGAGAACACTGTGGACCAGGAACCAGCAGCGTGCACCAATAAAAGTGTATCACAGTCACAATGTTGAAACAAACTTCTCACTGTGCTACAATATGTTGATATCATCCAGCTCCATCTGTAGGAACATCTTCTGTGCTACAGTTTTGGAAAATAAAAAAGGTGCATAAAAGGTGCAAAGCATATACACAATAGATGCACAAACACACACACACACACACACACGCACACACACACACACACACACATACAGATGTGCTCACCGTCCCTGCAGCCATGGGAATGGAGAATACCGAGGTTCAAGGTCATTTCAAGTATTCAGCAGCCTGGGGCTCTCCATTGTCAGTGTACCACATCCTTTTGCCTACACAAACACACACACACAAACACACACACACACACACACACACACACTGTTATAGATCAGGTCTGGTTAAAAAAAGTAAGGATAAAGTCTGACACCAGTGGTTAGGCAACGATCTATCGCTCACACGCTGTTTAGTGTGCGCTCCATAAGCAACTGACATCTGTGGGAGAAGAGCAGAAACAGAGTTCCTGGAGGTGGAGCAGCAGCGAGCGAGAGTGAGAGAGCAGCAGTGGGTGTGATTAGCTCCTTTGTTGGAGGTCTGTTGAGCTTCATTGGCTGCAGAGAATAGGTTCCTAATGAACCCAGCCAAGCTTGGGCCAAACTTTGTGCTGAGGACAAACTAAGTTATGGTGGTCTGGTGGAGCGCTGAGGGCGAGCTGACTGATATACAACGCCTGGACATATGGTCCCCCCCCCCCCATCATGGCCTCTCCAAGCCACTTTCTCATGTCCTGTGTTTTGTGTGTGTGTGTGTGCGTGAGTGTGTGCATAAGATAGAGAAAGAGGAAGTGGACAAAAATAATATTTATGTGTTTTTCTATATTTGTTTGATAACTTGGGGGGAAAAAAGAAATGGGGAGGGGGTGGGAGGGAAAAGAGGCTGGTTGATGCTTACTGAAAGCGACAGAGAAGAGAAGGCTGCAGGCTTTGTCTTTCCTGCTGACCCCAATACAGAATCCTTTCTGACACGTCCTACAAGACACGGAGTAACTGAGTAAATCAGGCCAGTCTGCTGGCGGTTCGGCAGCACCGCACCAGCAGATGCGATATGGGAGAGCGCCACATGGTGCCTCGCGATGCTCCACATTTTCTGACGCAACAGCATTCCATAATGAGGAACTGAACGCTTTAACTGGTTAACTGCTCTCTTTGTGTGTTTGCATGCGTATGCGTACGCGAAGGGAGGCGTGGGTAAGCCGGAGTCTGATTTGAGGCTAATTGTTTGGGTCAGGGTGGGAGCGTGAGGACGGATGTGTGCCGTGTCCCAGCAGTGAGACTCTCGGTAACTGAGCCGGCGAGGGAGAGAATGAGCCCGCTACGGGCCCACACAGCAGGCTCAAACAACACTTATTCTACTGGCCAAACTGTCAGCCAGTACAGCTTCATTGTGCCCAAAATTGGAGTTGAAAGCAAGGCAGAGACTTTGGGAGGGGTTTGGGGTGGTGCTGTGGGGAAGGTAGGGAGAAAGGAGGGCATGACAGAAAAAGAGAAAAGCAGGTCTGTGGGAAACTGGGGGAAGCTGGAAAAGGGGGAGTCGGTGCAGTCTTGGGGATGAATAGGGTCAGACGGTGTGAGTTCATTTTAGCGAGGAGAATTCCCTTAGATCCTACAGCAGGGGCGGACGGCCGGGAGCAAGGCAGTGGCGTGAATGGAAATTTATTGAAATGCATTCTGGGATGAGGGGATGCACCATAGCAGCTCAGTGTTCTAGTGTCTGTGCTGTAATTATTCATACTGTTCTGCCACAATAGACAACACAGTGTCTAGATAAACAGCTACTGATGCTCCTGTGCACCGTTTGGGGTTCCGAGTAGGTACAACCGCATTCAGATTGTGCTGGATACTCTGGCCAGCTCCTCCCTCTCCATCTCAACCCAATATTAGAGCATTTATTTTTAGATCATATATATTTCTCAAGACCGCGTCATAAATAACTGTAACATACAAGACACTTCAGCACCTTCAAGACCCCAGGAGGGAACTCAGCCACAGGCTTTGAGTTGTGATTCGAACATAATACAAAAGAACTGCACATTACGCTGACACCAGACCAGTCTAAATCAGTCCAGCACTGATTTACATCGGCAATCTCCTCTTTGTCTTCTCCCCTTTCTCCTGCTGACTATTTCGAATTCATCTCCTTGCCCTTGGTAACTACGGCAAAACAGTGAAGAAGTTTACACAGTCACACTGAGTTTAAAGCAAGGTGGAAAGTCTCTGATTCTATGTGTGTGTGTGGGCGAAGGTGTGTGTGTGTGTGCTCACTCTCCCGTGTACGTGCAGTTTGTTCGTGTGTGTGTGTGCGAAACGCAGAAATGTACACTCACACACCCCCGTTTGATCCAGAGCTAGCCCTGCAGCTCCCAGAGATTCAACAAAAGGCCTCCTCTATCCATTGTATGAGCTGTGTGTTTCCCAGGAGAGCTCGGGCTCAGCCAGAGAAGGGGGCCCAGATCACTTTCTCCTGACATGGATGTTTATTCGCTCTATGGTCCAGCAGAACACTCTCAAAAGGACTGGCCTGGCGGTTTTGACGTGCATGACACATAGTTCTGTGGAGAAGCGAAAACAGAAAGGAAGCTGTGCTGCTTGACAGATGAGCAGACATGGAAGACAGACAGATGGAGAAGGGGCCTGTCGGCGAAGGTGCACTCGTACGAAAAAGAATATTCATGGTCTTCTCCGCCATTTTATTTTCTCCTTGTCTTTACACTAGTCAGCTTTCTTGTCAACAATGTTCATGAATGTAGATCCGCCTGGTGGGTGGGTAGAGACCCCCCCCCGATCTTGACAAGCCCTCCCATCCCTCGCTGCATACTAATTTCTCCAGAACTACTGAACCAATGCAAACCAAATACAATTTGCCAGGGCTCCACATTGCCTGAGCAGGGTCTTTGGAGTCTAGCCGACAGTAGCTGTCTATTGCGTGTCTGGTTAATCAGATTGTCCGCCGTGGACGGCTGTTGGAGTCGCCTGTGTGATATCTTTAGGAATCCTCCATTATGTCCGAGTTTAAAATCCCGAGCTAATGAAGGGAAGTCAGTACATTCAGAAGTCAATTAAACCCCCGTCAAATGTGAGACATTTTGACAATGGCAGACTGTTTTCAGCTTTTAAAGGTGCTGCTGGAGCTCCGTTTACAGCCACTGATTTGTCCCCCTTCTGAATCTCTCTTCAGCTTCCTGTCTGTCCTAATCTGAGAGGCTCTGAACATTACCAACAGGAGTGCTCAACATCTTGAAGTTTTCTCCAGACTCAGAGCGCCCGCCGTGTTGACCAAAGCTCTCTGCACAGTCGCTGAAGCTGGTGCTTAAAAACAAACATGCCACTCTGATACCATCTAATCTGTTCTGCACCATTATCGGCTAAGATATCATTTATACCACCAACCGTAGCCGCACGCACCCCACCCTCTGAACCAGACGTACTCCCTCCTTCTATGCCATTTGAGGTAAAAGCTTGTGCGTTGAGGCAGAGAGTGAATGTAAGCCATTGTTATGGTGTAACAGGACTCCACAGCAGGTTGTTTGATCCTGTTTTGGGCCTGAAAAGCTTCTTTAAAAAAACCAAAAACCTGGAAACATCATATGAGTTGAGAGGGTCAGGCGACCAACTCTGTCACCCTTCATTTCATTCTAATGTATTCTCTTGTCTGAGTCCAGACTTTTGGCTTTTGCTTGAATTAGCGGAACAGAAGCGTGCGGCCCGAAACTCCAGCGCTCTCAAACAGGAACATTTGCACTGGAAACACAAATTCATTTTTATTCTTTCTCCTTTTTTTCTCGCAGAATCATCTTGCAGACACTGGGTTTACATCAGAGGTAAATGTCTAGATGACAAAAGCGTTCCTGTATCATTTCATTCACCCACAATTCTTCCCATGAATCCAAGCCCATGTTTTGTTCCTGTTTACCTGGTATCCTCCTATTAATTATATTGCAACGTTCAGACACATGTTGGGCGGTGATTTGCACTTCTACGCCTTTGTGTTTCACCCATTGTGCAGCCAGTTGATGATCAGTTTGATGTTGACAATGCGTAATGCAAGTGCCCACGTCCCGTTATGCCCACTGTCTTTGCACGTCCGCTTTCGCCACTAAGAGGTGTGGATGAAGAGTTGTTAGGGAAGGGGGAGGGAATGGATCAGCGTTGCATGTGCCTGGGCAGAGATTTGTGCGTGTTTGTTCACACACGTGTGACCATCTGTGGCCCTAAAACCTATTCAGACACGTGAAACTGTCCTGTCATTTACATGAGTATAATTGACACTTTAGAGTAGCCCTCCAATCAAAGTGGAAGCCTTTTTTTCCTCCAGCATATGTGCAGACACCGACGGCGGCCACTGCTGGAGAATATGAAAGGGAGGGTAAAACAGAGCAGGAATGGGAGGGGAAGCGTCATAAAAGATTAACCCTTTCATCCCCCTTTCCTCTTAAAGCCGAGGATTTGATGTGCCTTTTTTATTGCAAATATAACCTAATATAAAGTAAAAATAGACATTTGTAGAAAAAATGATAAATGATTTCTTTTAAAATAAAATTTTACTGTCCCTCGTTGATGGAGAAAAATGTTTTTATTACCCCCCGGATTCATAGGTGTTTTAGGTTTAAGAGCTCTAGTTGCCCTGACTCTTACGTGCATGTATACAGGTCAATATTCACCTCACTGACATTGAGTGCAGGCCCAGCAAGTTAGTGTTATTAAGCAGAGTGCCCAAGTGTGTGTGTGTGTGTGTGTGTGTGTGTGTGTGTGTGTGTGTGTGTGTGTGTGTGTGTGTGTGTGTGTGTGTGTGCATCAGAGTGGACGTGTATTGATGGAGGGTTTGCCCACATTTAAGCCATTAAAGCAAGTGTGATGTTGAATTATTGATAATAGCTAATGAAAAGGATCAGTTCGGGATAAACTACAGGCTTAACCAAGGCCCCGGGGGCTAACACACACACACAAGCACACACACACACATGCATGCATGCACAGAAAGAGAGAGAGAGAGAGAGAGAGAGAGAGAACAAAACCTATTCAGTTCTCCACACACTTCATCAATTTCAGGGTTTCCTGAGAAAAGTTTGAAAGTGGTTTTGGCTCTGTCTGCATCTCACTCGTCGCCGTTTGGTTCGCTCTGCTGTATTTTAGCTGTCCGTTTCGAGCAACCCGGGTCACAACGGTGGGAGAAAGCTGCCGTTCGCTTCCAGTCCTCCGTACGCGACAGAGAGGGTTTTTGAGGCTGAGGCAGCTTTTTGAGAGAATAAGGGACGGGGATTCAATTTGGGGGGGGAAGGGGATAGAGAATGAGGGTGGACTTCATGCGGGAGGCGGGGGTTTACTCGGCGCCAGCCCCTCTGAAGCGCTCAGCATCCGTCTGCTTATGGGGTGGCGGATGTGTCTGGAAGTATCCATGACAACACTGCTGAATGCCAGGGACATGCCGCGGCAATATCCAAGTGGAGTTTGTGTGTAATTTGTCTCGGTGCATATGTGGATCCATTAAGATCCACGTGGTGACATTAATATTCACATAGTTGGTCTGGAAAGCTACTTCACTTGGATGTTAGACAGGTTTATATCACTAGTAGCATTCTGCCTGCTGGGACTCCTCCATCCTGCATCTGTTCTCTCTTACAAGTGATTAGAAGTCAGTTTCTGTCAGGGAAACACCTCCTCACTAATGGTTCAGTAGAGAACAAATGTATGCTTGTTCTGTACATTATTTCATCTCATAGGCACAGAGAGGCGTGCACTGACATTGCCTGAGGTCAGGCAGAAGAGGTCAGGATCCAGATAGAATCGAAATATTTACAACAACATCAATCATATTCTCAGCCGTTGCACAAATCAAGATGTGTTTTAATAATCCCAACTGGGACGGCCTAGATTCCCACTCAGAAAGTACCCACATAATGATGCTCTGATGAGTTCCTGTGACTGCATGGGCAGTGTGTCAGAGGGAGAGAGAGATGTGCTCTAACTGTCATGGCTTATCTGCCACATACACATGCATTCTGACATACTGTACACATGCATGCGGATCCTGTGGGAGTGGATTTTTAACCCTCACTGCCTGCACATTTGCTGTGGGGTTAAAGGCCTGAATGGGGGAAAGAGTAAATAATTCACAATAGCTGAAACTCTTTCGATGTAACCTCAGTATGAACGGGGGGAGGAGGAGCAGAGACACACATAGTGGCACACAATAATCCAGCCGGACTTTATACTTTGATTTTACTGCATGAAACAAGTAGGTCGCCCAATAACTGCAGGACTCATAATCCAATAAGGTCTGATGCAGGAAAATGTAAATCTGTTTGTTTGCAATATGCATGTTTAATACCTCACTAAGCTTTATGTCTTTTTTTCCAGGTTGACTGGAGACCTTGAAGACGATGGCCCAACAACCAATGATCCAATGACTGAAGCCAACAGAGCGAGAACATCAAAAATATGCAGCTGATCTGATAGGTGACTCCTTTCGAGCACTTTCTTGTTAAATCTGAGCTTTATTGTGTAAATTTTAGCCGTGGATCGGGAGGCTGGCCGTCCATCTTCTTCAGAAAGGTGTACATGAGGCATGTTGACATGGTTTCTGTCAGAGGAGACACAGAGAGAAATGCTGTGCTAATGAAATCCTCTGACCCACATCTTTTATCGCGATCCATTTCTCTAAAGGCACAGATGGGGCATTTATACAGGTAAACCATGACTAGTCCCTCAAGTGAAAGATGTTTTTTTCTTTTTAGAAGGAAGGAGAACATCCATAATTTACCATGCTGGGGTTGCTAGACACTTAGGAGGTAATGCAGTGCTTCAAGCATACAAAACATAGAGCCTCCTCAGTGCTGGGGAGGCCATTGTTGTGTGTTTTGAACATGTCAGTTTCCATCCATGCTGACAGATGAAAAGGAATATGTCTCCCATAAGATTCAGGAGCAAAAGCAGAGCTACAGAAGCTAAAAAAAACAAAAGAGGAAGAGGGACCGGTGTGGTGGTGAGTGTGTGTCAGTCACACACTTTGGTATTCATGTCTGTGCATTTGTGTACATGCTGATTTCCCAAGACTGCTGCGTTCTACATATACAGTAGTAGACGATCCCAATTGGTAGCACACGCATAGTACGTATACATGGTGCTTCTCATTTCTCCTCCACTTGGCCAGAATAACTACCAGAGCATCAGTTATTTCCACCTGGAGAGTGGAGCCTGTCTCTGCTGGGAATAGTTAGCAGGAGCCGTGCGCTGTCCTGTTATCAGAGTCGGGGCATCACCCAGCAACACTTTTTTCCTTTAGCAAGTTCCTGAGGGACGTTTTGACATGGCTACTTTTTTTTTTGTGCATGAGGAGAGACTGCCCCAAAATATGTCTGTATTTTTCCACATAAAAGCACATTGTGATGTAGAGCATGACAAGTACAGTGTCCGTGTTTGCAGATGCGGTCTGAGGGGAAATCTGAGCGACAGAATTCACACAGGAAAAACAAATATGGGAATAGATTGTTTTCTTAAGAGTATAATCCCACAAGTGCGGTTGTTTAGTGTGCGTGTGTCTGTGAATGTTTTGTAATTAATTGTTATTTTAATTAAATTACATTTATCCTCCTGCATTCAAGATTTAATCTGCAGAGTGATCCAGATAATAGCACAGGAACACAGATTGGCATATTAACAACAATAATAATTAACATCCAATTAAATGAATCTGTCCTTCCGTTTACACCTGTTGTTAATAGGTTTTGCAGCACTCAGTGGCGCCGGGCTTCTCACAAAGCTCTGGTAGCAGAAGCGTGCATGTAGAGTGTGCAGACTAGACGGGTCGGCAGAGAAGTGCCCAAAGTGAATAATACGGTAGATTACATTAGATACTCTATCTCTGATCTGTGGTGGCAGCAGAAGAGATAAGGACCTTGGAAGATGATTAGCTTCCACGCACAGTCAGGCAGACAGGCCGGGCAGATCTAGGGTGTTTTGAGTTGCCGGAACAATGATCTTGAATGATCAGAACTCACTTCTGCTCAACTGTTCAACTCTGAACGGATGTCTACCCCCCCACCCCCCACCCCACCCCCCCCCAATGATGGGGGAATATGAATGCAATAACTTGGAAGATAATCTGGCATAATTTGCCCTACAGGAACCACGTGTTAGGAAGTCAGGGAGATCTAATAGATGTATCTCTGTTGTGTGATGCAGACAATGATGCCATACACTGAATTTCCTGACTGTCTCAGATGACTCCAGCTGTTCTGTACATCCGAAATGTTCATACTGGGCTCCAGGGTGGCTCCTGTATCAACAGCTCCATAGTTTTGAGGAAATGTTACACCATAATGTCTTTCTAGAGAAAGGGAGTGTCCACTTTGGAAAAGAGAAGGAAACTGGAGGTGCAGTTAACTCAGGGCAACCAGGGTGTAAAGGGGATCTGAGGCGTTTCCCAGACCAGTCAGTCTCCAAGCCTCTTGTATGGGCGAATAATAAGCAGTTGTAACCCTGAGACACTCCCAGGTCTGTGTCCTTAGCCACAAAACCCTTCACCCTGCATCTTATCGAGTTCTAAGGATCTCACGTAAGACAATACATGTGAGAAGTGCAGAGAAGGAACAATGGGAGGAAAGCATACCGTGATGTGAAGTGGACTAATGTCAGACAGTGTTGTCGAGGCCACTGTCACTTCCAAGTACGCTCAAAAGTTCTCCTTCACTTATGAAATGCAGTGCAATCGTACAATTGCTGTGCTGTTCTTCATGTTTCCACGGCAACAAAGATGAAACATTCATTTATGTATCTGTTTTCACTTCTGGAACATAAAGTGTGAATTCTTTCATTCATTTGCAAATTTCTTTTATTTACAGGTGGAAAGAAAAGACGGGTCAAGAAGTTCAAGAATCTCTTGGAGGTTCACGTCCTGCACCATCTGGACTCCTCTGTGTAACGTTACGACGCGACCTTGAACAGGATTGTGTCCATGCATTTATTTTACTTGCAGAATTGATGATAATGGGAAGTTTCCACAAATTGATGATGCAATTGGTTGAAATGGGATTTTTGTATGCAAAATAAAGTTTTCCTATTTGAAGTGATCTTTCAGTTTCTTCTTTTCCATGTACTGATTTTCTACTCCAGTAAGAACAGTATAGGGTGTTTGACATAATTGGGTCCTATTTGGTTCTAAAAAGAGCGTGCATACTGATAAAGGCTGGCCCATCAAAGTGCAGTGCAACCTGATCAAAATGCTTCGCCTGACAAAGTTGTACTTTATTCAGCGAGGGAATGTGGGGAAACAGGTTTCAGGCAGCATTAAAAAGCCTTCCCTTCTTCTTCTCCTCCAAGTGCTGTCAAATGAAATGAAGCCCTTTGTTCGCAGTGTAAAACTATTTAAAACCCAGAATGATTCAATCCGTTTCCGCCCCTACTTGTTTTTAAGTTTCCCTTTTTTTCTGTTTTTTCTGTTTTCTGTCCCTGTCAAATTTATTCCTGAGATTAAGGCTCCAGGCATTACATCAATAAAATATAAGACAGCGTCTTCCTTATTGGAATAAGCGCTTGTTTCTCTTTGTTTTCCTTACTGTCCATTCATCTTTACATGCCTCTCCATTTTCCTCTTCCCTTCCAAGTCATATTAATTCTCTCTGACTATTTTACTCATCTTCCTTTCCTTTAAGGGCATCACTCTTCCTGTCATTCTTTCCCCTGTCCCCCCTCATTTCTCTCACCCCGTGATCATTCCCTCCTCACCTTTTTCACTCTCTCTCCATCTCTTTCTCTCTCTCACGTGCACAATGGCTCCCTCCCCCTCTCAGATGTCAGATCACAGTCTAGTCTTCCGCTTGCTCTGTCATCACATTTTTCACACAGGCCCATCCCATAACTGGGCCTGTGTCATCATATCATATCACATCATATCATGTAGAATATCTGATCACCGTAAGAGATGAAAGATGGCCTCCGCCGCCTCCCCTCTCCACCGAGATACACATGTAGACAAACCACACAGCCCAAAACACCCTCATCTGTGGTCATATGGGACAGGCATCCACGCTGACGGCCGCGCTTGTGCACATTTTTACACCTCGTGTTTGCACCAAGTTGGGGAAGAGATTGTTATAGTGTGACAGGTGAGATGGTGTGTATTCCAGCATTGTCCAATGATGTTTGTATCAACTGCTAGAGGCTTTTTTTTTTGATGAGAAAAAGGATGCCCTGGAGCCAGCAGTGTCACATCTACAGGTAACTAGCAAAATACGAGACGCATCAACAAACACATGCCTCTGGAGTGCTCTCCTGGCATCAATTTGAAGGATGGAACACAAAATCTTCAGGTTTTTTGTGCAGCCCACAGGAAAAAATTTTGGTGACACGGAGCAAGATGAGGAAACACAACACCATGTGACTGTGATGCTCATGATCTTGGCTAACAAACGTCACATTTCGTCTCTAAATAGATCTTGTGGGAATTTGTCTTGCAAACTGTGACATTTGTGCAAAAATCTTATCACAACCTGCAAATTACACAATGACAATGAACTTGAGTTTATTTTTTTGTGGCCACGTTTGTGACTTTAATCAGGTGTTTTCAACAGCTGCTACCTTATTTGCCTGCAGGAGTTGTCATCTAAATCTAAAAGAACTTTATACGTGACAAGTAACATGTTGCTTTTGTTGTGTGGATACAATCTTTCTTATAAAAGTCTGCATTCAGGTAGACAGATTGCTCACTCATGCAGTCTCCTCTCCTCCAAATGAGTGTTAGTCCTCCACACAGCAGACTGGGGCTCAAACCCTGCTTCATTCCCTCCATTGTCTGACATTGATTCTTCTCTCTACTGTTTGCATTGATAAAGACTAAAATGCTACAATTCTACTTGGTTTATTATATTGGAATTCTAGGTGTTTAAATTGTTATAAAATAGCCAGTGTTATTATTACACAGGTTTATGGTGAGGTGAGGGTTTGAGCACACACAGAAAGTCTATATGCATTGATTCGTTAAACAACTTTCAAAAAGCTTCATTAGCAAATTTGCGGAAAAGAAAAATCTGATTCACTTTATGGGAATTTGGAGTATGGCAGAGCAGTTTCTGAACATCACCCACATCATCATTTATTATGAATTTTCTGCAGTCCACAAAATGATCCATCTAAAATTTGTTTACCCTGAGTTACAAGCCAACACACTGCAGAGAACTGTGTTCACACATTTGTTACCTGCAGCCAATGGCCTAACCTGTGTTCAGCCTATCTAAATGCATGAATCCCTCTTTGAAACAGGCATTTTTCTCCATCCTTGCTGAATTGCGTTGCTCAATTTTGCGCAGTAGTGAAGCAGTGAAATAGTGAACAATCACTGTCCCCCAATAAAAGCATAGGGATAGAAGGGATAAAAGCTACAGTAGCATAGCTATTATTATTATTTATAGTTATCATTGATTTTATTAAGCTTTGAAGATGCTGAAAAAAAGTCTTTAGTTCCTAAAAGGATTGGGTACATTTACGTTTGCTTCAGGTAACTGTCTTCCTCTGACATCTCATCTGACCCCATTCATTGGAAGGTTTCCTGTGGTTGGAGCAGACAGCAGGTTGCAGCATCTCCTCTCCAGTAAAATAAAAGAAAGATCCCTCTGCTCCATTATACGCTCATCAGACTTGCAAAAAAAAAAACTGTTCTTGAGTTCCAGTGGTTACCAGCAAACATCCTGAACTTTTCTGACCCTCCTAGATTAGGAGCTTTCAATCTTCCTTAAAAGAGAAGGCTGTAATCCAGCAAGAGCTATTAGCATATCGCAGAGAGCCGGGAGTTGTTGTTGTTATTCGTTTCAATAGCATCTTTTCTTTTTTTTGTCTGAATTTCTACATGTTCTTGTTGGAGACATTGTAAACCATTTCATACTGTCCCAGCCACGGTCATTAAGTCGGACATCTGTTATGTTTTTTACTGACATCTGCCACAAGATGAAGATTGCTGACTTGAAGAAAACAAGATTAGTGCCTCGGTCCTATTGAGTACGTGTAGAGTGCCTGCTGATGGATGGCACAGCTATAATTATCAAGAGCTAAACTTCAATCTTGGCCACAACTTTTGACCCAGTTATTAGCTTTTAGAATATCAAACCAGAAATCTTCTCTTTTATGATTATTAATTGTTTGTATTGTGATGAATAAAGTTGAGAGGATTTCAGGTTTGATTCCTTACGGTCTTTCTTAGCATTTTTATTGTCCTTCATCAAGTCCAGGTATCCAAGTAGATCCACATGTCTTCACACAGTTGAAAAGTCCACAGTAGCCTAGTTGGAGATGGTAAGTTGAGCTGGTTAAATAAACTGGTGACCAGTCTAATATGTGTTTCCAAATAATCTTAAAAATTGTCAAATACTTGACCAAAACCTCATGTTATGTATAAAAGTGTATTGGCCATTAGTACAATAGGGGAATCTTTTCGTATTAATGCCATAAGGTAAGATCTTGTTGGACTTTAGAGCTCTTTGATGTCACAAATCTAGCAGAAAATGGAAAAACGAATCCTTGAAATGTACCACTAATGCAGCTTTAAGGGAACTTTCAACACAAAGTCCTTGTTTTGGCTCAATAACATGACCTTGGTACCTGCTGGTGAGGGGAAAATAGGGAATAAAACTTCTAAACTCCATTATGTGCTAGAACTTTGTTGCTCCTTTCTTTGTCTCCCTCCCCTCTTCCTCTGCTAGACGCCACAGTATTTCACTTTTATCTACAGATAGCAGGACTTTGTGTTATCTTATTTTGTTGGGGAGAAGGTTCGCAAGTGCTGTGCACCTCACGATCGCAACAGACGACAAGATACAGAGTCCAAGTCTGGAAACTTCACAGTGAGAAAAATTAGTTTTTACTGAGAGCCTCTTTGTTTTGTGTTTAAGACCGGTTCTTCTTTCACATCTTGGAATGAAAGAGGCTTTTGGGTACATCTCATGGCTGAAAATGCTGATGGACAGATAGATAGATGAATATTTTGTCATTGTAATGATTTGTTATATTATTTATGTAGCAATAAGGGCCAGAAGGTCGCCAGGTTCGACCGGCAGTTATAGCGGCTCAGGACTGAACCTCCACCCGGCCATCAAATTTAGTTGTACAATTGATGCATAATGGCAATTACATCTCCTCTTTTTCCTTTGATTGGCTGGTTGTTCCCGTGGCCCCAAACTAAACTCGGACGTAAGGAAAATATTGGCTCACCAAATATGACTTTAAGTGCAATTTCTGTGATGAGAACGTCCCATAAAAAGAGATACTCTCTGGCAAATATTCCCAGGAAATGTGGAGTAGTTCCTTGGGTTCAAAGGGGCCTATTGAATCATTATCACTCACACCCTCCGGTGACATGTTGTGGCCGCCTTCTAGCAGCCGGAGGTGGATCAAAACTGCGACTGCAACATGTTGCGTGAATGCACATTTGGTTTCTTGTGCAAGGATGCGGTAGTGCGCAAAGGCTTAACTTTGTGTTGTGTTACGACAGATTGATTCTGAAGTGTGGAATCTCAACGGAGTGCTGGGCTACCCCGGGAGGCAGCAGACCACACGGACACAGCCACATCTGACTTTCTTCCTCCTCCTATTTTTCTTCATTCTACCGCATCTGTTATCTCTCACTGCTCACCTCATACCGCTTTCAATCTAACCCCTTTAACTCTCAGAAACATGTATGTCCCCCTACCTCTCTGATGGGTCTATTGATATGTAACATTGATATTTATTGCGGTCTAAAATGAGTGTTGCAGGTGGTGGCTGAACATTCTGATGTGGGTCAATAAGTGACAGACATGCTAGGTTATTTGCTTTGAGGGAATTCACAGCTGCTCTGGGTTATACCACTGAGATATAGCCTGTGTCAAACTCTTATCAATAGAAAGTGTGTGTGTGTGTGTGTGTGTGTGTGTGTGTGTGTGTGTGTGTGTGTGTGTGTTGAGGGGCAATGCCTGAAATGGAAAGGTCTCAGGGAACATTGGAGATTTTCAATATTCCACCATATTGGCGCTTTCCACAATCTATTCACTCACCAATCACTTACTGTCCACCCCCATGTGGATTTTCAGGTTCTATATCGAGAAGGGAATAAAGAAATAAATAACTTCTGTTACACATCCATATGTGGTCCCTCTGCCCTTATATATTGGTGGCACCCTGACAACTATATTACTTAGAAAAAGATGTAATTTTGTAGCTTCTAAAGGCCTCATGGCTTCCAAATGACAATCAAATATTTTCTAAAAGGTAATATCTGTCTGTGCTAACCTTCACCTTGCATTGAATATTGACAACATATCACCCACATAAAAAAAAAATACAAAAAAATCCCCAGAAAAGAACTCCCCTGGATAAATACCCGGGAGAGCCCTGTTATCTCCCACTGAGTCGATTCAATATGCCTGAGCAAGCTTCAGATTTGGATCCTAGATTTGCACTTTGTAGCATTTTCAACCTGCTCACTGTCACAAGGATGAGGGTAACAAAACAGAAGTAGTGTTCCCCTCTGCTCCGCCATTAGTGATGTCGCGTCACCCACTCCTGGGGCTCCGGCTTTGTTTTCCCATCATGCCCGCGATGCCTGCCGGTTGGTTTAAACAAGCGGTATTCTTCTTCAGCCTTTCAATTATACCATGCCCCGCAGCAGCACCCTACACCCTGCACACACGCGACGAGACACCAGCCACGAGAGTAGGAGGAATTGATTTGATTTTGGCATTTAATGGCTGTTTTGGCATTCCTGCATATTGATATTGCCATTGTTTTATTATAATTTTGTTTTTTAACTCTTGCTGCTGCATATCTTTTGTGTTAAGGACCCAGACAGGCGGAAATGGGAAAAATGTAGACATGGAATATGGAAGGAGGAGGTTGAAGCTATTTAACGTTACCTGTCAGACAGTAAAGAAACATGCTTAACATTAAATATCGATATCAAGATTTTTTAGTTGTAGTTTTCAGTACTATTGATAGCAACTATTTCTATAGACCAAAAGTCACCAAAACAATTTCTCTTCAGTCCATCTCGTCCGTCTCCATGTGCCACGGCAGATCGACACGGGTCAAGGTCTCGTATTGAACGGGTGACAGGGTCTGAAATCCTGAAACCACAATAGCGGGCTGTCTAGACAAGGCCCCACAGTTGTGACCTCAGTTACACCCTGTCCCCCCAGGGACCTATAATACCTTTGTTTCCATGTGGATAAATTCTACTTCCTGTGTTGGTAGCCATGCAGCAAACACCGCGACGTCTAAAGTTTGAAACTCAGACTGCAGGCGTGTGCTCTGAAAAGGACTCGGTGTGCTGAGAACCCTTCGTTGTAAAAGAAAATAAATAAAAAATATATGAGTTTGTATTGATGTCAGAAGTAATGTCGGAAAACTGATATTTCTGGGTGAAAAAAAAAGGTTTTTCAGTGGTTTTGCCTTTTTTAAATGAATACGCTTTCCTCGGCGTCTGGTGTTTTGACTACGGGTTCTTGGTTTCCTCAGACACATGTCTGGATCCAGGATTTGGGGGGTGGGGGTGGGTTGAGGCGGGCAGCCTGGTGATTTGGGCATGAATTATCATCAAGTCACACAACATAAATTAGCATATAGTCCAAGACAAGAGTACACTTTATTTTTAGTGGCCCACAAGGGAGCACGGTCTGCTGGTCTGAGTGTCTGCTTTAGCGTGTAACCTGCTCATGGCTAGGATATATGCTAATTAGCAACTGTTTGCACATACGTGTGTGTAGTCTTCCATCATGGCTCACTTCCATTGCCATTATTTACTAGCTTGATTGGTGGGATTTAAATAGTTGGGCTTTCTTATAATTAAAAATAAATTAAAGCAAACGATTAAAGGTGTTATGTTACAACAGTGCCACTAAGAATTTATCTGAGCTTAACATTCTGTCGCACAATCGGTGCCTCTCTGGTGTTAACTACGCAGTCTCTATTACACTTAATACACAAAAACTAATTTTTTTATGAAGCTAAAAATGTCATAAAAATGTCTTCCATCAAAGATATGAACCCTGTTTTTTTTTTTTAACCTTGTCCTCCATTTTGAGACTGTCTTCTTTCAGAATGCAGCAACAATGCAAAAGGAAAAAAAAAAAACGGCGAGGCGGTCGTGCTGCGATTGTTTTACCGGACCTGTAGAGATGTTGTCCTCCATATTCCATTTTCTAACTGCCCACAGAGAGCCACGAGATGCCTGAGACATTCACAATTACAGTTTGTATTTATAGGCAGCAGAAAACAGACCTGGGTCATTACATGTGTGCGGATGTGTGGGTGCGTGGACGAGTGTTTGGAAGTCACGCTACCTAAAATTGAGGCCTCGCACCCGGTGACTCACCTTTAATTCTGGACGAGGTGACCTGGCGAGCTGACGTCACCTGTCCTGACACACACCGTGAGCTATGGCTCCGTGTGACCTCACCCCGATACGGGTTTGAGAGAGAGGTTCCACAGACCGCCATCTCGGAGTTTAATTTTTCTTCTCTTTATGAGCTGACTGAATATGTGGCTCTGACTCTGGAGAAAACAAAGGCTGAGATCACGGCCATTCGTCGCCATGCGTGAGAATCATCTTTTGTGACTTTCCCCCTGCTCGTGTACACGTGTACAATCACAAGGCTGCAGACTTCAGGTCTCTCGTGTTGGAGTATTTCAATTTAAAGGCCTGTAACTCTTGCAGCTGCCTGCTTGAATGGGGAGGGGTTCCTAAGGCGGCAGGGCGAGAAGCCCGTGAATGCCTTTCTGATGAGAGATGGGGCATTTTGAAAACTATATTAAATTACCCTGATGAACAATTTAGCCACGATCAGGCTCACCGTGGGGGTGCTCAATGGGGAGGCCCAGAATCTATTCATCCCTACAGCGCCAGGGTCGAAAGGTGCCCCAAGTTCACAGGCTCTGGCTTTTTGTTATGCTAACTCTCTATCCCGAATCAGCTGCCTGCTCCAGACAAGCACTTCCCTGAGAACTTCCAGGGAGTCGTCCTCCCACTTCATCTTAACCCCCCCAAACACAAAACACACAGACAGACAATCACTATTATATTAAAGTTCTGTACCATTCAACATTTTCACATTTTAAACAGTAGAAAATGAATCAAAATGTGGTGTGTTTGGTATCAGTGCCTTCTTTCTTTCTTTTGGATTAAAAAATGAATAAATAAATAAATGGATGAATACAAAATATCTATCTATCTATCTATCTATCTATCTATCTATCTATCTATCTATCTATCTATCTATCTATCTATCTATCTATCTATCTATCTATAGTGTGTGTGTGTGTGTGTGTGTGGTGTGTGTGTGTGTGTGTGTGTGTGTGTGTGGTGTGTGTGTGTGTGTGTGTGTGTGTGTGTGTGTGTGTGTGCATGTTTAAACTAAGACCAACATTTAATAAAGTGAAATATATATTTTTTATTTTGACACGGCGAGTTAGTTAGCAATACCCCTTAACAATCCTGGTGATAAGACATGTGAAGAGGTCAAAAGGTCAAATGGTGGACAAATACCCTTGACCTAGGGTCAGAGTGTGAACATGCCAATGCTTCATCACATGTCTTTGGCCCGTTAGCGGCAAAACCAAAGCTGAAAAAACGATTTTATTTATTTTTTTGCACGAGAACAATAAATCAGCTCACAATATTTGTCGGGTATATCAGAAAATATATGTTTTTATTCAGTGAGGTCATTATCATACTGAATCCATTATGATTTAAAATATAGTCTTATGTGAGAAAATGGATTTGGTGCACTCGCACACTCACGCTCGCACACACAACCTCGTTGTCATTGACGATAACAGACGCTTGCATCAACGGTGGCAGCAACACACAGACCAGAATAACATTAAAACCCTTTAAAAAAACATGCAACATAATTATATACCGCTGTTTAGAAGACACTGATTGCGTGAAGCCAGGGTCCTGAGATGTGGGCGTGCAAAACTGCCCTCGTCTGTCCCTCACTATCGCCGAGCCAAACTCTCAACCAGGAGAAGAGGGGGGGAAAAAATCCTCATCAATGCAAATGAGAGCCCAGGACCTGGCGAGCCTCGCTTGAATTGCTTGGAAAAAAAAGAGGAAAAAAACCCAAATCACATGCTTTCACCTCCAAATCTTGTTGTCACATGTGACTGCAGATACTCCATATTAACACAGGATAGTCAGTCATATCCGTGGATTAGTCTACAGTCACTTAAAAAGGCGTCTCCACACTCAGGCTGCCACAAGAGAAAATAAGGACGCTTCTAATTCTGCCAGCATAATTGCCTGATTATAATGAGCTTCTCTCTCTCCGTTTCTCTCTCTCTCCCCCCCTCCAGCTCTGCCTTTATTTCTCAGTTTTACTGTATGCACACACACACACACCACACACACATATGCAGTCACCTAATTCTGATATAAATCAGTTTCCAATTGAAAAGGGAAATAAATCAGCATCTATATTTCCTGGTGCAGCGGTGACGCTCTGCAGTCTTCTGTGAAACGGTGCGACTTGAGCTGCTGACAAAGCTGAGCTGTGGAGAAATGGAAATATTCTCTAAAACAACTAAATAGGGACACATGAGTCAAGATGAGACCCAACACAAAATGGGGACATTTCCTCAGGATTTATTGTCTGTTAGATGAGGAGCATGAGGAGCTCGGGCCTGTGTTGTTCATTTCTGACCGTCCTTTGTGTGCGAGGGTTCGAACCCTCCAACGTGGCTAAACTGAGCCAAATAACCTGATTCACATTAGGGCCGTAATTATATCACGTTGTATTTCTGAGCTGAATAATTGAAAACAACAGTTTCAGATCTCAGGTGTTTTATTCTGGTGCAGCTTGAACCCCCCCTTTTTTTTAATAACATGAGAAAATCAGCACAATAAATAAGAGGAAGAAGACACAAAATTCTGATTTGTTACAGAGGAACCTCACGCGACCGCTGGCGAGCCGACACCACCGACAAAATACAAAATGAGAATATGTCCTGAGAATTTCCAAACAAATTCAGGAAATACTGACCAAATGTGTGTTTGATCCAAAAATTAAATTCCCCACGAACCCAAATTTAAAAGACTAATTGCAGTAATAGCCTTATAGTAACGTCATCTTTTATTCACACGCACACATTTCCTTTGTGGAGAAGACAGACGGAAAGGCTTCAGTATTTATAAAACATGAAAAGATCACCCTCACACTCAGTTATTATCATTGAGATAATATATGAATTACTACACACATGAATATATTACACACACATTGTTCAAACAGGCGAGCGACAGAAATTATGGCAGCACATATTTAGTGTTTCTACGACCCAAAGTTTTAGAGCCGGTGGAATTGTGTATGCAGTGTGTGCAGGCTATAGGATACATACAGGATCTGCTCAATCATCCCCATGAAGCTTTGTGACCCCAGCAGGAGCTAAATGAGCAGCCCTCTCATGAATGCTGGTGGTTAATTAGCATTCCTTATGGAAAACGTGCCGGGGAGGAGCCTCAGCACAGCCAGGATTTTAAATGTATGTGATCAAGTGTGTATGACTGCCAGTAATTATAATAGCTGTGTTTTTTTCTCCCCTCCTACACAAAACAGGGAGGCAATTTGACGCGCTTATATGCGAATCAGGGAAATGAGAGTGATGTGGCGAGCGGAAGGCCTCGTTACCAAAAGCAGAGTATCTGAGAATTGGATCTAACGTCAACAGTGTTTTTAGATTGACATTTCCGTTGAGCATTTAAAGTCTGTGCATTATCAGCTGATCTGAACGCTGAAATAAATTAATTCTGAGGGGGGGGGGGGGCACCTTTAGTCTGTTATTGCTGCTTCATCAAATCACAGGGGGGCAAATTACACAACACAGAAGAAGAAGAATGCATCAATTCTTGATTTAGTGGCTCCTCAATCAACGCGGTGATAAATAAATTGATGAAACACAGCTGAGAAGTTTCCATCTGGAGCTTTTCATCACAACATTTGCAAAACCTGCAAGAAAGCCGGATTTTACACCGTTGATGTCTCTACTGTAGCTCTGCGGTTAACCAAATGTGTGCTCTGAGAATACCACATGACTCTAGGAAAGAAAAAAAAGGACGTCGGCAAATAAATTATTCAGTAGTATTTGCATTTGCATCATAATTTGCATTCTCATAGATTACAGAGACTCGGGAAGGAGGCGCTGCACCAAAGAGAATTACATTCCGAACCAATTTCAGTCTTCCTGGTGAGGAACTGACATGGAGTTTTTGTTCTGTGTTTCTTCCGCTGCTTCGAGGTATGCTGCTGAGATCACTGACACACATTTCAAACCATAGTCTGATTAATAAAAGAAGGAAACTACAGTATGTACTGTAAAAAGTGCTGCAACAGTCACACACAAAAAAAGAACCGCATATTAAAAATGAATCCTGACAATGAACAATGAGTCTACTTGACTGACAAGGCTGGGGATTTTTTTTTTAACTGTAATATTCTCATCTTCTTTATTTATGCTGTTCCCCGACTTCCGAACTGAAACTCAAAGGAACCAGTAGGCTCAGAGAGGTTGTCAATGAGAAGGAGTGTGAAACTATCTCAGCACATTAAAGACGCCGGCTATTAGGTTTCATCTAAAAATAACAAGCCGGACCAAAAAGAACAGACAACACTGAATGTAAAAGAAAAAAAGGCTCCAGAGAGGACAGAATTCAAACAGCAGCACCAATCGTGCAGAAGCATGTACAGTAGACTCCCTTTACTTATAAATAATGAGAAATACGTTAGAAATGAATGGAATAACCCAGATATTCACATTAAACACTGCTTCTCTCTACAGCCACTTTTGTGGAACAACATCCCTGTTTTAAAATCGTAAAGATTACACAAGTCTTGCTGGCATTTTTACTCTCTAGTGTGAATTACGGCATCATTTCCACTTAATTGCATTCATTGCTGACATCGTCATTATTAAACAGTGATCTTTAGGGGGATAGGTCTGAGGCCTGCAGGGCAAAATGGTAATTAAAACAAAATGTAAATGAGGTAGTGTAGGCGCAGTGCCATACAGTGTGTGCATGTCTACATCAGCGGCCAGTGAGCTGCACCAAGGGGGTGGAGTAGGTACCACCGCAATAACAGAGAGCTCTGCCCGACTTGTGCGCATGTGCAGATGCACATTAACCTTTAATACCCCATGATGAAAATGGCTTTGATGCAATTTTTAAAAAAGAAGATGTTTCTTGTGCGTGGAACTGTACCTTATCTTCATTAATCACATCAAGTTTTAAAGCTAGGTTTTATTCCAGAATAAGTATGAAAAGAACAATAACTGTTCGCTTCTTAATACATTTACAGGGAGAATCATCGGAAATAATGTAAATTAACAATTAAGAAGACAACAGAAAACGGTGCTTCGACCTTTGGCTGTAGGATACAAAATCCATGTACTTTTATAAAGAATATAACAATTGGAGGCCCTAAAATTGACCTCAGGTGTGAATGGGTGTGAACGTTTGTCCTGTGTGTTGGCCCTACAATGCACTGGTGCCAGTAATAACATTCCAGCTTACTGACTTTGTTTAGGGTAAATGGTACGAGGACAAAAACTCAAAGTGATACAGCAGGTGCTGAGAATTTTGTAAAGGGTTTTGTGGAATATTGTATATCGAAATACTGAGGTTGTTTTGTAAAATGTGAACCACAAGAGGGGTTAATGTAACACCATGTGAAAAAAAAGCAAATTATTTTGTATGTTAAAATATAAACTCTATCGCTACAGAATTGATTGTACATATTTATGGGCTAATTTTTGCATCTTACTGGCAAGAACAAAATAAAACAGCTGTTACTGTTAGGAACATTTAAGGTATAATCCTAAGCATAGAACTGAATGTTTGTTGTAACCTGGACAGTTAACCTGATATCTATATTGTAAACCTGGGATTACATAAAATTGTAATGTAGTGTTAATGAGTAAAACACTAAAACGCATTTTGTCAACATCTTTCATGGAATGTGAACAAGACTTGTTGTGTCAATTATAATTACTGTTGTTATATGTAGAAAGGTCAAGGGACACTCGTAACTAAACGCTCGTACTAAAACACGCTTGCTTCGCATGTTGTCGATTCTTCATTCAAATAAAATTCAAATGTAAAAAAACAAAACAAAAACACGGTTAACTGTTAACTCTTCCACAAATCTGTCTGTGTCCTGCAGCACTGGCAGCACAGCTCCACTGGCGTGTGATTGAAATTCACTGCGTGCTTCCGGTTTCAGCGGTCCTTGAGCACCCGTGTATTAGACTTGTATAATCCTTTACAAAATGTCCAACAATGTCTCGTATTTAAGTCTAAGAAAAAAATACAGTTTTGTAAAATCACATTTTGTGATTTCAAAAGTATAAATTTTAGTGTAGTATTGCTGAACTGGGTATAAATATATTCGCCTAATGTCTTATGCGTGTTCAGGCATATCTGTGGACGACTACTTACCCGATATTTTAATGTGACCTCTACTGCAGTTGAAAATACTTGGGAGCGGAGGTTGAATCTGTTGAATTTTGACTATATAGAGCATCACTGTAGGACTTCGCATGCCAGTTTGAATTAAAAACCACTTCGTTTCAAGAACAACCATCTCAAAAAAGGCTTATGTGCTCCTCGCTGCTTGATTTCCCATTTGGGGTGCTCACTGTTGTCGGAGAAGAGACTGTTTCAGCTGCACTGCATCAACATGGTGAGTTTGACAGCGACCACCTCGTCAAACGAGCACCTCATCTCTTACTAGTTTCTTTCAGTGCAGAGGCTGCTGACATCTGCTCAGCTGTGTATAATAAACGTTATATTTGATTAGCAGCTTATGTGATGTGTTTTTTAATTTAATTTCGCTGATACGTTAACTTGACTGCTAGCTGTAGCAGGTGCTTCGAGCCGGCTAGTGACTGTAGCTATTTGGCTAACGGTAGCTTTACGTGCACATCTGCAGTGTAGTGACGTTGCGAATGTAAAACCACAACACCTTTAAATGTCCTTCATACAAACCCACGTGTTCCAGCAGGTAATTAACACTTACACGTACGTTAGCATGTTTAACGGGGGACCTCATTTTCATTAAATCTACAAATCAGCTGGCAGCAAAAGCAGCTAGATGAGACGTCAAGGTGTTCCCACGTACCTGAGCTGCCCCGTTTGACCTCAGGGTGTCCTTAGAAATCAAATTAGATGTGATGGACAAAGTCTGTGCCCTGGATAAGTAATAGCAGCTTTTATGAATGTATCTTACATGAAATAGTTGAATATTAATCAATGTGCTCTGAAACATTTGGAATAAAGTTTTTGCTTTGAATGACAGTTGACTGCAGTCGAACTAAGTAAGTTTCTAATGGTTTATTCATTATTATGGAATAAATTAGTTCCATCATTGAGATGCCGTCGCCTGCTTACCTTATACCTTCTTAGATATGTAGGGTATCACTGATTGACCTATGTTACCGTCATCTAAACTACTAGAAGTTGCATAAATTGAAATTATAAAGCTATACAAGTTTATATTTCATTTTGGACACTCACTGAATCGCTGAGCACACACTCTGTTCCTATGGATGGTGAGTTTTGTGTTAGTTTTGACTTCCAACCCTCCCAGTGATTTCATTTGGTTTATGTCTGGAGGGGTTCGAGCAGACTGAACGAGATAAGAGACTTCATGCAGGTCCAATTTCCCCCAGGCCTGAGAATCCTGCAGGTTCCCCTCAGAGAATGGCCAGACTCCACCACACCATGGCTGTGAGCTTTTGACCGATATAGCCTGACCATTACTTAGGTGGAGAATTGTCTTGAGTCCGAGAGGTTGTGTTTGGTCACGCTTCCCATCTGGAATGAGTGTCGAATTATCCTCACCCACTCTCCTGCTCTCTGTGTCTTTTAAAGATGTACTGACTTGTTCTCTTGGAGCTTTTACCTCATGCTGAGACGGAGGATCCCCATGACCAATCCAAATTCTGGATCCTTGTTTATCTGTCTGCACAGCATTGGAAATAAAGACTCATGTTATCTTCTCATTTCAGAACTGCTACTGAAATCTTTTAATTTGTCATTTAATTTAGACTTATATTTTGGTACTTCCTCGAAAACACACACATTAATGGGGTTCTTTTGGACGCAGTACAGGAAAATGACATGATTGTGAATATGTGGGGCTGGTAGTGGCACAAAACGTGAATTTGTGTTGCCGACAGACTAAATGTGGCGCCTGTTAGTGAATATGACAAATGCTGATGTACTGGTGCACAAACTGCTGCTCCAGTAACACTGTCAAGTACTGAGGTAATGGATTCACCATCTAGGTTACACATCCAGTAGTTGACACCAGACCATAGACATTACCTAGTTCTACATTCTCTACATGGCCTTCTAACTTGGTGAGACCCTCATCCATCCAGTGTGAAGCACTGCACCTCCAGAAGAGTGTCATACTGTATTGACATTACTATAATGACACGGAAGCTTAGCCCGTACAGGTTCATATATGAAACTATGTATACAACTTTATACGAATACATATGTGTTTGACCAGCTGTAAGTTTAACAGTCCATCTTGGTCATTAAAAAGTTGAATTTAGCATGAAAAAATGTCTCCTTTTGCACGGTCAGTATCCACAGGAGCTAACTGGTCCTCCCCTCTGTCTTCAGAAGGAGGCGTTCAGGAGCAGCCGCCTCCACAGAACAGCAGGGCCACTTTCTACATCATTTCGCCCATGGAATCGTCTTTTTGTTCAGCAATATATATATTTTTTTAATCTTTGTTGTGTGTTTTTGTACTTGCTACATAGCCGAGGGAGTTCCTGGTAAATACTGGGGGCAGGAACTTTACAGGAACCATTCCTGTTACTTATCAGTGGTCACGTCTCCACTGCGGGGCAGGACCCCTCGGAGATGTCACGAGTTTTGAGCCTAATTGGTGTGTGGCAGTTTCGAAGGTGACGTCTCTCAGGTGAGCCGCAGAGACAGAAAACAAGGAGGAGGTGAGGTGGTGGAAGTATTAAGCTAACATCACATGTTGTCATACTCTATAATTATACCATAAAATACTAAACAAGACAGTTGCTGCGTTTCTGATTTGTGTGTTCCTGTGCGTGGTGGAAGATGCTATGAATGAGAGGAGAAGCTGTGCCTGCTAGCTGGGCTAATGCTCCTCCTCTATTGTCACATCCTGCTCTAGGTTTTCAGCCAGTCGGCGGCGGGTAAACCTCAAGCCCCACCCAAAAGTTTAAGTACCTATCCTGGAGCAGGGACTTGGTTTGTCCCCTACACCGTAAAATGACTTCCTGCAGGGGAAGTGTGCCGGTCGTGTACCAAAGTACTAATTCTACTTGGCAGGTCAGGCCATTTCTGGGAATTTTGACTGGTCCTCACATGAAGGTACTGTTTGAGGGTTAATACATGGCTTTAATGTTGAGGGTAGATTTGGGTTTTGGTCACTTTCAGGGTACCGGGGATTAGTTGGAATGGTCAGAGTTACAGACTAAAGTATTAAGTCTCTGAAAGTCCTCACAAAGATAGAACTGCGAGGGTGTGTGTGTGGATCTTGTACTTGCTACGTACAGTATTCCGCAAGTTTACGTGCACGGTTTAATCGAGTTTTAACACTTTGAACATCAGAAAATTGGGTAACTGACAGGAACATGTGCTCTTCCTCAACAGTAGGTGGGGATGTGTGTCTTCAGCGGGTCAATGCGGCCCCTTTTCCAGTTGTACCTGTTACATCACATAGTAAACAGCTGAGGTCAGGTGGCCGAGCGGCAAATCGAACAAGAAAATAGACAATCGGACATCTTTGTTTATCTTGCTTGTAATATAATATATGCAGATAAGATGCATACGAGCCCTCGTGGTCACAACTTGCTGTCTTTTTATTCCAGGGTCATGTGCCACAGTGGGGTTGGAGCATGTGCACGTGCACGTGCACTGTCTAGTGTGACTCCTGTCTGGGTCCAGGTTGGAATTTAGCCTCGTGAATAAAAGCGGGGAGGTTGGCGGGGCTGCTAGGCCTGGTGATGTGGAGGTATCTTTTAGAAAAGGGAAAGCTCCAGATGTATTCAGACCTACTAGTTAGCATTCAGGTGATGCAGTTCCAGGTGCTACCGTAGATAACGTGATTGTTGAAGTTTGCTAATTGGTTGTCATTGGTCAGATGTGTGTAGCCAGAGATATCATTGATTCCTGCTGATGGCCAACATGAGGGGAGCCGACCCACAGACCTCGCCCTACGGTTAGTGGATAAAAGCGCAGCATGATGGGAATTATTTTGGCCTCCTAAGCTTAAGTGAATATTGATCCAAGTCTGCTGGGCTGATATTGAGCTCCTTATGTTGATTAACTGTACCAACCACACGACTGCGGCCTTTTCATTTTTTCTGAGCGCACAGAGGCTGCTGGATGTAACAGATATGATCGAAATGAATGCCTTAATCAAGCTGCTTCACTAAATAGGATAAATGAAAGTAGTTGGGTACTAACGGCATATTTAAGAGGGAATTCTGGCCTTTTTAGTCAGGTCAGGTGGGTAAATCTATGCTTAGTATTTTTGATTTGTGTTAAGTGAATCAGAATAAGAAATAAGTTGTGCGTTGTGGTTTCGTACAGGTCAGCGATTACTTTGGCCCTGGAAATGATTTAAGATAATTGATAATGAGGATTAAGCACTAATTTGGAAGATGTCTTTTTTAAGGGGAAATAGATGAAAGTTGAAATTGCTGTCACACAAAACAAGCAGCTCATTTTACACATATTGTGAACTAATACTCCAATGGTTGGGAATGCCTTCAATGACTGGCTGATCTTCCTGATCTTCCTTTTGCTAAAGCAGACAAACGTAAAAATGCCGGCTGTGGTGTAACCTGGAGTGGATCCTGGATTGTTATTTTGAGACGCTACGTTCAGCTGACTAATATAAAACTAGACTGACACGAGTCAACACATGACAATATCGCTACTTTAATACATTTATACTCACATCAGCTGCGTTTCTCAACCTCGGTAGAAGGTTTTAAATGAAACTTGGCACTTTTAATGTTAAAATCTTTGTTTTCCATGTTCATTTTTTATTTCTATATACAGAAAAGAGTATTTATAGTTTAGATCCACTAAACTACACATACTACTGAGACTTTAGTTCATTTGAATGAACTTTACAACAAATTTAAGAAGCTCTATATCATGTCCTCATTGTACAATATGGAAAGTCATTAAATCACTTAGAAATAATAATGGAAATGTGCTACAAAAATGGCTGAAAACATCAAGTGTTGGTCAATCAAAGCGACCGTGTTCTTCAAACGTGTAAAACTTGTCGCTGTCTTCCATCTCAGGCTTCTATTATAATCTGCACATTCACTTTTAAGAGCACCAAAATATTTATTTCCCTCTTTTTCAGATACAATAGCCACACTAGTACGTACTTGCGTTTTGTGTATAGAGACGATGAATTTTATTCATGAACTCATTATTATAAAACAGGTATAAAAATCTTAGAGATATTAATATAAAACGGAAATCTAATGAATAATCAAATGTGAACTAAACCCTTTTTCTTCCACAGGGTGTGATTGGCGTGCAGCTGGTGGTTACCATGGTGATGGCCAGTGTAATTCAGAAAATCATACCTCATTATTCCTTCGCAAGGTGGCTACTCTGCAGCGGGAGGTAACGTAGCATTCTACACTGCTCACAGAACAGCACCGAAGTCAGTGCTGACCTTTGACCTGTCTCAAGTCTTCAAAGGCTTTAAACAGTTTGGAACAATTGACATATTTGGCTAGCTAAAAACTAAATACTTTCAGGCACCGTGGACACACCAAGGGCATCAGAATATTTGGATGATGCAGGAGGAGGCTCAATAAAGAGCCCCCATCGTTTCCCATTATTAGGAGCACGTGTTGTGGCTTTCTCCAAAGCTTCTTTCACCACAAATAATAAAACCACATTTTTGTTTCTTGTCAGGGGCGGCGAACACTTTCCCCCAGAGATGGACGGCTAAAGTGCCCTCTCCGAGTACATTTATTGAGTGAATAAATACGTTAAAACAGCCCCTCTTGTTCTTTCGTGCAGAGTCCTTCTCAAGCATAGTTGAGGAGTGAAACAGTTGCTACAATATGTTAAAGGACTGATTTTTGCCTGAAAGACAAAAATCCCATCAGTGTTAAAGTCAAGGAGTTTGTTTGCAACTTCCCCACTGAACTGTTAAAAACTGCTGTTGGTTAAAAATGTCTTTGCTTGGTCTGTACGGCGAGATTAATCTCTTTTTTTTTTTTTTTTTAAATGTTTTCTCTTACTGTTTGGTGCTTCTCTGTGTCGACAGTCTGCGGTGGTACCAGCACCCTACGGAAGATGAGTTGAGAAGTTTAGCTGGGAAACAAAAAGGACAGAAGAGGAAAGACAGGTAGGTAGAAACGGGAGGAGGTGGTAATTAATTAGGTCTGTTGTTTTGGGATTGGGGGCGAAGCCAGCCATTTCATCTGAGAGGGGGGGGACACAGACATTTGGGATGGACGTCAGCCAGCAGATGAAGCTGATGAGTTTATGTGGCTCATTTAAGGTGCGTTTGAAGACAGGAGACGGAAGTCTGTTTTTGTTGTTTTCTCCCTTCGCGGCTCTTCGGCGAAGGCTCAGAGCGGCCTTGTCTGGTGGATGTGAGGAAGTCGGTCTCCGTTTTTTTTGTCTATTTTAAGGGATGGCGGTGTTACAGGATTGCATCCGCTGTGAAATCAAAGCTCCCCAAACAGCGTTTTGGTCTCGTGTCAAACCTTGATTCTGGGAGATGATTTGTCCCTTGAGACAAACTTCATTTTTTGTCTGAGACTCAATTTTTAGAAAAGCAGGTGGCCGTGGAACCGTGTGCCTAACAAGTGTAACTATCCAGCATTTCCTTTGTGGCTGACTTTTAAATGTGTATCTAAATGTGTATGGAAGCCACAACAGAAAAATAATCCTTAGTGTTCTCGTGGTGTCCAGCAGCTCATTCTTTCACCCTGTGTGAGGCAGGTCAGGTTCTCTGGCACCACATGTTCACTAATCCCTCAAAGAATAAAGATGAGTCCACAGTCCCTTTGCCAGCTCGTGCCATGCGGCTCTTTCCCCTTTGTGCTGGCCCGTCTCCTGCAGTTCGAGGAGAAACCGAGCGCCTTTGTGTCTGTCAGGTGCCTCTGAGCTGAAGTCTGTCCCGGACATGTTTGGCTCTTGTGTCATACAGTCGTATTGTCTTCCAAAAGCAGCGTACAATCAGGATCGAGCAAACAAAGGACGGACCTGAGGAGGCCCACCAGCGCCCCATTCCCCTACTGAAGCTCTTAAGCACAGCTTCTGACTCCCTCTTTTATTCCCAGACTCCTGTCAGGGCTGCGTTTGACTCTTATAGAAGGAGAAAATTAATATTCATGTCATTCATGTTAAATTGGGCATAACTCAAAAATGGTGTATAACAGAGCTTTTGGAGGGGGTTTAATTATAATGAATTTGATTTCAGGTGTTTTGATGGCTAAGATTTGGCCCAAAAGGCATTGGAACTAGTTTAATAACTGAAGCAAGGTTCAGGTATGTGTTTGAGTCAGAGACCTAACTGTTCCTAACTGTTTCTCCTCTGTCCTCGTGCACAGGAGGAACAACGGGCACATCGACAACAAGCCACTAACTGTTCCCAAAGACATCGACTTGCAGCTCGAGACGAAATGCATCACAGAAGTCGACACATTAGGTAATTCAAATTCAACCAAAGCGTTAAGCTGTGTCATATGTGTAAACGGTGTTTTAGGTGTTTAACGGTACTGTTGTCGTTACCAGCGTTGCACTACTTCCCAGAGTTCCAGTGGCTGGTGGATTTCACCGTAGCAGCCACTGTGGTGTATCTGATAACCGAGTTCTACTACAGCGTGAGTCAAGCCTCGGGAGAGATGAACATCAGCGTGGTCTGGTGCATGCTCGTGCTCGCTTTTGTCATGTATCCTTCTATCGGCGGCCATGTTCTGGTTAATGCTCTCCTGTTGATTCAGCGTAGACGCGTTTTTAAGGGGGCAGCGTTCCCACCAACGGCTCGGCGCTGTCTTTGGATGTAGGGGGACTGTCCCTGCGTCTCCTCATCGATGGACGTGTTGGAAACAATGACGTCCCCTCCATCACTGGGCGGAGCACGTTTGCAATGTTCTTTTTAAGCTCTCATTTTTCACCACAGTCCTCCAGCTGGCCAAATCTGGAACGCTGTCTTTAAGGGTGGGACCATGGCGGCAGGAAGAGGCTTTTAAAAGGACGGCTAAAGCTCCCACTGGCTTGACTTCTGGGGTGTTTATTCTCCACAGCTACCTGTCATTTCGCTATGCTGAGTGATGGTTAAATAATATGCATTATCCTCGCCACCAACTGCAGGGATCAATCATTCCGGTGCTCTCGGTCGGTCCTGGCTCACCGCAGTCAGATGGTGTGTCATTTCCTGCCCACGTTGCAGATTGGAGGCCCAATTTTCACAGCTGAACAGGTCGATGTGCTCCGGGGAAAAGTAGTGTGGAGCAAATGAAATGGGACTATGAAGATGAGGGAACACGTTGGCTCAATATGTGTGTTAATGGGACACTTGATTTCAGTTTTCCTATTTCAGCTCTGATGATATGTTTAAGACTCTTACCCTGGAGATCAGTTCGGCTCCTTCATGCCTCACTGATAACCAGGTCGCAGCAACAACTTCCAGTTCACGTTGTGCTCTCTTCCTCCATTTTCTTTCCCCCCTCCTGAAAGTTTAAAATATAGAGGGTTGATTTTTATATCTCCACCTTTGGAAGGTCTGCAGCCAATTATTGTCGCCCACCACCTGTGATGTCAAACTCGACTGGTTCTCTTCCCAGCTTCCTGCTGGCTCGAGTGTTTATACAGCTGTGTTCGCAGCTCCGTATAGAGAGGAACGAAAAAGGAGACCCTTCTTTTGGGTGGAAGTGAAACATTGTCATGCTACAGCCTGAAACGTTGCAGAGAGGCATTGGCAGAGAAAAATCCCATTAAATTCTCTGCGGCTGGTATTGTTCCACACATTATGGGCCCACACATGCTGAGTATCAGTGTTTTGTGCAGTATTGATAGGCAGAGCACTCATAGGGGTCTGTCACATGTGCAGGTAATGCTCTTTATGTGGTGAATGGCTGTTGGTTAATGCGTTCCAAATGTTTTGCATGGGTTTTATTTCCGACACACATTCCGAAGCCTCCACATCTGCACAGTGTTTTTGCGCCGGCTTTTTGTGCCATCGGTTTTCCGGGGATGTGTTTCCTTAACCTCTCCTCCCACAGCAAGACCCTTTTTTCCCTGACGGCCCACTATTTCAAGCTGGAGGAGGGAGGCGAGCGCTCGCTCTGCATTACCTTTGCTTTCTTCTTTTTTGTCAAAGCCATGGCCATACTCATCGTCACCGAGAACTACCTGGAGTTTGGTCTGGAGACGGGTCAGTTCTACATTCCTCGCAGCCCTGACTGATAATTTTGCAGCAGTGAGTCACGGTCGGTCCTTTCTTCTCTTTTTCAGGCTTTGCAAACTTCTCTGACAGTGCTCTACACTTTCTGCAGCACCAGGGCCTTGAGTCCCAGTAAGTCTGAAAAATCAGCCATCTCAGAATTCTCCTGGTATCATTTTTGTTGCCTCTGCCTTCACGAATTCTTTGAATCGTGAAGCTACAGTCGTGTCTGACTTTGGGTTTCCTCCCTCACAGGGGTCCTATATCAAAACTTACCTTCAAGCTGATCCTGGCTCTCCTTTGCTCCCTCATTGGGGCATTTTTAACCTTCCCTGGGCTGCGATTGGCCCAGATGCACCTCGATGCGCTCAATCTGACGACAGCCAAGTTGACACAGTGAGTCCATTTCAGTAATGGCCTCCACTTCCATGGTCACTCATGTAGTTCTCACTTATGCTGCTGGTGTAATGAGAGCGTTAAAGGGGCAAAGTTGTACTGTTCTCTGTAATGAGACGTTCAGAGTGGGATCATTGTTATGGAATTGTTATCCAATTCATTGTTTTAGGGGCGGCTGTAGTGGATCATTGCAGTGATATGAAGGTCATTAGTTCAGTCCCTGCAGTTTCAATGTGGAAATGTCCTTAAGCACATGTGTGTCATCCTCACACCTTCAACGAAAAGTCTGAAATTATCCCCCAAAAACAATAAACTGTTGCTTTTTCTTTTTATATCATGGTGTTCTGAGAGTCCTGTTGGTTCCCATAATATCCAGATGTCAACGTAAAGTCAATATTGGCATTACTCCCATTTCCCAATAAGCACATACTCACTCTGTCTTTCATTCATTTCCTTGAAAGTCTTAATTTTACCGATAGAGATCCGGGAACAACCTGTTGCCTCCTCAACGAACACGTTTTTATCTGTTTTAGAAAGCAGATGTCATGAAGATGTCTTCTGCTGTGTGGGATACACACCGCCGGCCCGTTAAAACCGACCTTAGCTGGGCCGAATTTCCATTTTAGAAATCACTGGGTGGCACGTCTACGACCATGATCGGGGGGTGTCGGAGCAGGCAACACATTGCATTCCGATAATCCACTTTGGCATAGCGGTCCAAAATGGCCTCCTCTTCCGATTTCTCCTCTCAGCTCTCGTGGGCTTACATTCCCAGACCCTGTCGCAGGCAGGGATTATCTTATGGCTCTTGAAAATCTGTGCTTCCGACATCTCCTCGGTCCTCTCGGAATGTTTCATTGATAGCGAAGGCATTTCTCACGCCAGTAGCTTGAAATTTCAAGAAGTAAAAATGACCCAGCGGGCTTCCTTGTCTTTTTTTCCGCCCCCAACAAATTTGGGTTAGAGAGTCTAATTGTTACTGTTTATAGAGTTATTCTGTAGCCATTATTGTAAAGATGGTGAATTAACAGCACTGTTTTTCTCTCCAGGACCCTGCTTCATATCAACTTCTTGTCTCCTCTCATTATGGTCCTCCTGTGGGTGAAGCCCATTACCAAGGACTACATAATGAACCCCACTCTGGACAGAGAGAGTGTGCCTTTGTAAGTGAAAGCAATAATAAAATAAATCCTCTCCGCGGTTGCTTTAGTGCCTCGGAAGATCGATATTATCTGCTGATAGTTTGTACGAGCATCAAATATGTTCGCGTTAGTGCTTTGTTAAGAATGTATGAGATCGGTTAAACTTGTTTAAACCGACACTGGGCTGCCAGAGTTGTAAATGCTCAAAAAATGGGATTGAAAATGGGATTTACAACTTTTCAAATCAAGATAAGGGTTTGTTACACATATAAAGTGACGTATTGTCTACTTGAGGGGAAGTTAGAAGTTACGGGTCCTCACGTGTCGTTCTCTTTCTCTTCATACCAGCATGAGCGAGCAGACGTTCGATACGTTGCGGTTATGGATCATCGTACTGATGTGCGTCCTCCGGCTCGCTATGATGAGACATCATTTGCAGGCCTACCTCAACCTGGCCCAGAAGGGCGTGGACCAGATGAAGAAGGAAGCGGGGCGGATAAGCACCGTCGAGCTGCAGAAGATGGTGATTAAGTAAAGCTGATTGTTGCAACGTCGAACCCCCGCAGGAGTCGACATCCCATATCATACTGGATGGTCGCGCGTTCTACAGCAGTTATTTGGTTAGAATGTGTGTGGGGTTGTGAAGATGAGGAATAATTAAGGTGCTGTAAACACATTTAAGTGTCGTCCTCCTCCTCTGTACCTAGAAACTGGACCAATAATAATATTATATCTAAAAGCCCTTATAGTGAAGCACTGTAGTCAAGTGCTGAACTGGCTTATTTAGTCTTGTTGTGTTGATATGTGGGCAGATATAAATCTAGGGTTTACATATACAGTGTTTAGCTAATGTATAGGACCTCCAGCCAGACTAAGGTGCTCTAACTTTTAGTGATTTGAGTATTGTTGATGACCAAAATGATTGTTGTTATCCCCGAATTTTCTTATTTACTGTTGCACAGGAACTGTTTAGTGGGTTTGAAACCATTTTTTCCGAGAATATTTGATGTTTTCGTTGTTTGACATCTAACGCAGTTTCCCCTCGTGTTTTCAGGTTGCACGTGTTTTTTACTATTTGTGTGTCATAGCACTTCAGTATGTGGCCCCGCTGGTGATGCTGCTTCACACAACTCTGCTGCTAAAGACTCTCGGTGAGCCACCAACCCGCTCTTGGGAATTTCCCACCATTTCTCCTTGCCCTCATTCTCCCTTTCTCCCTGTTCTGTGGCAGGAGGACACTCCTGGTGGGTCCATCCCGTGGAAGACTCACCTTGCATTCATGAAATTCATGACTCTTTACTCGGGGCGGCGCCGGGGCCGACCCCTGCTTCGGTTACAGAGACCCGGGTGTCGGTGGCCCAGCTCTCGGTGGCCCTGGGAGGCCTGCGGACTGTTTTCAGCCCCTTGCTCTTCCGGGGCCTCTTCTCTTTCTTTGCGTGGTGGATCGCGGCCTGCCTCTTCTCCACCTCACTCTTCGGCCTTTTCTACCACCAGTATCTCATGGCAGCATAACATCGGCAACCCAGCGGTGACACCCGGACCCCCGCAGCTAACGTGTACTCGGTCTGTCCAGGAATGACTGACTGGGGGGTAACAGAGACCTGCTGATGACACTGCCCCTCCTCCACAATGACTGTTTAAACCATCGGAGCTCCTGGTTCAGCCTTCAGTGCTTCCTCAACTGATGACTTATTTTTACTACTTTAATCCATTTTTTTTTAATTTGATGAAGGACCTTTCTAAGATCAGACGTTCACTTTAGAAAGGAGGGATAATATTCAGTGGTACGGGTGCGTCGTCGGAATCCTGACACGTCGCTGCTGTATGAAATCTGAATGATGGGAGGTTCGATACCGTAGGATCCCAGTTGTGGGGACCGCCACCGCTCGATCCACCATAATCGGATTCATCAGAATCACAAGCAGTTATGGTCCCTCCCCTGCTTTTTTTTTTTTTTTTTTAATTGGGCCTCTTTTAAATGTCTGGTGTTCCCACTACACAGCAGGATTCAGGATATCTGTTAGAGAGGTTCCAAAAACAGCCATCCAGCATTCTTCAGATCAGAGAATGCTTTTAAATCTGTCACTGTTGACGATACGGTCGTTAAATTTTAGCTGAGAGTCTTTATATTCCTCCTTTTTTTTATGTATTTGGGGAAGCAACAACTGCCATAAGCGTGTCTGCAGGGTCCTCTTATTGGTTTGAAAGTGAGCCGGTGTCACTCACACCTCTAAACTCCGTTGCCAAGGACCACAGCAAGTGTCAGTCTTAATTTTTGTTGTTGTTGTTGGACCAACGTGTCTTTGTCTGCGTGAGGGAGGAGCAGCAACTGTGAATGTGGAAGTGGTACCCACTGAAGATGAGATAAAACCCCGACTGAGATGGAACCTGGAGCCTGTACTGTAGTTGTGTGTAGTTGCCGGACGAATGCAAGGTTGTTGTTTTTTTGTGCGTGTGTTGTTTGATTTTGCAGCCTCCCCGGTTTTATCTGAGCCATTCAGATGCAACGACTTGGAAACGTCCGTCTCGCACGTGACTCGAAGGACGAGCAACTCTTGGGTCACGGTACCGAGTTGCCTCCATGTGTAGGAGGTCGGCTGTGTTCTGAAAGGGCGCAGCGATCAACTGTTGCCGATAAGCTAACACCTTTACCGTCTTCAATTTTTTTTAGAAAAAAATAGTTTCTTCTTTTTCTAATGGATCAAATTTTAAACAAAGTTTTAATTTTCCTTTTAATTGTGCCAACAATCTGTTCCCCTGTTGTGGCGTCAGCCGGATGTCGGTGTAGAAGGAAGCCCGAGTGTTGTTGACAGAGAACAGTATTTACAGTATATTTACGGTCGGTTTGCATCCTGTAGCTTTCTTGTCTCATCCGATTGTCCAGTCTGTTCGGGAATGTTGGCTACAGTAATTCCAGACCTCTCAATATCGTGGTCGGCACGTTATTCCCTCTCCGCTGGAAATCAGTGGACCACAGCTCTGGGGTTTTGTAACCATATCACATCTTTCTGCTACTTTGCATGTGTTGTTGGTTTATTTTTTTAATCCTGGGGAATTAAGCACATAATGAATGTACCGATCCTGCCTACTTTTTACAATCAATGTTGTTTTCCAATGATTTGTATGGTTAGTTGATTTCACCCCTACACTCCGCCGACTTCTCTAATCCCCTTTGTAAAATCTACACTAAATCCAATTTGTCCAAATAACTGATTGGTGTTGTTTTTTTTTTAAATATTAATGGGTTTGTTTTGTATTTATTTCACATGTTCAGATCTGGAAACATTTCAAATCTTCACAGCAATTATGTGGAAGGATGGCTGGCACATTTATCTTTTAGTTTTCAGTGGTCAGGACGGGTGTGTTCAGAGATTGATGGGATAGTCTGAAGTCTTTGGCCTGTTGAGGCCTTGTTTCTTCTGTTTGCTGCCACTCAGAGTGTTTGGTTTTTTATTCAATGCTGGGTTCACAGATTAAATTACATTCATTGTAATTTCATGTATTTATTTCTGCTCTAGATTTGGTCTTAAATAAATGATGTTATTTACTTTGTCTCTTTGGTGTTATCCTTAAGGTTTGGTGCGAGCGTCCCCGTCGAAGACCGCAGGTTTGGCAGGTCAGTGAAGTGTCGAAATGAGAGCACCGCAGTGTTTCCGGAGGATCTTGGTTGACCTAGAAGGTGAATTCAGGTCTTTTCGTGCTGCTTTAAAGCTGACTGGGTTCTGCTGTGATGTACAAAGATAGTTTACCTTGGCGTCAAAAAGAGAGGAGGGAAGCTAATGTCTGAATTACCTCCATATTGACCGTCCAGCGTAACCTGACGGTTATTTTTCATTTCGCTGTGAGAAATCTGCCAAAGCTGCACGGCGTGACGCGTTGCGAGGGGGGAGATCTTGTGGCCTTGGCTCATCCCAGCGTTGAAACGGCGCCTTTTCCAGTAGTGTCTTTGAACACTGGCGCTCGGTGCTGCTGTAATTGGGTTCCACCACTGTATCATGCGTCCCCGCACAAACTTGGCCTCCTTTTAAGGTGGTGAGTGACCACCCTTTGGCTCTTTTATGCCATCCCCATTGTGTGAGAAAGGTTAGTGGCGTAGATTAAGAGACGAAATGACCCAAACTCTTCTTAATGCAGGCCATTCTGTGGGAGTAACATACATCCAGTTAATACAGGCTTGGAGTGCCATTGTCCACGCAAGCGGGGAAAACTGGGCCTAAGCATTCATTGGTAGGTAGACAGATCAATAAGACAGCTTCCAAAACAAACCAGTGGAGAGCTTCCTTTATTCCTTTTGAGTGGCGCCTATTCACAGAGGTTCCTGTCCCCGTGAGCGCCGTTGAGCTCCAATTCAGATAGAGCGGCGAGGAAACCTCCCCCCTCACCACCACCACCCTTGTTCCCCAATACGGCCCAAAGAACAGCAGCTTCACTGAGGGGTGACTCCTCGATGAGCTTCTGTCTGACGCAGAAGGCCGCTGCCGCGCTCGTGTCGTGATACTCCACGGCTGACCTGACCTCGCATCCCGCGCAGCCTCAAAGCGAACAGGTCCCGCCGCTTGAAAGGCACCTGACCTGCTTTCAGTTCTCCGGCTCGGCGGAACCTGAGGAAACAGGGAAACGCAGGAGGCCAAAACGGGAAGGTGCCCCCACCAGCTGAACCAGCAGATTTGTTTCCAGAGGCAGACAAGCAGCACCTAACGTGTAATTATCATCCGGTCATTACCATGACAACAGCACCTACAGCAGCTCTGGAGTGACTGACGGAGCATTCAGAATTTCCACAAAACTTTGGGTTTTTTTAGAAATCGCCACGTTCGTCCAATAGATTCAATGATGCCTCCGAGCTCCTTAATAGCGCTTAAATTGTTCAGTGTCTAAAATGTTTGTTAATGATGAGCAGATGAGCAACGACACAGGACGCAAATGAAGACGCAGCAGCGTTTTCATTCGGTTCCAATCATTTTTATCATCGGAGTCAAACCCGTTTTGATGGATCATTTAGAGCCATCTTGGCAAATATTGCTCCTTTATAAAACTGTAGGATGACCTAATTGGATTAAAAGAGTGGGAAAGTGGGGATGTTAAAAAAAAATGGAAAAGATGAAAAGGTGGGGGGGAGGTTCCTCGCCGGGTACATTTGAGTCTCATCGCGGTTAAAATTTGAGGTCGGCTGCTTCGTGCTGGAATTCTGAAATGGCTGAGTGCCTCCGCCGTAATCACCACTGCCTTACATTAATTCTTCTCCAGATGAACATTGTTCCTTTGGGGTTTCCACGCTTCATTATTACAGGCCCCTTAATCAGCAGCCTCCTGATAGATCCAGTACCACCGCTACACACTGTGTGTGTGTGTGTGTGTGTGTGTGACACACGTCTTTTAATGTGGATTAAATGTGATTTTAATGTGGACTATATGATATAAATATATGATAAATATGATATAAATACGTATAAAAATTTGAGTCTTAAGTGGAAAAGCTTAAGCTGGAACTGTAATGTGCAGCTCCTCGTTATTGTGCATCAGGCAGTGACCGTGTTTACACCATTGTTTACAAAAAAAGCTGTCTCATTTGTGTGACATTTAAAATTAGCAGCTCATTAAAGGAATCAGTTTGATTAAGAGGTGTTTTAAATGTCCAAATCATGCAACTCCTATGTGTTCTTTCATGTTCTATTTCTATAAATAGGCCATAAACACCATAAAATCCATCTACTCAACAATAACAACCAACAGGGTAGACTGCCCCCTAGTGTCGCCAACCGAGGGTGACAGCGACGGGAGGAGGGCCGTCCTGAGCAGCAGAATGCCAGATCCCCCCCACCCTTCCTCAGCGCCATCCAATCAGAGAGCGCCATGGTAACACGCTCACGTGGTTGTAGGTGACGAATGCAAATGCTCAGAGATCAAGGTTTCTCCTTGGCAATAGCAGCACTTGTTTCTCTCCTTTCATGTCCGAATGATGATGGCGATAACAAGAAGGGAGGACAGGCTTCAGACCGAGCAAAAGGGGTGGCCGTGCGTGTGTGTGCGTGTGTGTGTGTGTGTGAGACGACCAACATCGATGAGATCTCTGATAGGGAATGTTGCATCACATGATATTAGTGTCATTCACCGAGCTGCTTGAATGACAGTTTATTGGGGGTAAAAAAGCACTTTTGTCTTGACGTATTTGTCCTGAGTGAATTGCTGACACTTTGATGGACTTTGGTAAATGTGGGACTCAGAATAGGACAAAGGAGCTGCAGCCTATTATCTCTGCACCCCCCCCCCCCCCCCCCCCTTCTTCTATTCCAAAGAAAGAATTAATTCTGGAGCAAACATATTTCTATAATTGCTTCCTTTGTGATGCCGAACAGATGCACATACACACACACACACACGCACACACACACACACTCCGAATTCAAACTGAAACCTGCATCACAGTGGTCGGGGTCTCCTGTTGCTCCGGCGTGCCTCAGGTTCAGCAGACTTAATTTTCAGTGTCATATTTTATTAGGCTGATGATGCACATTGCATTCATGGAGCACTTCAACCTCCAGCTCCATCTAGATTGTTGTAAAGCCGAGCTATGTTCCTAATTAAGAAGATGTAACTGTGCTGTGTTCAGGAAATGTAAAACTGATTGAAGTTAAGACAGTCAAATTAGCACATACGCTGGGCTGAGGAAGGCTTTTAAAACAGAAGAAAGAAAGAAGCTCTGCCAGTTCGCTAAATGAGAGAACGGTTTCTGCATGCCGGTGAATACTTCCAGAGCACTTCTGACAACACTGACAGACGTGTTTAATCATTATTCATTTGGACGTTTACGATGGAGAATTAGGCAGCTTAGATCCACATTTTTGGTGCGTTTGGTCGTTTAAATGACACACATCTTCTCTTTCTTATATATGCATACATTTATAGCTACATGTCTTCACAATAAAAGCTTTTGAGATTATTATTCCAGCAGAACCAGGGAGTTCATTCATTTACTGTTCAGTCTGGTTTGTGTGTGAAGGGGTCACATATTGACACCGTGTTGCTTCAGATGACCCCTGACCTCTGGCGGCGACCTCACGGAGTGCATGCCGACAGGTCACTCCAGTCACTTAAACAAGTCCCGAGGGAAAGCGGGCCCTGGACGCCGGGAGCCCCAGCCTTTCCCGCTCTGTCGCCGCTGGAGACGGTAAAAAGACAAGTAGGTGCTTGTGACTGAGACATGGAATACATATTTATGCTGCATACGTATCGAGAGGGCTTGTTGTGAAAGGCCCGTCTGTAAACGTATGTGCATGTGAGAGAGGCACAATTTAAAAAAAAAAAAAATAAAAAAAAAAAAATACATTTTTAAAACAAAATATTTACCCAATATTTCACCAAATAATAAGAAAATGAATAGTATTTCAAAGCCATGTACACTTTCCTCATTTTGATTTCTAATGCAAGCCCCAGAATTATGCCTCCTCCCTTTTCTTTTTTAGCACATTACGGTGAGAACGTGACATTAAAATCCTTTTAGAGGCTTTTCTTTGTTCCTCCTCCACAGAGGATATTATGCAGCGGTCCTGAATGCATATTATACAAGAAAAGCAACTATCATTCATCCGTTACAATGCATATCGGTAAATTATGTCATTATCTCTGCTTTGTGGAACAGAGGAAGAGAGCGGCGCAAAGGAGTGGAAATGAAGAAAAGGTGCAGAATAAGACACACACACACACACACACACACACACACACAAACTTTGGCTTGGAGTCAGAGGGGGACATTATGCTCGGCCTTATCCAGTCAGGCCTGTCAGATTTACAGTATTGTCAACATCCCTGCTGTCTCCTGCCCCAGCCATCACCAGTCTGTCTGCTTTTGGATTTTTGCCTGGTCAGTGTGTGTGTGTGTGTGTGTGTGGGTGTGTGTGTTGTGGATCAGAAATGGAAGCGGTTGCCAGGGCACGCGGGCCTGTGGCATTCTCCGCCGTCTGGCATCCCACGGTGTGGCGGGAGCACAAGTCCTTGGTAAGTCACCAGCGGAGGTGAAAAGCGCTGTCACCGAGATGAAAGGCGGCTCTCCCCCCCCCCCCCCACTGACCTGTGTGTGAAAAATGGAAAAGGCAGCAGACGATTATGGGAAGTGAGGGCAGAGGAGGTTTTTACGCAGTGTAAAATCACTCTCACCGCATTTGGTGTCAATATGTCTCACATTTGAAATCCTTATTACGGATGGAGTGTGTGTGAGGAGGGGGAGGGGTGGTGTTTTCATTGTTCATGGAAATATCTCCTCACACACACACACACACACACACACACACACACACACACACACACACACATATTCAACTTGCCCGGGCGCCTGTGCCACACCACCCACTGCTGTCGTTCTGCGCCACGTAACCTAGCAACTATTTAATTAAAATAGCATCAGCAAGGATAGAGGGTTCCCCCCCACCCTTGCAAGGATCTCCTCCTGTCTCGGTGCTTTTTGAGCAGCGTGTGCCAGCGTATTGTGCCCCCAACATCCCATCCTTTGTTTCTATAGACAGATAGCTGCTGCCTGTTTTGCTGGATTCTACCTGCAGCCTGTGCTTTGCATGTCCGAATGTTAATGCGAGGCCATCCCGCCTCTATAGTCTATTAAGGAATAATAGA
The DNA here is from genome assembly GCF_901000725.2 of Takifugu rubripes. Taxonomy (NCBI): domain Eukaryota; kingdom Metazoa; phylum Chordata; class Actinopteri; order Tetraodontiformes; family Tetraodontidae; genus Takifugu; species Takifugu rubripes. The sequence goes on along the minus strand of NC_042305.1, from coordinate 18,070,459 downwards.
ATAGTGCCTCCTCAAGCCCATGCCCTCCCCCACATCCCTCTGCACCAACGTGCCTCTTTGTATGCCAGATCACAGCCGCCTCTGTTTCCACCATGCTCTACACGTGTGCCAAGTTCGGGCAACGCGAAGCAATTAGAGGAAGTGCGAAGCAGCGCCGCATGTCAGCGCGCGTCGGGCCCACTCTCACTCAAACCACGTCCGCGCTCGTTGAGAAACAAACAGCAGAGCAACGTTGCGGGCGCAGCGCTGTCAAAACGGGGTGCCCCCATCTCTCCCTCCGTTAGCGCTCTCCGCGGCTTAATGGATACGCTGATGCAGACGACCAGAGGAGGGCAGTTATCTGTCCTGTGATTTTAAGCAATTGAACGCTCTGTATAGGACGGACGCAGAAGGATGCCATAACTCCTTTCACTTGCCCTAATAGGAGGGCCCCTGTCATTACTTAAGAAGCGGCGCAGTGAAAGTCCCTGTAAAAGGCTTTAATGATCCTTCATCCAAATGGTTACATTATAGGCCTGACCTCCACTCGAAGCACGTTCACGCTTTCCACCTAAAATGACACATTTCCGCCTCTCACATACAGCGGCATTTCCATTTCTACAGAGCCACAAAGCTAGCAGAGACACTGCAATTCAAACATTTCAAGGTGGGGGGGGGTGGAGATGAGAAGCGTGGAAGGGTAAAAACCGCACGTGCGCTCGTAATAGCACCACAGATAAAATCTCAAGCCCGGTTTAAGAAGGTGGTGGCATCGCACTGTGACCTCCATAAGTACCCGAAGAACACCACGGAGTCGTATTCAAGCATGCGGACGATTTAATTGGAAAGCCAGACAGATTTGAATGAGTTCACAATTTTAAAAGAATTAAATAAAAGTGGACCACAAAAACTAGCAATACTGATAACGACTGAAAATGATCTGAAAATGATGGTTAAATCAACACACACACACACACACACACACACACACACACATTTCATTTTTGTTCAACATGTGGACGTATAGAAGCCAGAGACTGACCCCCCCCCGCAACCCTGTGATGACTGGATAAGTGCCTCCTGAGCCTTGGCTATCCCATATATGTTAATGCACCCATAATGTTTTAACCTTCAAGGGCTGGTGTAAAATATTCCCTGATTTTCATAAATGTACATATGCAGCGTATATCACCAGGATTATTTTTTCTAATCATCCAAATACATCATTGCCTATAGCCCGTATAGCCCATATGTAAATCTTCGAGAGAGTGTTCGCGCCTTGATTTGCATAATGGCGCATGATTTTGACAGGCAGGATGAGAGCGAAAGGGCCCCTTGACATTTTTCTAATGGCACTTTACAGGGTGGACGAGGTTGGGGGTATGATGGGATATGGGCAGCGGTTCTGATTTGTTAAAACACTGGAACATCCGGTGGACGTGGCTCTGAAGTGGAACAGCGGCTCACAGCCTTGTTCCGACCCCGCGATACAGTGTCGCGCGGAAATAAAGGTCTCCAACGTGGGCAGAACGGGAGAAACGGGAAGGGTTTCGCTTCAGAAGGAAGCGACGTGCTACAATAACGTGCGCGGCTGAAGATAGTGCTCATTTGAGTTGGCAGTTCAGTAAAATCACGGATGAATTATCTCTTACCTTTGAGCAAATGGTGGCAGCAGAATTTTGAGCTGATCAAATGTGTGTGTGTGTGTGTGGGGGGGTAACAGAGCTTTATCAGATCTACGCTCTGTCACAGATTCCAGTGGCTCCTCAAATAAAATCATTTCAATCCCTCATAAATTTCAGACGTTGTGGTAAACCTGCATTTTCACAGCCATTTTTAACATTTCCTCTCGGCTCGTGTGTGTGTTCCTTGTCAACACAGATAAGCTTGATAGAGGACTCAAACACAGACTGGGGCATGTCTGACCGACACGCAGGTCTGTGGGAAAGGCCACCGACAACGTAAAAGGTCACGGACGTTCTCTTTGCTGCGACACACGCCACCGCGTCCCGTCTGACTGACACGCGCAACAATGCGGGTTTCTTCTTTAATCTCACTCAAACAGCGGAGACAATGCTGCTGCCCCAGGCCATATGCTGCACCGACGGCCGTCCACAAATCACTCACCCTGGGAACGACGAGGAGACGTTTGTTATTTGCATTTGCATGACAGGTGCTCTAATTATGTTGGTAAGAAAAAAAAAAAAAATATATATATATATATACATTTATATCTCCAGTGGTTGGGGTAGCACATCAGTGATCATCTGGAGTCTTGGGGCCCTTCTTTTTAGACCTCTCCACACATGTGTCTCACCCTATGCTTTAAATCCATGTCATCCTGACATACACCCACTTGCACTTGCACACACCACTCATTCAAATGTATAAAACCTTCACTCACACACACACACACACACACCCTGCTGCATGCATTAATTAGCACTTCGGTAACAAGCTAGCCTCTCCATCCACACCCTGAGCCTCTTTCATTAGCATGACAGTGGCTAGCAGCGGCCATGGGGCCCAAAGGCTGCGCGGTCCTCTCCTTGGGGCCCCTGATTAAAGGGGGAACCCCCTAGGATGCAAAGCTCTCGATTCCTTTCATCATTGCACCCATGCGGCGTCTCACGGAGGATCCCCGAGCTGCAAACTGTCAAGTATACCTGTTTGCATGGACCCAAACCTCCTTTCCATCTCTTCAGCTCTGCACTCCACACGCCAACACTTGCTTTGACCCACTCCAGCATATGTCCTTCCATCTCAATCTAATTGTCACCTCCTGTCTCTCTTTAAGCCCTATAGCTCTGATAATTGTATGCAAAAGCAGGAGGCCTGACTGGTTTCCCTTCTGTTTGCACATAAGGATCACACAACCATACGAATGCACGTTTGGGTCTTGGATTCAGCCCCTTTAAGCCTCACTCTTACTTCACCTATATAGAACTCACCTTTTCCCTTCCTTGGCTGCGAGTGATCCATACAGCCTTACACCTGACATACAGGGTGGATATCATCTCCACCCATCAGGGGCCCCCCTCCCCCACCCAGCCCCGGATTTCAAGGCAAAATGTCTCATTAGCTGCGGTCCTTGAATGAAGGGCACTCAATTTCAAATTCAGTTACACATTCCCTTTGAATGGAATGGCTAGGCAAAAGAGAAGAAAGAAAGAGAGGAAGAAGGCATGGGAGAAGGTCCCAGTCGAAGGCTGGAGCCTTGGACCCAGAGGGAGGGTGAGCAGAGGGAGGAATAAGGTCTGCTGAGGCAGCCATAATTTCATGGCATCATTACCTCCATGCACTGGAGATTTATGCTAATACCATTTCTGGGTAGAGGCGCTGGACTAAACGGTTTGAGAGGGTCAAAAAGAGAGCTGTGTGTTTACACATGTCTCTCTCCCCCCGTCTTAAGGCTGGTTGAGGTGGACCTGGACTGAGCGGTGCAATTTATTATTTTTTTTTGCAGTTGTGCGATAGCCCCCTGGAGCTCAAGAACACCGGTCCGAAAATCTCGCAGCGTGTCGGTAACACTCATTAATGATGGTCGTATGGCAGCGGCTAGCAGCAGCAGCAGGGGGTGAGCTAACTTTCTCCTAACGAGGACTTGTCTGACAGAGAGAGGTCAAGGGTTCGAGGTCCGAGCGGATATCAGAACGCAACACATCACACGGATGAAGAAAATGTCATCTTCTACCCCCTTTTGCTAGAGAGGATGTAATAATTAGGATTAGTTGTTGTTACCAACAGATGTCAGGCGTGCTGGCACCACGTAGGGTTTAATAGCTAATGAAGATGTAACAGCACACAGGCAGCAGCGTAAGAATGTGGGAATCGATGGGCGCTGACCTTCCAGTGATTCCTCGTTCTGACCTATCGATTACGACACCCATTGATCTGTCTTTCCGCTGTGTGCTGCTACAACTGCGAACATCTGAGGTGAGATCAGTGGCCAAGACCTGCGTCATGGTGCGATGGAAGGGGGTGGATGGCTAGTTATCACTGCCACCACCTGTCTCTCCTCCAGCCTTCCTCAACAAGCTGATCAGACCTCCAGATACACCCCACAGGGAGTGGGGGGGGGGGGGGGGGAGCATTTGAGCCAAGGAACCCTAAACACCACTTCAAGGTTCCAAGCAATAGGATGAAAAACAGGATGGAATACAGGCCACGCCCCTTAGACGCAGGCCACGCCCTTTAAATGCATATGCAATCTGGAGATTTAGCATTGTATGTCCAGCTGTGTATTACAGTATATTTACTCATGTATTTACAGTGGGTCACAAAGAGCCACCACGTCTCTGTGCCGTTACTCCGCAGCAGCAGGGTTGTCAACAGGCAGCATCACGTGCAGCGTTCTGTGATTCTTGTTTTTCTGAAGGATTCAAATTTTTAAAAAAACACAGTTTGAATTCCTGAGCAATGTAAAGAAAAGAGGAGACATCTGTGTCTTGGTTCAAGGCCCACTTTTTCATCGGTAATGCTGCAGAGAAATATAAACCACCCAAAGGCGGAATTCATCGGGCGGAGCGCAGTCGCCGACGAGCTGATTCAACCGATGGCTGAATTTAGTTGTGTGTGCTTCCGTTTTATAAGAGACCTTCTATAAACACGCAGAAACGTCTTTCAGTAATTTCAATAATATGAGTTCTATGCATCTCCAGAATAGGGCCATTCATGTCAGGCCTTTCCCCTGGATTCATTTGTCAAATGAAACGTGATTGCCTGTCATGGAGCAGGAATCAACACTGAGGACGTCTGCACTGCAGTTTCAATCAGAGCATGACAATTTGTTTTAACTATAAGCATGTTTTACTCACTGTAGCTTTGGCTTTGCACAGCCACGTGTCAATCAAGATAATGCTATACATTAAGGCGGCGATTTGATTTTCGGTCATGGAAGTGCTCTTCACCTCCAGACATGGATACAAATTTGTAAAAGTGTGCCTACTTTGATGTAATGGCTGTCAAAAGTGAATTTCTCCCTCCTTAGGCGATCCCTCATTTCTCTAAATTGAACTGTGCCTCACATGAAGTGGAGAAAGAGATGCACATAAATGGTGAAAGTGAGTTGGAACTGCATCAGGCCGCCGCTGTCTGTTAGCAGTACAGAAGAGGGAGCATTTATGCCCCACGGCACACTGCAGGGGCTAAAACGTTCCTCCACATCTATGCAGGCAGCTGGGAGACTGGAGGCATACATGGGATTACATCCTGTGCTATTGCCCTAGGCAGTCACCAGGAGAGGCTCTCAGTCGGGGCAAAACAAACACACACACACACACACACACACACGCGCGCGCACGCCAGCATGCAAGTGTGTAATATCAACACATTTATTTTTACATGTGTTTTTAATCACACGGAATAACACAAAGGCATCCCAGCATGCAGCAGTGATATTTTAAAGTTAGTTGACATTTAAAAACGGCGTGAGAAACGGTGGTCTAAGTGTCTTTTCTGATGTTTTAGATACACCTTAATGCACAGCCAATTGTAATCATGATCATTTTCCTTCTTATGGAGCGATTTGTCTCACATTGTCTGGAGAATTTAAACGCCTTTCTTGGCGTTTGGGGCTTCCAACGTGTGCATTTCTCTGTACGACAGCAGGTGAGTCCAGAGAATAATTGGGTTTCATTTGTTATGCCGTGTTTGTGGCCCAGTTTTACTGTTTATCTAAGTTATATCGCCTGTTATTTGATGACTTGTAATTTGCACAAGCTGAGAACACCATCACACCTGACGTTATCATCCATGAACAACTGAAAAGTCCAATATGATATCTTCTTTTTTTTCTCAAAAAGATATATCTTAATCTGACTATCAGGTCATAAAAATAATTTAAATATTACTAAATCTAAATTATCCACTGGCAGATAAACTCAAGATGGATGGTTCCTCTCAGTGATACAGAGCCCAAGGTGACACATCGCCTTTCTTAAGCTCTCAGAAGAATCACACGCACGCACACACACACACACATACACGAGCACACAAATGCATGCACGATGTGAACAGATTAAAGAATGACTTCATTCTGTCGCCCACAGGGTCTTCTCCCCAATCATAGCACCAATGCAACATTGCCCAAACAAACGCAGTATGTCCACATGTGACCTTTCAGTGACCTTTCAGTGGTCACTAAACAACAATATGCTCTACTTACTTCTAAAACGTGAAGAGAAATTGTACCGTTCCAACTGCACTGAAATATGATTTTAAAAATGGCATTGATCTCAGACATAGCTGAATATCTTTGACATCAGTTCAGGTTTGGGTTGGTTTATGCCTTACAACAGGTAATGTGCTCTCATCCCAGCACAAAGACGGGCGTAAAAAGAAATGTCAGAAACATTTCTCTTACTCTTTCAACCCATGCGCCCATTACCGCAGTTAGCGCTTGGAGTAATTGTGATTTGAACGTATCCCTTAATCTGTTTAATGAGTGCGATGATCCGTGGAGGGAGCACAGGTAAAGTGCTTTTAACGAGAGGGCTCTTATTTTACCAGCCTGAGAGGAGCCCAGCTGCTATTTCACATTCGGCTTCAAAGCAGTTCTTCAAATTGTCCAGACGAGACTTCATTTCCTCTTATCTGCCGGTTTATAGGTCCTCCAGAGCGAGAGTGCACGGTGAAAATGTGAGGGAACGGCGGCTGAAGATGTATAGCACACAGCAGCGTAGAGATACTGGACGGACACAAATTAGCTGAATATGGAGGAGAAATAGAGGAAGCTGTTAGACATTACAGGTTCAGTCTGGCTTCTGGTTCCATCCTCCACCAGTCAGGCTTTGGAGCGAGGGAGGGAGGGACCATGCTGTTCATCTCACAGGTCTTAACGGGCTTTACGGTTCTGGCTCAGACTCCTGCCTGAGCAGTGGCGAACATATTTTGTATGTAGTTTGAAAGGAATGTTCAAGGCTCGTGGGTTTATTACCCACCTGAAGAATGGCGGGAACCAACCTGCCCTTGATGCAACCGCCAAAGCCGGGTCAAACGGGTTTATATGATGTCTTTATGAACTGCTGCCATGCACACAACCATATCTGAAAAGAGCTGTTGTCCCAGGTTTATTGTGTTTATATATGATGGGGTAACATATGTCCATCCATCCCTTCATTTTCTACCACCCTATGCCACAGTGGGGTCCTGTGGGGGTTGGAGGCTGCCCCAGCTGCCTTCGGGCAGGAGGAGCACCGTGGACAAGTCACTCCTCGCAGGGCGAACAGGCAAATATTCACGCTCACACTGAGGGCCAATTTAAATTAGCCGGTTTGCCTACCTCCCAAACGGATGTCTGTGGACTGTAGTGAAAGCTGGAGTACCTGGAGAGAACCCGCACAGACACGGGATCACATGCAAGCTCTCCGCAGGAACCTGGATCCTTCTTGCTGTGAGGCGACAGTGCTAACTACTGCACCACCATGCTGAACCCGTTCACCATGTATTAATGAGCGGGAGTTGAATGGGAGATTTTCTTTACTGGGGTCCTTAATAACAGCACCAGGCTACGAAAAGGTGTTGGGATTTGATTAGAGTTTAGAAGTCAAGAGATGAGAAAAGGAAAACGGCGGGTGGTAAAATCTTTGCTTAAATGTCCTGGTGTATTCCATTAAACAGTGATGGAAGAGCTAGTGGGAAACTGGAGCTAACCGGAAAGGCAGCCACCCCCAATACAACAAAGCATCCAGGACTTGAGACGTACTGCGGGGAGCCTTTGAGGTTGAATTGAATAAATGAAAAAAAAAGAGGGAAAATGTCACCAATTCCATCTTCGAAGATTCCAGATAGAGAGTCTGACAATGAAAGTACATCAAAGGGGGAATGCAGACCCCGCCGTCTTCAAAAGGCACGCCTAGCGGCACATTCGGGGTTATTAAATAGATGAATATTGACAGGGTCTCCGCAGTTTGAGGTGAACGGCACCTCGGCTATATCGGCCGATCCAATGAGACCAATGAGATATTCATTCTCAGTAAATGTAATTGACAGGCAACCACCCCCTTACACCCCTCCAGCCAGGCCTGAACCTCGCTGCTGCCGACGTCGCCCACCCGACCGAGCCGTCGCTGAGCCAATCTGCAGAGGTTTTTGTTTGCAGAACTTGGGTCCGCCCTCCAGCTCTTTGGCTCCATTCATCTCACCAAACATTTCCCCTAAGAATTTAACCAGTGGGCAAACAGACAGCGTGCGGATACTGGCGGGGGCACCTTCTCTGTGTGCGTGCGTGTTTGCCCTGCTGTCAAACGAGGGGGTGTGCGTATAAATGCATGTCCGATCTCCCAAGTTCAGCTTCAGCTTCTGGAGGAAGAAGGCGCGAGGCAGAAAGATTGCTTCTCAGATCCGTCTGCGCGATCCGACGGACGGAAATCTGACTTCCATTGTTAGGAAGGGCTGTTCAAAAACTCAGATCTACAAATAAATACAGTTGAAAATAAATAAATAAAATCAACTCTGAGCTATTCAACCAGAGATGTGGATCCACTATTGAGCTTTCAGAACCCTCCATTTAAAGGTTGGTGGCATTCTCCTACAGTGAGATTGAAATAAAGTTTGGTTTGAGGCTTTGCTAAAAAGGTTGAGCCTTTCCAGCGTTATTCTATTTTACTGACTGCCAAACCGGCCATGTCCCATTGCTCGATGCCCGATAAACCCAATTTGTGGGGGCCAGGAAACAATCCTGCCGAGGCGAGAAACAAGAAAACAGCCAGAATGAGCCATTAGATTGGGATGTTGTGTCCGCGCTTTGGAAGAGCAGAGAGATTCCATCAAGGCTGTGGTTGATACCTATTCTGCTGGTAATGCCTTCAGTCCTGCAGGATGGATTGAAACTTTGATACGTAACGCTCAAAAGGTACGGTGTGACGAACAAAGCATGCAAGTGTCTATAAAAAAACAAAAAACAAAATCAATTTCTGACAGTTTGCTTTCGCTGTTCTCTTCTTTGTCCCGACTCAACTTCAGCTTCAGCAGGAAGGAGCTACGCTGCGTTTAATAACTTAATGTTCTGTCTGTTTTTTAAGAGAAACATTTTATCATTTATATGTTAGTACTTTATTATTAAGATACAAAATTGTAGAAGATATGATCACTCAAAATGGCTGCCCCTGGTCACCACACGGGCACGCCGCAGCGTGCGCGTGTGTGTGTGTAAACGTGTGGGGTGAATGGGGTTTTCCTCGTCCATCATCATTCAAAGCGATCGCTCACCCCTCTCGGACCCACGGAGGCCTCATCACACACGACTGTAGGTGTTGATGCCAGACCCCCGGAACAGGAGCAGGCCAACATTAAACAAGAGAACCGTGCTATTATTCGTAAAACACCCCCTTTTTTATCCATTTTATTGGCATGTAGACAGAGAAAAGGTGATAATGGAAGCGTGATATGTTTTATTTATTCCTATTGCTGACTGTCTATTTATTATTCAATAGCTTCTCCTGTTAGCTTCAAATGACATCCCAGTAGTACAAGTGAGAAAAAGTAAATGTGCATTTCTTTAGGAAGGAATGGGAGGGAAAAGGTATTCATGAACCAATATTTTTTAGATAATCGAGAAATATCGTACATAATAAGTTGTTCTACAAAGAGAAATGAGTAACTATTTAAAAAAGAAGTTGATTATTCCTGAAAAAAACTATTTATGTTTAATAAGCCATGTTTGTGAAGAAATTAACATTTTACCATAGCGTAAAACCTTTAATCTGCAAATAATTAATTGTATGTTGATATCATATTTTCTTATGTATGGTTGAAATTATTTATTTGAATTACATTTGGAAGCTTTGGTCCTAATAAAATAATCATCATTACACATTTTTATTTTTCAGTTATGTGCGCAGATTAACCCGAACTTTTATTAATGGATACCTGATGATATCAACTGTACCCTAATATTATCAGAATTTCTAATCAATAGCAAAATATAATAAAAGTAAATGAGGGTCCAAAGTGTTGGATTTTGGACCCCACAATATGGGTGAAATCCAAAACACACAAGCACGCACACACACACACACACACACAAACAAAGCCTTTTGTACTGTCGCCCACTCCTCCAGGGGCCAATACTGTGCTCCAAAGCCCTTTAGAGGTGCAGCAAGCCGGAAAATGACCCCATGCTGTCCCCGCTCGCCTCAGCCCCGCCTGGTTACGCCCGTTTCCCAGGGACCTGCTGAGGATCCAATACCCCTAGGCCTCCCTCTCACGCCACACTACCTCCCAGGGCCAAACGTTAACGGGCCTCCTCACCGTGGACAATGGGGGCCACGAAACGTGGGAAAGAAATGTCACAAGGCTCTCTGACAACTAAAGTGCGACCCCCTGACCTCCAGCACTGGTCCCACTGGGCCTTTTCATGTAGATATAGTGTGTCCAAACAAAGGCAACCATGCGTTAATCAGATTCATAACCCAAGTGAGAAGAAGCACAGAACCTTTGGGGCCACGCAATTTGGACTGAAGGAGACCGAAGTTTTTTGGGGGTGTATTATCATCCGTATTAATATTAATCTTGGATTTATTTTCCATTTTCTACGATATATCTTGTATTGTGATGCAGCATTATGAATTGAATAACCGAGTCATTGAAAGGAAATTGATTGAATGCTGCAAACGTTCGAAGACGACAGTAACAAGATCAGCACGATAGACAAGCCCAAGCACCTTGTAAACAGTCCTCATCATTTAACCTCTGACCTTGATCTCAGTGGCTCCATATGGAGATCCAGGTCAATCGAAGACACGGTCAGCCACTTGAATCACACACGAGCACGGTGGATCAGGGGCGGGGGGGCAGTTTACTGAGGAGCAAGGGGTTAATGAATGATCAACTGATGGTCCCCAAGCAACACTTAACTTAGTCCAAGGCTACCTGTCTTGATAGTTTTGTTTCTGGGGGGGGTTGTTACTCGACTAGTTAAAAAGTTAAATGTTTAAATGCTACCATTCAAACTGACCCGCGTTGGCATTTCTAACGTATTGAGTCATTCCACAAAGTGAGGAACGACCCCTCGGTGTGTTCACGGGTCACATCATTGAAGTGATGGTCAGTGAGGCAGCTGGTCATCCTATTTCCACACAATGGACCTAATCTGTTTGCTCAAGACCCCTGACAAGGGTCCATTCATGACCTCAACATGGGTGGGTCAAAGCACTGTGGGCACCGCAGGTCAGAGTTCGTGATCCAAACACCGTGACCTCACTCCCAGGAGGCTCCTGCCGATGGACTCCTGCTCTAGTTAGCGGACATCATTAAGGTCGTTGCCCAGACAAATGGGGATTTAATGACCTTCGATTTGATTTATTGATAATTGTGCAATTGACCAAGAGTAAAACAAAGCAATAACGTATGAAGGGGAAGGTCCACATATAAACAGGTTTAATGTGAAGGAAGCCCAAATTATCGTCCAACAGTCCCCAGCGAGCATTTGAGCCTAAAATGATGATAGAAACACAGTATTTACAGAAAGTCGTTATCGAAACAGACCTGCGAGAAGCAACATGATTAATTCCAGATTGGGTGTTCAGAGGAGCAGACGTTGACAACTGCGTGATGATAATCGGGAGTTTGACTCTGTATGAAAGCAAGTGTTAGTAGCTGCAGCCCTTTCCTGACCACAACTACATCCAGAATTAGCATGTTAGCAACGTTTTCCTATTAGCTACTATACAACCCAAGAGCCTGAACACCACATCTTCTTGCATAACACCCCCAATTGCTGCCCTTCTCTACCGTATCTCACCCCTAACATATTCCTCCACCTCCTCCTCCTCATCACCACCACCATGACCGCTTACGCGCCCCCAAATGTGCATGACGACAGTGCTGTGTGTGTGTGTGTGTGTGTGTGTGTATGTGTGTGTGTGTGTGTGTGTGTGGTGATGAGATGCAGCACTGTTCCGTGTCTCCTTGTAACCCCCATGATCATAAATCCGCCTGCACGACCTACAATCATTTATGAGCACTTTACATGAAGATCACTCTCACAAACAATGCCCTTCAGCCATGGGTGGAATTCTGAGCCTCCAACTTGAACATCAGTTTTAGGCTGTGAGACCGGCTCTGCTGATGGAATTGGGACCAGACGCTTGGCTTTGTTTGTGACCTGATGAACTTTGCATCCATGATTGCACCTCGTTTCCATTTGACACACGCTCATGAAGATGCATTAGAACAACAAGTGGAGTTAAATGGAACTCTCATAAAGGGGCAAGCTAGAGGTCAAAGGTTAAATGACTGGGGTCAGACAGACTTGTAGCTCTCAGTTAAGGGACCACAGGTCAACGAGAGGATGTCAAACACGTACCCGTGATGGGAGATTGATTCTAGAAAAGCTGACTCAGCGAGGCAATGGCATTAAGGGTCAAATAATTTAGTAACCTGTTCAAACCTCCAACTGGTCAAATAATGAACAAAATCTACCCGAAACCTCATACAACAGGAGCAATGTTAAGGAAGGGCCCATTGCTGACACAGTCAATGCTATTGTAAGACCAGAGCATCAAAAATTCCAGGTCCAAAATGTAAAGTACTAGTGTGTAAATGCTCTGGGTGCCTTCGATGACTCTGGAGCAAAAATGGTCCCGTGCTAAAAATGTGCCATTAAATCAAGACACCCAGTTCATTTCAGAGCTCACTGGTTTTCACTCCGAAACGTAATTTAATAAGCACCAAAAACACTGAAAAGGTTAAAGAGATATTTCTACCATGGTGCTAAATACCACAGTGAGTCGAAGGTGATTCAACGAGGAAAACTCACCTGTGAAAACCACCGGACAGCTTCTGTATCGTGCGTTAAACAGTGGAACAGCATTTAACGCACCTGTACTACAACAGAATCAAGATTCCGTTCTACCGTTTGATCCGTGCACTTGCTTTGATGTCAGGGGCCACAGCCAATCAGCAGAGACTCTCTGGCAGGCTGCTGACATGTTTTGGAGGTCAGGCCAAAGGCAGAGGGGCCACTCTGAAATCAAAACACCTTTTTTTTTGAGACTCGCACGTGCACACAGATGCCGCGCAGTGAGACACCGCGGCATCTGTTTCCGCTGCATCTCCGCCGCGACCTTCAGGAGACGATGACCTTAAAAAGTGAGCGTGACAGTCAGACTGTATTTCACGCTCCTCATTCCCGTCTCACATGGGGAGAGTCGCCGGGGGGGTTCACAGGGACATATTTAGTCAAATTCGCCTCCACCTCACTTCTACCCCGCTTGCCTGGCCCGGGCCGCCTGGTGCTGATCCGATGCTGCGGGCAGAGCCGGCCCAGGCGGTGCTCAGGCCCACAATCAGCCCGGGACACCGATTAAAACACGTCTGTCTCGTTGGCGCTTTCATCTACGGCCAACTGTAAATCCAAGGGTGCCCCATGCCTCTTCAGCCCTGCTTCCTCTCATCCTCCTCTTCCTCCTGCCTCGGCTTTCTCCCCAATAGCATGCAGGGACAAACCTGAAACTCTTAGAAGAAAATAAAGAGAGAGAGAGGAACGAGGAGGGGAAGGACAGTGAGGGGTGGGGACGTCGCCGAAGAAAGGAGGCAGGGAGAAACTCACATTGTACTTTTCAAATGGATGGGAAATGATTCGCTGGGATTTGCTGACAATTATACGGTGGGGTTTAATCAATTCAGACCATTCACAGCGTGGAGAGGGCTGATCCTCCACTACAAAGGAACAGACCGTGGGAGGGCGGTACCTGAGAAAGCGCCTGCCTGGTGTAAGTAACATGAGGCAACACTCCCCTCCCAACACATTGGACCTCAGCATATGGCCCCTCTCTGAACTTATTAGCTGGCGGATTAAGACGAATCGCAGAGACCCAATGGCCTCTGGCTGCCTGTGTTGTTCCCTCCCTCACCCCTTGTCGCCCCCAGGAATGGGCCTGATTGACAGGGGGCATTGTGTTGGGCACCTAGACTGCCACACCCCTCACTTACCCCGTCATGTGGTGTGGTTTGATGAGGTTATTTGGTAGAGGGAACACAATCTGACCATCAATGTGATAGGCACAGAACATGCTATATTTTACTGCCTTCTGGTACATCAGAAAGTTATGGGCACATTTTATCATAATAATAATTCAGAGGACACTTTCACTGTTTCCTCTCAGTTTCAAGGTAATAGTACCTTCAAATTAGCACGCGGTTTGGCGATGGAGTGGATTAAAAGCACCTGAATGTGAACACCCAGATTAGCCCTGCTGATATGAAGTCTAATTAGCATCTCATTGCATCTTGACATGTGAGCTCAACATGAGTGCAGACATGCTGGGAGAAAAGGTCCTATTGGCCAGGGGTTGATTATAGGTCCATTATGCACACAGTACTTAGTGATGGGTTGAGAGTAGGAATTAAGAGCTTGATGGCTACTGTGAGGGGACCTGGGCTAAAGTACAGGGGTGTTAGCAGTCAACAGGGTCTCAGGACTACAGGAGGCCTGGACTGGAGGGAGGTTTTACAGTAGTCTCTGGCCTTCCTAAGTATTTATGGAGAGAGATTTGACAAGAGAGGAGCCCCCTATTTAATCCTTCATTTGATCTGACGAGCGGCAGGTGATCCTCTGCCTCTTTTTGTGTCAGACCACAGGGGTTTGTCGACCCCTGGTGACCCACCTTACCTGACGCCTGTCAGGATACCTCATTGGGAATAGAAGAGGAGGCCAACTCAGTGCTTGGTATCCATCCATCATGGTGCTCCACCTGGCCACAAGGTTGTGGGGTCAACTCCATACTGAGACTGCAGGGAGGGGGTGCTGCAGACCTGCTTTGCTAATCCCCTCATATTCTGGGAGGGTGTTGGATGAGCTGAACCGCCATAAGGAGCTGAGGGGCTATCTTTCTGGTTCTTTTAGATGGGATTAGAGGCCCAGCAGGGGGGTGGTCTTCAGGAGTGAGGCCTCACGCTTGGACATCATGAAGGCATTTGGAAGACAAACAAAAATAAGCCGCAGCTTTGGCCCACTCCCACTCTGAGACCACCTCAGACCTCGCTGAGATCACACCAGCTTCTGCTCCCGGAGAGTTCGTCTGGGACACGCCGCTGTCGTGGAGGGCCTCTTTTCCAGTAGTCCTCCATGAGCGAGAGTGTTTTTGTTTGTTTGTTTGTTTGCTTTCAAGGCGTAGAGCTAGTTGTGTGAGTGCCGAGCAGTTGATCTTTAATGAGCGGGGAATGAGGGGAATGCCGGCCCATCCCCTCCCAACTCTCTGCAGCATGGTTAGCTGCACGTTATCTTGCTTTTTTCTTGCTTTCAAGTGTGTCTCTTCATTACGGCGGGAGTGACCGCTCCTCACACAGACGCCGTCTTTGATTAATGCTCTTTCAGGATGGAATTGGTGGTGGGGAGGGAGACATCACCTCCATTTCTTTACATGCAAAGCAAGGAATGCTGCCTTTTTCTTAGTTTTTCATATAGATTCCAATGGAAAACTGTTGGGAAGAGACATCTCACAACAGGAAACCTTTTTTTTTGTGACTGAAATAAAGGTTTCTTGTTGTGAGGAGTCTCCAAACAGGCATATTTTCACCCTTCAGAGCCACAGATTACCCCAACACAACCTTTGAGCTCAGAATACTTAGCTCCAAGGCAAAGGGTGATATTAGCTAAAAATGTGGGTTCAGTTGGGGCTTTGAATTTTCTTCGCTTGTGTCCAGAATCCTGCTTGGCAGAGATCCATTTCCCTCCACACACTGTCTGTGTCTGAGTCCACTCAAATCAGGGTAGCCGGTTGAGTCAGATTGACCATTTCTAAAGCATCAAACGCACTTCTGATGCAAAGCATCACTTCATCGACACCAGGCTTGTCGGCATGCCGGCGTCTGAGTTGTCAGTGCCTCTGCACTGATCCACATCCACAGAGGTCAGACAGATCAGGGCGTGGAGTGAGGGAGAGCAGAGAGAAATCCACCGCGCCATATTTTAGGCTTGGATGAGAAGAGTTACTGACAACCTGGCAGTCCTTCACACTGACGGCTGTGTTTGATGGTTGGCACGTAGGCTGTCGTCTGCCTCAGTGACTCGCTGCTCGCTCACAGGGTCGACAACGTGCTCCTGTTTGTGCCGCAGGTGACCCTGGTGTGTTGTGGGCGGTCCGCTGAGGGCACGATCAAGGTTACAGGGGTCGGAGCCGAGGAAAGGCGTCGTGTCGAGACTGTCAGTCAGGCTGTTCTGCCCGTTTTAGTGCAAAATGGTGACATTTAAAATATGGAAAATCTAGAAAATAGGGGCGTGTTGTGTTTCCGACAATCCCATTCAAGCATTTTTGCGATCTTTTCGGTCAGCCTGGTCGGATATAACATGAACGTCTGTGGAAAGCAGGCTGAAGCGGAGCGCCACTGAGTCCTGGCTACGATAAATCGGTGGAGCTGAATGCAAAGCAGAGATACACAGAGGAGAGTTTCAGGCCTGTTTTCTTGCTCCTCAGAGGGCTCCGTGTAGACGTTAGTCTGCCTGTGAATCAGGCTGGATTTATCCGCAGAACTTTGCTCTTATCCCACCTGCTGGTTGCCACATACAGCTAATGCCCGTTTCAATATGGTTCCAAAGACCAGCGGCGCTCACAGTGTGCAAATGAAACAGCCTCACTGTCAGAGGGAGTGTTCTCTTTTTTATCTGCCTGATGCCCGACGTGTCTCGTGCACCACTACAGCCTGGCCAAACATGAAAATACCCCCCCCCCCCCCCCCCCCCCTACACACACACACACACACACACCTTTAAATCACAATAAAAAATAAAAATAAAAGCAAAAGTTTTCAAAAGCACACTTTTTTCACCCCCATATTTCATCACTCCCAACAACCTAGCAAGGTCTTAAACACACACACACACACACACACACACACACACACATACACCATGTTTCTTTGTTTCGGTAAATCAGATGCACACAATTATGCCCTTGAAAATAACTGCAG
Organism: Takifugu rubripes; assembly: GCF_901000725.2. NCBI lineage: Eukaryota > Metazoa > Chordata > Actinopteri > Tetraodontiformes > Tetraodontidae > Takifugu > Takifugu rubripes. The sequence continues at coordinate 18,053,569 of NC_042305.1, read as the reverse complement.
CTCACCCTGACTCGCTCTCTCTCTCACACGCACACACACGCACGCACACACACACATGCACACACACATGCCTGCTGTGATGTTGGAACTAGTAGTCTGATTGTCAGAGGCTAATAACAGCAGAGTGGGAGGAAGACGTGCACGATGGGGGTGTTAAAAAGGCTATAGGCAGGTGCCTAAACGTTACATACGTGTGTGTGTGTGTGTGTGTTCATGGCTGTAAGTCTAAAAGTGGTTCGTATAAATGTGTGGGATGTGAAGTTAGAGCGGGGCCAATGTGAACGAGACCTCTCTCTGGAGCCTGAGGCCTCCTCGCCGTCCTCCTCGCCGTCCTCCTCGTCCGTCCTCTACCTGTTTGTCTCCTTTTTTCTCTGCTGCTACTCAGACGTTCCAGAAAAGAAAGACTTCCTGGTCGCGTTGCTGCAGATTTTGGACAAACGTGGGCATTTTTGAAAAGGGTAGAAAAACAAAAAACAAATCTACAGAACTGAATTTCATTTTGGTGCCATATTCAGGAAGGTGAAATCGATATCAACAAACCGCCCCCCTCCCCCAATATTAATTGGAGTCCTCCAGCCCATAAACAGCAGATTCCATCGACCTAAATGCACAATGCCCTCCTCCTTTGGACGTGAGAATTAGCTGCAGCAACCGCCGCGTTAACCGCCGTCCCTGTTGGAACTGCTGCGCATCCACAACCACACGTCACAAACATGTGTGAAATATAGATTACACACAACATTTTGTAAATGTAATTTCTGCATTTGAACTGATGACTGCCACAATATCCAGAGCCAGAAATCAAACAAAGAAGCTGGGGAGCGTGCGTGTGTGTGTGTGTGTGTGTGTGTGTGTGTGTGTGTGTGTGTGTGTGTGCTGGCAGAATAAGGCACTTTTGATCAGGAGTTTCTCCGGGATAATTGTCAGGATGTGCCGCCTGGTAGATGACTGACAAAAGGGAAAATATGACAGTGGGATTTGTTGAGGAAACATGAAAATGTGTCAAACATCCGTCAGACAAAGCAATGCAATATTTATGGCGTGGCGAGGCCCCTCCCTCCCCGTGCTGCTCCAGTCACACACATGCATATTGTTTAAGTCAGCATCTACAAATCATTTCCTGTGTCGTCATGCCTCCCGACAGGATTTACATGCAGTTTACATAACAATGACAGGGGTGTTTAAAATGCACACGCATGCGTGATTATGGTGAGCATGTGAGAGGCTGCCACATTGTATAATTAAAATAAAAGACTAGAAGCACAATTTAACACTCCCCGCGCATTTATTTTTGTTACACGGGACAGCACATGTGTAAATACTGAACTGGCACGTGTAAATAGGCAGTTAAAAATGGGAAATGGATTAAACCCAAATGAAATCGGGAATTTACTGGAATTATTTTAGCTCATTTTAGCTTTCAAAGAAAGAAAGAAAGGGTTATTTCAGTGAAGCTGTTGATTAATTAGTGCTAGCAGCCTGTAGCAGTCGTGGTGTGATTGGACAAACCACACACACACACACACACACACACACACACACACACACTAAGAAAACAACAGGCCAGTAATCACTGGGCGGCTGCTCTATGGAGGTGGGGCCTGCTCATTATCAGGCCTCAGCAGTGCAGCATCTCTGTTGGTTTTAGCTTTGCATCCTCAATCAATCGCTAACAGGAAGAGCTTTAATCAGGGTTTTAATGTGGCCGTACAAGAAATGGGCCGGCCCATTGTGTGGGTCTGAAAGGCCCGATCAGAGGGGAGCCCTCTTGCGTTTCTTTACATTCACCTGCTGGGGCCTATTGGGTCTCTTTCTGAAAGAGAAGGACACAGGGAATGAATAAAGGGCGCAGTGTGTCGGCTCCACCAGCCTCCGCGGGTTAATCAACGAGCTACTCGTCATCCACACAGAACCTCACAGTTCTGGTCGTTAAGCCCTCCATTCCTCTTCCCTATGCCAATTGAGCCAAGCTGAGGAGCCGGGACAACAGCGGGCATGAGATAATGAGATGCTCCTCTGAAACGTATACAGGCAACAGCAGACGGAGGCCGTGCAGACGCGGAGGACGGTAAAATTTCACACGTTAAATCAGGAGGAATTACAAGACGAGGAAGTGTGCAGAGGTGGGAGACGGGGAGATCCGGGTCGGTCGCCCTGCAGAGGCGAGGACAGAAGCGCGTCTGCCTGCACTTCCGTCACAGATGACCAGGCGACGCTGATGGTGCGGCTGTTTGTTCAGATCTCGCTGACAATCAAAAAAAAAAGAAAGAAAAGAAGAAGAAGAAAAGAAAAAAAAACAGTTTTATTGACAAAAAGCTCCGAGGCAGCATTTGGGAAACGATGCTCTCACCCCATCTAGCGAGAGGAAGGAGTAATTCATCTCTGCCCGCGTGCGTGTACGCGCGCGATCCGTGGTAAAAACGGTCATTTCAAGACTTGGGTGGAAACAATTGAATAGAAGCACGAAGAGTCTGCACAATGTCGAAATAAAGGTGTTATTGTTGTAATTATATCGTTAAAACTGATGTTATTATTAACAGGATTTCCATCTAACCGGTTTTAATTGGCACGAAAACAAAAAAAAGCCCACATCGTTATTCCTGTTTGGGGTTTTAATCATGAAATAATAAACGAGCATCAGGATTCCTGACCAAAAAGGCTGGTTAGGAAAAGCCAAAGGAAGGAAAACACTCACAGCCTTCACGCTGTCAACTAGTGTCACAAAAGAAAAGGTGTGGTTATTACCACTGAATTACATCTTTATTAACGCTGGGTTACAGTTGTAAGAAATGGGAATGAAATGTCATTAAACTCCTTCATTTTAATATACGCCTGTGTGCAACGGCAATAATTATTGCACATTTCTGCCACATAAATCTATCATTTCTTTTGATTTATGTCACAAATCCTTTCTTTCTATTAAAGGCCTGCCAAGGTGGGAAAACTCAGAATTAGCATTGTGGTCTTTAAGCACCCCCCCTCCCTCCAACCGTTGATGAATGGAGGGCGTCCCGAGGTTTTATTCAGTGGATCCACCCAAAGCCACATTTAAAAATGTGTGTTTTGGCTGATTTAGTGTGTCGGTGTTGATGTTAGCAGACGCAGAAGGTCAGCGGCTCACCTGGAGGCTTGGAAATGAGCCTGCCTCATTCCTGCTGTCCTTCAGGTGCAGCCTGACAACCCACTCTGCATTTTAATAGAGACCACGCAATTATTACATCTTTCGAGGGTTTTTTTTTTCTTTCTTTTTTTTTTTTGCCCAGAATAAATGGCTTGGGTTGCCGAGCAACGCGACCTGATCAAATGTACATCCCCTCCCCCGCATTTCAAGCTGATAATTCCTCGTTTATATTCAGGCATCTTCCTAATTAGAGTAAGATGCAGCACACACACACACACACACACACACTCTTTCTCAAATTCTGCTTCTTTCAAACGTCACGTGTGGAAAATGTCACTGAGAATTTTTGTTTTGCCAAATTTCAAGTGTTGAATGTTACTAATTTAATTCAATCCAAATTTAATTTCCTCCCTTTCGATTTAAAAAGCACATCGACACAGGAGATACGTTCAGGCACATTTCCACAGGAGCCAGGTCGCCCTTCAGCCCGCTGGTTCTTTCCAAAGGGTTAAACTTCCCAGTTTTAGAGATTATTCAGGATATGAGTGTTTTCCTTTTGCCGTCGCTGTATTTGTCCTGGATGCTGAATAATGAAGCACGATGAGTGTTTTCTCAATCCTCCATCATGTTCTATGCGAAGCTTTGCGAATGAGCTCAGTTCTCTTCCGATATTTTAAATTTGGGGAAAGCAAAGCTGAGAAATTCCAACGTCCTTCATGCATCTTAAGGCAGAGGCAAATGGGCCATTAGGATCCACTCGTTCCTCGTTGGTCTTACTGGAGAGGAGGAACTCGTGCAGGAAAAGCAAGGGCAGTTGAATTTGCCATAAAGAGCGTGCCATTTCTGCTCTCCCTGGAGCTGCCGCTTTGATTGAATCCTGAAATGAGTCGAAATGTCACAAATCCCCACCAATATGCCGGGAATGAAAATCGCCCTTGAGGGTTTTAGGGGGCGCATTAGGGGTGTGCTTAACACGTTCAGTTAAGTGTGGCTGGAGTGCATCACAAATACAACTTCATAATGTACACTCCAGCAAAATGTCGCCAAAAAATATATTGGTATGGAGCCATTCCGCAGGAAGGGCCCTGGCTCGTTCTCCACTGGGGAAAATTCCATGTTAATCCAGGGAATTGAACAGGGATAATGCAGCAGAATACTTCTGGTTTCTTCTAATCCAATGAAATAATCGCCATGCTGAAACTATGTTCAGCTTTCATGGGAGAGAAAATGCTCATTTTTTTAATGGAAAACAACTCGCTTCCAGCCCGGTAAAGCCCGGGTTGGTGCGAGCATCCTTCCCGCTCTGCGCGCCTCCTCTCTGGGTTTTGAGGAAACCAGAAAATCAGCCCTTCTTCGCCGCTTAGCATTCTCCTCACGTAAAGTGGGTCTGTGTTCCTCATTTAGTTCTGTACTGTACAGCTGGGGGAGCTGTCCGGGGCGCCGCGGCGCTATATGCAAATGACCCTGGATTTGAATGGAGATGGAGGTAGACACAAAGCTCAATTAGAGACCGAGAGAGATGGGAGGGGGGCGTTGAGTGTCTGGAGGGGGGAGGGGGACGGCGGCTTAATGCCAACCTGAGGAAACCAGTGTACGGACGGATTGGAACACAAAGCCAGAAACAGGCAGCCGGATTTGTAAATGCAACAGCCGGGCGGCGGCTCAGGCCCGTGAGGCGTTTCGGTGGCAACAATCACGTTCGGAAATATCCCTCGTGATCCACGCGCAGGTTATGAAAACCAAAACAGTACAAAGCAAATGAAAGAGACTTGGAAAAGGTGGCAGAGGGTGACAGCCATTTTGCTTCGCCGTCTCCGTCTGTGCCCAGCAGCAGCAGCGCGCATCACCCGAACCGGAGCCCGCACCGGTGTCCTTGAAGGCGTCATCTGAAATCAGAGCTGCCACTCCTGGTTGCCGCGGCAACCGAGCGGCGCGCACGCGTGCGTGAGAGGATGCTGGGCAGAATAATTAATATGCACAAGCTGGAGGAGCCTGGGCGAGGGTTTAATTGTGTTTGTCGGCGCGTAAAGCTGCGATTGATGGAAGGAATTCAGAATTACCGGAGAAGAAAAGGCGAAAGCGGAATTAGCTGAGTCAGTGGTCAGAGAAATAATTCGGGGTGATTTCATAGAATGATTTCTCTGATGAGACAGATATTTTGCTACACTCAAGGCATGACAAATAATTTAAAACCATTCCCAACGCACCAGTCGTTAATTCGTTGGGATGAGATTAATTGTTTATGGATCCTGTTATTCTGTTAAAAGATCGTCCCCCTATAAACACGGCCTGCATTTTATAAACGCAAAGGCTGATAGACAAGCCCGACATAATGCATAAAATGTCATAAATTCTGACTCGAATGCAAAGAATAAATCCTTCAAAGCAAAATAGAAATTACAAACCATGCAAAGGAAATACAAGACATTTAGCACACATTTTTAAAAGTGGAAAAATATGCAGGCAACACCAAAACAGGAGGAATTAGCTTAATTCCTCCTGTTTCGGCTGTTTGTGCAGCCGCCGCTGTCAGACACAAATATGCAGCGCAAACACGCGCACTACAGTAAACGTTGCAACGCGCTCATCAATAATGCATCGCTGCTTCATGTTTATGCAATTTACAGTCAAAGTCTGGCTGCAAGTGAAGGCGCAATCCTGCACAATAAGCGCGCAGCGCTTTGTAGGCCTATCACACGTCCAGGTGAAGCGCAGCGAGGTTAAAATCGTATTTTCCCACCTGTTACAGAGACAGATTAAGGTATTAAAAGTTCTCTGCACATACCTGTTAAAGGTTTATTTCTTTGATTCTGGCTTAAGCAGTCTTGAAGGGCTTGACGATAACGGCGCACTAAGGTAGCCTAATAAAACGGTGGCTGTGGTGATATGCAAATTAACAGCGCCCGCTGGAAGCACGCGTATTTATTATTCATAAATTACTCATGTTTATGCAAATAGAGCTACACACGGGTGGGGGTTGAGGCGCCGTCTAAACATGGGGATGGTGTGTGTGATTCCGTTTCTGGTATGCTTTTTATTCAGCCGAGACAGTGAATTCAAAATGCAGGTGGGCTATTAAACAGAACAGACCATCCGATATTTCCACTCAAGTTGTACAGTGAGATTAAATCTATGTGTGTGTGCGCGTGTGTTACCATTAATCTATCCTTAAATATTTGTATTGTCTATATTTAATTGTAATTTATGTACTGAACTGAATATGAATGTATACTTAGCATTTTTGATAAAATATTCAGTTTTTCACTTGTTTGCAAAAAATTGGATTTTTCTATTCATACTATTGGCATTTTTTTAAGCCCATTAACTAATCGCAGCGTTAAACAATCGCGTTTTTTAATCGTATGAAGGCCGCTGTGTTTTGGGTTCACCTGTGCTTGTCCAATAAACGCCCGCCTCCTGTGAATAAATCTGTCTTGCGCGGTCTATCGTACATTACGGTTTATTGCGTCATCAGACCGCGACGCGAATGACGCAGTTTGGCTTGCGACCGACCCGCATCCGTTTTTCTTCGCGAGATGAATTTTGAAATTGGAGCCAAAGTTCGAGGAGCTCGTTTTTGACATCACATCATTCGTGTCAACGATATAGCGGGTTCTATATAGGGTTTAATCTCTGGAATAAAACGGTAAATTAAAGCCAGCTAGTAGACATTTTCGCCAGCAGAGAGAGCGGGATAGCGCCTCTGACGTTCTTCAAACCCGGCGCGTTCTTCTAGAACTTGTCATGTTCCACAACAGTTCCCACAAAAGGTTCTGGATCTTTAAAAGTGAGGATGAGCTGGAGCATATGCGCTGCAAAGCGAACCAGAAATTCCGCAATAAGATCCTGGAGAGTGGGAAGGTGAGTAGCTCTCACGCTAACGTTAAACTTCCAATCCCTAACTTTTCTCCCTGGTTATGATTTCTCCTTCTTTATGAATCAAACAGTCTGGAGCCAATGAATCCATATTTCTGGAGCGGAATGAAGAAGACGTTTTATTCAGATACTACGAGAGGAGAATGCTGGATTTCTGTAACGCATTTAAACCAGCAATGCCCAAATCTGTCGTGGTATGTGTGCTTTTTCTGTACGTTTGCGATATATGTGCCACATAGATGTGATGTGTGTGCTGAGGCGTGTCTGAACCCTGCCAGGGTACAGGGATCATGTACTTCAGAAGATTCTACCTGAACAACTCCATCATGGAATACCATCCCAGGATTATCATGTAAGGACGGAGCTTTGGTTGGAATTCTCATGTTTGACTGTCACAGCGAGTTAAACCGCTGCTCAATGTGCATAGTTGCATTTGAAATGAGTTATTAATCTTATACAGGGAGTATTCATACAAAAAAACCCAGTTATTACAGGAAAAGCATGCTTTTTATGGTGATGATATGATATCAAGCCATCGTCTTTTCTCAGGTTGACGTGTGCGTACCTGTCCTGTAAAGTGGATGAGTTCAATGTGTCCAGCACCCAGTTTGTGGGCAACCTGGTTCAGGAGAGCCCGGCGGGGCAGGAGAGGGTTCTGGAGCAGATCCTGGAGTACGAACTTCTGCTCATCCAACAGCTCAACTTTCACCTGGTCGTCCACAACCCCTACAGACCCCTGGAGGGGCTGCTCATTGACCTCAAGGTTGTTTAGCAGGGGGTGAGACACTGAAACCTCGGATTCGTTGTCCCCTCTTAGTTAATTCTTCCCTTTCTTCAACATCATCGCAGACACGGTTCCCTACGCTGGAGAACCCAGAATCGTTGAGGAAGAGCTCTGACGACTTTCTGACTCAGGCAGCCATCACCGACGCGGGACTGCTGTTCCCTCCGTCTCAGATCGCCCTGGCAGCCATACTCAACAGCGCCTTAAGAGCCGGTCTCAACTTGGAGAGGTAACGCGAGGAGTTTCGGAGCATCTCTGGTGAGTTAGAAATATTAAATGCATTTAAACGTAACTGTTTTTTTTTCTGTTAAATGCTGCTCGAAGCTACCTGACAGAATGTTTGGGGTTGAAGGGAGATAAAGAAATGCTCGCAAGGATGTATGATTCACTACGACGTGAGTATGCTGCGCCAGCCATTTGCCACCACAAGATGGCGACAGTGAGCCGTCGAATAATCTGTTCCGGTTTTCTGCTCATGCAGGGATAAAAATCCTCTTAAAGAAATATGAACTTCCCAAGGCAGAGGAGGTAAACTTATACAAGCACAAGCTGGAGAGGAACCATGCTGAATTTTCCACATCGAGCAAGTAAGGAGATGAATTTTATCGGCATTTGAGACAAAAGTGTACAATGACCCCGGCAAGAAACTGAAGATTCCATTTGCCACAGGTAGCAAGTTTTATTTTAGCCAGGTTGTATCTAAGATGCAAAAAGGTTCAATATCAGGTAGAAAAATAAAAAAGGAGCACATCAGCTGTATGAAATACATAAAGGAAGTACAACAGCACGCCACATTCCTACCTACAGCCGCCAAACCGCGTAGCACAGCTGATATATTGGTATTGCTAACGAGTCTTTCGGGCTCACTCGTTATTCGGGTCTCCGTCAGCACGAGCTGTCCGTTTAACACTTGGTGAGGTCGGTGAGGTCCGTGTTATCTTCAGTGCAACTACGGTAAACAGTTTGGTCAAATCCCGAGTTAGGACAGGCACAGCTCCGGACACCCCGGCGACCAAGCGGGTCCCCAGGGTGCTCGCCAAGGCCCCCCCACCGCGGCTGCGATGGGGGCCTCAACACCTGCGCGTGGCATAACTTCTCGGGACCGGTCGATAAGAAAACAGTCGGTGCAAAAGGTGTACTGGAGCGTCACTCGTGAGGATGGCGAGATGCACGAAAGCTTGTTTGTTTGTTTGTTTGTTTACCCTCCACAGTTGAGTGGCGTTAGTTAAAGCAGCATATGTGTGTAGGCCCACTGGGATGCGTTCAGGGTCGACACGTGCACGCGGGGGCGGTTACAAACGTCTCCTACACAGCTCGGTTCGGCTAGAATCACACAAACGACGGAGCGGATCAACAACCAAAGCAACGCACAACAGTGGAAGAAGTTGTGGTCCAGGAAGCGGGTTTGTGGGTAAAGCGCGTCGTCGACCGTCCGGTGGGGGGGTGGGCGTGGGCAGATGGCGTGAGGGCAGTTAAGGCTCTTGTCATCTGGGAAAAAGAGGCGCCGGGTACAGAGTTCCCTGACGGCAGCAAACAAACGCTACTTTGGGCAGAACGTCATCTGGATCCACCCTGGAGGGGGAGGAGGGGGGAGGGGGGGTCTGGCAGGATCCGTCGTCTTGAAAGAAAACCTCTGAGAGGAAGCAGTTGAGCTCGGCGTGGGCGTCTGGAGCGTTTTGGCGAGAGCTTCGGAGGACAGTGCGAGTGGCGTCCCACGGGGACGCGGCTGTATTGCGTTTGAACAGCGGGGGAATCGAGGCCTCATGCTTACGAACACAAACCAGCTTCAGACATGCACCGTGTGGGGTACGGCCGCACGTTCCGCCGCACGTTTGATTCTCGGCCGCGAACGTCATGAAAAACTCACATTATCTGGATGGCAGCAGCCAGTGACATGATGGTGCACTCTGTCCTGTAAGATAAAGTTTGGACACGTTACCACATGGACACTTGGACATTCACACAGGGACGGACTGACGTCGGGGGGGAGGAGGTAAACTACAGCTACTGATGATGATGATGGTGGTGGTGGTGGTGGTGGTGGTGGTGCACTAGAATCTAGATCAGACGGCCCAGACAAACACAGAGGTCACAGAGGTCATCGGCAATAACAGCTTGCAAAGTTCTGACCGGAATCAGGTGATCACGGCGGCGTCTTTGTGTTGCAGTAAAAGAAAACGAGGGTACGAGGAGGACGGCCACGTCGCCAAAGAACCACGTCTGACAGAAGAGGTGAGGTGGTTTTTTTTCCCCCCTCAGTCGATTCCATTTTTTTTCGAGGATTTTCGGCGGAATGGTGGATTTGGGCTGGAAGGATGACGGCGTTTCACGATTGTCTCTGCAGGAGTGGACCGATGAAGACCTGATTTAGGGCTGCAGACGCTGAGGAAGCCACAGAGTTTGGGAGCAGACGGGATGATTGCGATGTTATTCCGACCTGCGCTCTCCCTCCTGAAAGAATAAAGCTATTTTTCTACACTTTGTCCGGACACATTTCTGTCCGTGGGGGGATTTCACACCCGCGTTCTCACGCTGTCGGGCAACAATGAACGACTCTGTGATCTACTTTACAAAAGAATGTTTAATAAGTGCATGCACGTCTGGTACAGTCTGAACTATTCCAAAAATTTACGGCTGTAAACACGTTTACTTGGTTTCTGATTACGTGTCTTTTCTGACATGGAAAAGTTGCCAACAAAAAAGGAAAAACTTAACCAAAGAATCCGAAAGCTGATACAATCAGTAGGGAGAAATACTCAGCTCATACTTATAAACTCATGATTCCAGCAAGAGAATTTATTCGTAATAAAAAATAACTGAAAGAATTTGTTCCAATCTCGAAAACAAAGAAAGATAAAAGGACAAATAAACAGAAACGCTAGCATCAGCATGATATTGTCTCCACCTTTAAAATAAATCAGTCAATTACAGTATAAAAAGCATCATCGCTCAAAATCCAGTTATGAGAAAAGGGGCTGAGAACTAGCTTGTCAGTTTCCTCGCTGGGCAGTAGGGGGCAGCACACTTGGCAAGCTGCTAGCAAAACACAGTCTGAGGGGACAGACGGGTTTGTCGTGCACACCGCTCTCGGTCACTGGAGCAAGGATCTTATTTTTGATTTGGGGTGTAAGTACTGCATCGGTCGCACTCTGCTGCTGTTGTTGCATAGCTCTCTCGGGGTGACTGGGACAAAATGGCAAGATGAGTGGGGACGGGTGGGAGCGTCGGAAGAGGACAGGATGGAGGGTGGTGGCGGGAGGGGTGCCGAGGTGATGAGGGCGGCACATGCTACGACTCCTCGGTGCTGCGTTCCGCTGCAGGAGGCCCGACGGGAGGATGGGAACATGGGAGGAGGAGTGCGGTACTACCTGTTGCTGTTGGACATGGCGTACTGAGTCTGCTTCTGCTGGAGGAGCTCCGTGATGGCCAGCAGCTTTTTCAGCACGTGCTGCGCAGAGGAAACGGCGGTTAGAACCGGCTGCGGCGCGGCGCCGCCGCGCTCGGGCGGTCTCTCACCTGCTGCGCGCCCCTCCCGTTGCTCAGCGTCCGCAGCTCGTCCGAGTGGGCGACGCACACCTCGTGCAGGGCGGCCAGGTCCCGGGACAGGTCCGTTCTAAAGTGCTCGGTGACTTCGGGCAGGTCGGGGACATTCTGCGAGCACAGGAGGGAACGTGAAGCTCGTGAAGCTCGTTTCATGAAAGGGCGAAGTGCAGCTCACCCCCAACTCATCCAGAAACATGATCATCCTCTGTTTGTTGTTTTTGATGAAGGGGTTCACGCCCTCCATGTAGGGCTCCTGTGGGCACAAAACCACGAGTAATGGAGCTGTTGGGACACGGCTACTGTATGTTATGATCAATTCGAGCGTACTTTAGCGCCAAATTCAACCAGGTTGGCGAGGTTCTGGACCGACTTGGCCACCAGCGTGAGGGTCCGGCCTGCTGCAGAAGACGGCGGGTCTGCAAAGAAGCACAGCTGGTTCAAGGCCACCGTGCACACGGGGGTTGGGTGCTTGTTTTAAAGTCATGCTAACCAGTGATGATGTTGAACATTCTGGGGTTGAGGATGGCCGGACAGATGAGTCTTAGAAAGACAAAACCACTGAGGGGGGGGGGGGGGGGAGAACAGGTGAAGGCCAAACATAGAAAGTTCTGATCGATTGGTGATCGAGCTGTAAAAGCACACACGTACCTTACAACTCTGGTCCTCATGGTGGTGTTGTTGGGCCACTTCTGCTGCACGGACTTTTGCAGACAGCCGTAGATGAACCGTAACGTCCTGTCATCATCACAGATTCAGGTCCATTAGATCCACGTGTCTCGATCTCAGCAGTCACTTTAACCATCTGAACACCAGTGTGGACGATACGGGCGCGCGTGTGCGTGTGTGTGTGTGCGTTCTTACGGTGGGAGGATCTCTGCAGCCATGAAGATCTTCTCCACCAGTTCAGACAAGATGTTGAGGAGATGAGACAGGTTGAGGTTCACGTCCTCGTTCTTCTCCAGTTTAGAAGGGTTCAGCTTGAGGGGGAAGAGAAAAAGCCTTTCTTTCAACAGATGTCTGAGGTCTCCAGGAACCTGGGTGGACTGAAGGAAGAACCAGAGGAGAACCGAAGACCCCTCCTCCACCCTCCCTGTACCTCGCAGGACTGCTTGCTCTCCATGATCCTGAGGATGGTGTCTTTGAGAGCGTGGTGGACAAACGGCGTTGCCGTGGCTTTCATGTACTGCTCCATCAGCGTGCTGGCGAGCGTGGTCGCTCTGAACAACGTCGTCGCCTCGTCTGGTTGCGGTGCGACGGGGGAAACGCGTCAGTGTCGAACCTCGGGCGGAGGAAGCCACCCGGCGATGTTGAGATTCACTCGTGCGTCTTTAGTTACCTTCCATGCTGATTTCCCTGTCGTTGAGGGTCCTGAGTAGAGGCGCTTCAGCCTTCTCGTGCCTGAAGATCTTCAGCAGGAGGCTGGCCAGTAAGGTGCGGTCCTGCCCACAAACGTGGGCCAGAGCGTAGATGACGTGGAACTCTTTCTGCAAGATCATCTGGGGGGAGGGGGAGAAAAGCCAACAGTTGTTGTGGCCCGTTTACAGACGGATCGACCGTAACCCCCCCACAGACCTCTTTGAACTCGCTGTACTCCTCCTCGGGCATGATCTTCTCCACGGAGTACCGGGCGCGTACTCGCAGCGAGCCCGGCTCGATGCCCTTCAGGGGCACGTGGGAGCTGAGCGGGAACCACTCGTCGATCATCTGTCCCCTCTGGAGACGGTTCAGCTGGCAGCGCATGAACACTGGCGGACAGAGAGGACGCGTGAGGAGGTCGGAGAGGACGCGCGAGGAGGACGGAGAGGACGCGTGAGGAGGACGCGTGAGGCGGACGGAGAGGACGCGTGAGGAGGTCGGAGAGGACGCGTGAGGAGGTCGGAGAGGACGCGCGAGGAGGACGGAGAGGACGCGTGAGGAGGACGCGTGAGGCGGACGGAGAGGACGCGTGAGGAGGACGGAGAGGACGCGTGAGGAGGACGCGCGAGGCGGACGGAGAGGACGCGCGAGGAGGTCGGAGAGGACGCGCGAGGAGGACGGAGAGGACGCGTGAGGAGGACAGAGAGGACGCGTGAGGAGGACGGAGAGGACGCGTGAGGAGGACGGAGAGGACGCGTGAGGAGGACGGAGAAGACGCGTGAGGAGGACGGAGAAGACGCGTGAGGAGGACGGAGAGGACGCGTGAGGAGGTCGGAGAAGACGCGTGAGGAGGTCGGAGAGGACGCGTGAGGAGGACGGAGAGGACGCGTGAGGAGGACGGAGAGGACGCGCGAGGAGGACGGAGAGGACGCGCGAGGAGGACGGAGAGGACGCGCGAGGAGGACGGAGAGGACGCGCGAGGAGGTCGGAGAGGACGCGCGAGGAGGACGGAGAGGACGCGCGAGGAGGTCGGAGAGGACGCGTGAGGAGGACAGAGAGGACGCGCGAGGAGGTCGGAGAGGACGCGCGAGGAGGTCGGAGAGGACGCGCGAGGAGGTCGGAGAAGACGCGCGAGGAGGTCGGAGAGGACGCGTGAGGAGGACGGGAGCAGCGTGGGAGTGAAAAAGGCGGCGTGCGCTTACAGATGTCGCTCTCTTTGCTCTTCTTCGTCTTGTTGCTCAGGCTGATCTCAAATCGGTTGATTTCGCTCGACAGGTCGCTGCAACGACAAAGAGTTTGTCAGGCGGCCGTCCGGGCGGGCGGACGACTCCAGATGTGTGGCGGACTCACTCGAAGATGAATTCCTCGGTGAAAACAGGGTTCTGGCCCTCCCTGGGGTGCGTCTTGGCCACCTGGACACTGTTCAGGTAGATGTTACAGTAGGGGCTGGTGAAGTACTTGACCGGCAGCTTGTGGGCCTCCTCCACGTACAGCATCAGGCTGCTCACCTGAGGGCGGAGCCAGACAAACAGAGCAGCGTTTACTGGGAAAACTGTGTTCTCCTGAGGAGCGACATCAATCACTGGGCTTCAGTTCAGCGTCACACCTGTCTAAGCCTCTTGTTGGAAGGCTGCTGAGTGGTTTTCCTTAAGTTACTGCAGAACGTCTGAAGGCATTTCATCCAATCCTGCAAAAAGAGAAGACACGCGGAACGTTTATGAGGCAAACGCAGCTTCTTTGGGATGAACACGACCTGTTGTTCAGTCTATAAACCACAATAAAGGGCTTCAATTTTAGAGAAGCCAGTTGTTGGTGGGATGGAGCTTTTATTACCTGCGCGTGCTCTGAAGCCTCCCCAGCAAAGTAGAATATGTACTGTTCCTCGCTAAAGTGCTGCACGACGATCTGGAAACAGTTTGGCCTGCAGGACAAAAACCACCAGAAGTTTGAGAACCGGACTTTGTGCAAAGGAAACAGCCACGATGTCACATCTCACCTGCCAAACAGGCTGTCGTGAACACCGTAGACGGAGCACACGCTGAGATCGATCAGCCCTTTGGGTTTGGTTGCTCTCTTCTCGCTCTCAAAGTAGATGAGCTGGGCGTCGTTCCCCTCCAGGATGAAGTAGAGGTTCTTCCATCGCTTGCCTTTGCCTGAGGGTGAGAGGAGCGGGTCAGGCGTGCAGCCCCGGCCCAGAAACGGCGCCCGTTCTGACGTCACAGCTCCCTCACCTTTGTTGAACAGGAGGTAGCCTTTCTTCACAATGTTTTTGTAGAAAGCGTCTTTTGTTTTCCGCCTGATAGTGTTATAAATTTCTCTGCCGTCCACCGTGTCAGTGAAAACCTGCTCCTGGTGCTGCAAGTAGAAAAACAAGCGGACTGAAGCGCAGTTGTGCCGAGCGCGTCGCGGCGGCCCGGCCGGGTAGCGGTTACCTGCACGGAAACAGGCTCTTTCAGGTTGTAGCCCTCCACGATCTGCTCCTTCTTGTAATGGTCGATGATGTCGCCGACACTGTTGGACGTTCACAAAAAAAAATGAAAACACAGGAAGCCAACGGCCGGACAGCTTAGACAGTGGCGTCCGTACCTGTTGTAGTACCTCCCGCCCATCATGTACTGATTGTTGGGTGTGGGGGAGATCTTGAACCTTTGGATGTTTTCATTGGTGCGAAAAAACAGGGAGTAATCCCCAGGTGTGTTGTCCGACGGCCGGACCAGGAAGCCGCACACTTGGCCGACTGGTGGATGACGGGCGGCGAGACAGAAGCAAAGTGTTAGCGCGTAGCTGGAGTTCAATGCGTCTGTAAGTTCATACAGCCAGGTAGGCGATTAATCCTGGTGTTAGTCAGGAAATGAAGAACGTACCTGTCATCAGCAGGTTGTAGGCCTCCTGCTTGGTGATCTTCCCGTGATACCAGCTGTGCGAAAAGATGCGCAGAAATCAAGTCTCCATATTTACGAACGACCGAGGAACGTTGGGTTTGTGAACAAATGCTTACACTTTTCCCTCGTGTGGATCCTCCTCTCGCCCCTAAAAAGGTACCATTTAGTCATTAGGATGGTTCTTTTGCACTCCACCGGGGTAACACTTGACAGCCAAAACACTCACCACCTCCTCCACCAGATCCTCCACGATGAGGCCCTGCTCCTCGGTGCGGACGTTGGTCACCCACATCCAACCGTCATCCAGTTCATTGTGAACAATAAACATGTCCCCTTTAAGGAAGCTAAAAAATAGGAATGAGAAATGAGCTCCACAAACTCATTTGACACCAGCCTTCTGCGACAGCGATGGTGTAGTTCTCGCCCATCACCAGCAGGGGTCTCCCCTGCCTCGGTTTACAATCTGCCGCTTCAACGTCTAACTTAGCTTAAGCTGTGGTTTGGTGGTAAACTTGACTTCAGACAGATGGTTATCAGATTGCGGAAATGAGAGCTCGGCTCATCGGAAACTGTGCCAGGTGAATGAGACACACAAGGCTGTTTTTCATTCACAAGTCAGCTGATGTGCTGTGCAGGCTGCAGCGAGGAGGAGAAGGAAGAGTCTGAGAGAATCTAGGCTGCAACACAACCTCGCTATTGTGGAGTGGAGGAGGAAAAAAACCGCTCACTTTAGTGTCTTAAAGAGTCCGACCAATAACAGCACTTTCCTGGCCCTGTTTCTGGCTCCACCCCAACTTCTAGTTTTTACATTTGACAAGCGCAACTAAAATGTCATTTTCATGATATTTGTGATCATAACTTGATGGCAGCATATTTCTAAAATATGGGATAGGTTCACGTTCATCGCTACTGCTTGCTAACACCACTCAAAGCGTGTGGGCCCTGAATGAGATCTTGGCAGTTTTCCTCCTCCTTGCCTGATGTGGGAGTTCATATTCATATTTATATTCATATTTTAGAGCATTTCTGGGACTTTTCAAACTCCGTGAGTCTTGGGCCAAGTTGGGAACTGTAGCCAGGCGCATTTTAACACCCTGACTAATCATTTATTAGCAATAATAGTACATCTATTACTGTTAATTATTCCAGAACTCTTGACAGCACTTGGCTGATAATGAAATGTGATCTTGCCTAAGACGGAGCCTATTTGGCAGCAGCTAGCGTCCATAATCCAGTTCATTATCAACGCGCGGGCACGGACGTGCACACTTGCCTGATTTCATCAGTATCCGGCACTTTGGTGTATGGAAGTATGGCCCTCACTCTCCTTCGGTCTTCTACAGGCTGAGGAAGCACAAGAATGGTCAACATCGCAGTAAGACCGGGCGTTAGCATTAGCATTAGCTTCAGCTGGGTAGCGTTGCTTCAGGAAGTGCGACTCGCCTCTGGAGGTGCCACCGGTGACAGGAGTTTCTCCCCCTTCAGCAGACAAGACACATAGCTGTAATACCCGATCAGGTCTGACAGGGAAGAGAAGCGCCGGCCGCCGATGTAATAGTCCCCACACATGGCGATGATCCTGCCAAAAGAAAGCGAGATGACGGACCTGCCGCGTGGAGTGGGCCCAAACTATTGGTGCCAGAACTTTTCCCAGGTGTGACTCAGAATCCCGTGCTTTGCCACCCCATCATGACGGCTGAGTGGATCCCTAATTGAGGGGTGCTAACAACCTCCCTGCGTGTCGTTACTCATTTCCTGCGTGCGTCCCAGAACATTAACCCGTCTAAGTGTAGGTATCAATCGGAAATCCCTTCCGGAATCTTGTGTCCAGCGTGGATGACATCATAAGGGAAGGATGGAACTGTTGCTTTATTAGGACGCATTCAAGGTGGGAAAAGTCCTCGTGTCGGGATAAACAACACAAAGCTGAAGATAAAGAGCAAAAAGGGCGGAATGATGTGGGCGGAGGGACGGGTCAGCAGCGTTAATGATACATTTTATTCTTGGAATCGTGCTTATCGATCCGGTTTACTGGCTCTGCTCCATCTTGTGCCAAGTAAATCATTCCTTTGAAGCACAAACATTCCCCGTGACCTCAATCTGCAGGAGTGTCTTCTTAACGCCAGATAATGGATCCTCATCATAAATATATAACCTGTCCACAGAGGGAGCAGACGGACGGATCGCGCCGCCTAATCTGACCCGATTTATTGACTGGCGGGTCGGAAAACCCAGTCGGTTTGACTGACTGGGACGTTTCAACGTACTGGTAGTTTTCCAGTCACTTCTCGTGCTGCTGATTCATAGGGAATTCTGTATCCAAACCATGTGAGGGTGCTTTGAGGTAATTATTTACCCTTGTTTGGCCCTTATCTCTTTATTTGAGCGTCAACTGCTGCCAGATCCAGCTGGGTTTCGTAACAGCACCAGTCGGAACGTTCCTGACTGGAACGCTACAAATATGGCGCCCGTACCTGAAGTGGTTGACCACGTTGGTCATACTGAGGAAGGAGAGGACGAAGGAGCCGGGCCGGCGGTCGCTCTCCCTGATGAGGTAGCTGCCGGGGTTCCGAGCCTGGCGGAGCCGCTCCTCTGCGATGGTTCGGTCCAGCTTGCCATGGTACCACCTGGAAGAGGGAGGAGGTACAGAGGCTGAGATCATCGGACGCTCAGAATCCTTCAGGAGCGCCTCCGAACTGTTGGCGCCATTCACACGAACACGTTTCAGACCCCCGACGTGGCGAGCGGCTAAAAGCTGAAGAACCCCGAAGAACCCGAGGAGTTCCAGCAAAGCATGAAAGCTCTGAATTAAACAGGAGCACCGGAGTAACAGCTGGTTAAAAATTCAGCCACCCGGGGTAAAATAAAATGAACGCTCGTCCAAATTTAGGCCGGCGGAGCCTCCTGGGGGGGGGGGGGGGGGGAGGGGGGCAGCGATACTGAAGGCACCACCGGTGTGATGGAGGGAAGTGATGTTGTTCTGACAGGCACTAAAGCAAAATACAACACAACAGAGGCGCCTAAGAATCCACAGCTAAAGCTAAACCACTGGGGGGGGGGGGGACCCTGATGGACCTAAACGCACCATGAGGACCTGAACGCACCATCAGAACCTGAACGCATCAACAGGACCTGAACGCACCATCAGGACCTGAACAAACCATCAGGACCTGAACCCACCACCAGGACCTGAACCCACCACCAGGGCCTGAACAAACCATCAGGACCTGAACCCACCACCAGGACCTGAACCCACCTCCAGGACCTGAACGCACCACCAGGACCTGAACCCACCTCCAGGACCTGAACGCACCACCAGGACCTGAACCCACGGCGGACTTGGACTGGTGTCATTCCCACGACGCAGGCCGTGCACGCTCCATCAGAGACGTGCACAGGTGAGCACACACAGAGCCCGTTCACCTGTTCCCCAGGTTGAATCTCTCCACCTGCTTCAGGAGCGTGTGTAGCATCACCGGCCAACTGTGGCGTTCCTCTGCTGCCGTATGGCGCCTCCAGCTCAGCTGCATTATTCACGTAGTTTGCACAATTTAATTTTAGGTAAACAGCTTTCTAACACACACACACACACACACACACACACACACACACACGCACCCACACACACACACACGGTGCAACTATCCTGGCACCTACACCTTCAGGAAATGGAAGCTAATGTTATATTTACTGTAACTTATAAACTCTAATATTTGCTGCCTATGTGTCTGACAACCAACACGAGACGCACCGGGATCGCCCGATCGTGTCGGTACACGAGCGCAGCAGGACGCGGCGCCCCAGGACGCGGCGCCCCAGGACGCGGCGCCCCAGGACGCGGCGCCCCAGGACGCGGCGCCCCAGGACGCGGTGCGAGCGCACGTTAGCATTTCTAATGCGCACGAGTCCTTGCAGCTGTGTTATTCAGGTTGAAAGGCTTCAAAGACGCGTCATCAGAGCCGTGGCCGTGCGCATTAAGCCTGCTAATTCCCATCAAAGGCTTCCTTTAGATGTATATTTTAGACATGATCTCAACACAAAAGTGCTAAATACATTTCTCAGAAGTAATGACGCCCAGAGGGCGACAGCCTTGGGACTGTCTCCATTATAAATGTCTTAAAGTGTAAAATATAAATTAGATTTGGGTTTTAATGATGCAATAATTCAGCGTTCGCGTCCGTGCACTCATTAGCAGAGCTGCTTTCCAGACAAATGGGGTTTTTTTTTTCTGTCCGAGTCTCTGAGGGCGCCGAGGCTAACGGGGCAGATGGGGCTCTTTCTGCCCGGACTGAGTCGCGTCTCAGTCTGTCTCAGTCTGTTCTTTCCTGCGTCCTCCTGCAGCTTCTGCCGTCCCTCTCAGACCTCTCCACAGACCAACTGTCGGCCCCTTTCAGCTTCAAAACTCAGGGAGCATCAGAACACGTCTGAAACACGGAACGCACACGTTACACACGACACGGGACATTTACATGAAACCACTGAATCATACATTAGGTACGTGCACGTGTTATTGCCCCTGGAACTGCCCCCGTCTGCTCGCTGCGACCCCGCCGGGTGCCCCACTTACGCCGAGTTCGCCGCCTGCTGCATCTCCCTCCCTCGCCCCATGGTCTCACGCGGTGCGCCCGCTCCTCTGGCGGCGCTGTTGCCCGGGCGTAGACGGCGAGCGGCGGTGTGGCGAGCGGCGCGGCAGCTCTGCGTCTCTACCGGGCATGTTGGTGACGCTCAGCCGCCACCTCAGAGCAGACGTCGCCCATCCGACGGGACAATCCGCAACATCCAAGACTCCACCTGTGATCCAGCCAGCCTCCCAGATTACCCTCCTCTAGCTTCCTGTCGCTCCCGCTTGATCCCGCTCCCGTTTGTTACCGCCCCCTCCTCCTGTCCCCCATGAAGCCGATTGGTTCGGGCCGGCGGTGACGTCCGCGCACACGCACGCCGTACAAACAAACACTCTGAGAAACTCGCCAACATCCAGGCACGCATGAGCGGCCAACCCCGAAACAGGCAGTAAGTTCACGGCACATTCGCCCAGTTTCACCCCTGCTCAACGTGCACGTTCTGCCGTCAGACGTAGCAGAACGTCGCTTAATTCCAAGCTGAACGACTTCCCGTCTCGGAGAAGCCTCCCTGTTAGCATCATTTTCCCTGTTAGCATCATTTTCCTGCTCAGCTGACAGTGAAATGTTCACCTCCCGCCTGTGAATCAGCCTCGCTGAGACACTTTTATTACATTAGTGGTCGACCGTGTCACCTGCAGGGCCCTGACAGCCTGCTGCTGTTTCAGAGGCATGACCCCCCCCCCCCCCCCCCCCCCCCCGATTAAAAACCTTATTTAGAGGAAACCATTAATAAAAGAATGCTTTTACAAAATGAGATTGCGCCGCGCGCTAACCTTTAAAGTAAATTGGTGCTAGAGATGGAGCTAAGCTAATAAACTAATTCTATTATTCCCTTCACTTCCAAAAGGGAATTTCAAACAGTCCGACAGCAAAAGATCCTCCTATGATCGGGATCCATCCTGTCCCGATCCACAGGTGAAACTGCCGAGCTCAAATAGAGCTTTAAAAATCAGCGCCAGCAACAAAACCTGTGGCAATGACCTTCGTTATTACCTGCTGCTCGTTCCCACAAGTAAACAACGAGAATAAGTTGTGTATGGAACGGGCAGGGAACGGGCAGGGAACTAGCAGGGAACGGACAGAGAACAGGCAGGGAACAGGCAGGGAACGGGCAGGGAACAGGCAGGGAACGGGCAGGGCAGTGTGGATATTGGAAGGGCATGACAGGATGTTGTGGGAAGGCCGGAGCAACTATGGAAAACAGGCTTTGCCTCATCGATGCTCAGCATAAAGTCCTGGGATTGAAATCAACAGGCCTCAGGGATGAGAAAAGCCAATTTATAATGTAGAACCTTCTAAAAACAATTAAATTCAATTAAAAATGATCATTCCAGACAGGCAGACAGACAGTTAGCTTAGCAGTATCCGAGCTATATGACACGATCCTTGAGAAATATTTGGAATTCCATGTTTCCCAACACTTCCCAAAGCTGCACCAGGTTGAAGGAGCTCAATTAACGCCACAGTTGCAGTGATGTTAACGGCTAATCTGTTAAACACATTTGCAGAGCTACAATTCCCAAATCCATCTTTCCTGCTGCCTCTGGGTCCTCAGGGAAACCCTTTATAACTTCAAATCCCCGCTAATCTCCGTGGAAACTAGGAGCGGCGCCTCGTTTCTCAACGGAGCAGAGGGCCGCAGGTTTGGAGCGGCAGGAGGAGCCGTGGGCCCACCTCCCCTCCGAGGTCCTCTGCTCCAGAATCAGGTCCCACTTATGGATGAGACCATGTTGCGCAACGCTGCCGATGTGTCCGATTGCTGTTTGTCTCTTAAAAAAAACGCACATTTCCTCTGTTGCACAATGCCAATGTGACAATTTAGCATTTTGGGGCGGGCAAACGCCGCCAGGCCGCCCCCGCCAGGAGGTTTCTAGCGTTCCCAACGTTCCCAACACTCCCGTCGGAGGCTGTTAGCATCTCTTAGCAGCTATAACAGACCGGTGACGGGAACGCTGACGCAGCTGAGGAGCCAGGACCAAGCTCGGGCTCCTTCAGGTCCGGTGAACGCAACAGCGGGGTTCAACGCCGCTGCTGTCGCCACGGCGACGAGGCATCCTGCTTCAGCAGAGGGGAATAAATCGTAAAGGAAAGAGACTGTTGCAAACAGCTGGAGGCTGGGGGTGGAGGGGGGGAATAAAAGATCATTTATTTCCCTGCCGCGTTTTTAAACGTCTTCGCCGTTTAACACGGACAAAGCGGAGTGGTCGTAAAAGGAAAACGGCGCAGGTCGCGCCGCGCGCCCGTCACACACATTTCACAACACAAAAGGGGAAGTGGGCTAATAATAACCCGAAAAAGTTGTAAGCAGATCATTTTTCAAAAGCCAAACCCTTTCAACCAAACCACCGACGTCCCAAAACAGAGGAAGAGGCCGTGTCTCGCACCTGTGTGTGTGATTGTGAGTGTGTGTGAGCGTGTATGTGAGAGTGTATGTGTGTGTGAGAGTGTGTGTGAGTGTGTGTTGGAGTAAATCTCCCCAAAAGAACAGGGACAGAACGTTAAGGGTGAGACCCCATCACGCCCATCAGGTGGCGGAGGTCAGGACGGACGTTTGCCAATGCAGGAGCTAAATTTGGCTCCTGACACCAGTGATCAAACACCTTTGGATCGGCCACGTGCGCGTCCTCAGACGTGCAGCGACCCTCTGTAAGAGCTGCAGATGTACAGATGCATCTGCTGGGCTGCTAATTCTAAAGTTGCAGGAGCCAGCAACAGTTCGGAGGTGCTGGGGGAGCCGGGGGAGGCTGCATACTCACTGGTTGGTGGGGGGTGCGGAGAGGGGAAACACCACCTCTTCTTCATCGCATTCCGTCCCATCCTGCATGTCGCTTTCATCCACGGTGCCTGGGGGCGGTGGAGGCGGCGGCGGCAGTGGGGGGAACACGGTGGGCCCATCGGGGCCTGTCGATGTGGGTGAAATCCGGCTCGCCGGACCCTCCGAAGTGGGAGAGCAGCGAGCGCCGCTCCCGGTCCCTGAGCTTGTTCCTTGGAGAGGCGTGTGTCCACCGACCGCTCCGCCACTCCCTGCTCCGCTGATATCCAGACCAGACAGGGGATATGTGACACTCGTGTCGAGGAAGGAGTCCGGCGAGGTGTTTGGATGTTGGCGACCGGTGGGCGCCGGTCCCTGTCCCATGTCAGGGACTCGCGCTCTGTCCGGCCTGGGATAGTAGGGGAAAGGGGCCGTCTCCGGGCCTCCTCCGCCAGCCACCCCCGTCCCTGCGGTGACCGAGCCCGTATCCTCACTGCTGACCTCCGCGGCCATCATCATATTAGGCAACCGAGCAGAGGGGGAAAAGTCCAGAAGGGAACCCGCCCTTCCCCTCCGTTCTCACAACGCGCCTTCAGCGTTCGGGATCGGAGGAAACAACCGCAAAAGTTTCTCTAATTCGCGTTCGGCTAGTCAGTCAACATTAGCCGACAAGCTAACGTAGCTGGCGCGGCTCAACTAGCGGGCGTTAGCCTCCGCTCGCTGCCAGGTAGCCGAGCTAAAGCTAGCGGGACGGCTAACTGCTTCGAGACACTTGATGAGTTCTCGCTCGCTACGTCTTCATTGTTTTCTGAGTTTAAACTTTACTCGGAAACGCCGTCTGCAAAGGGGCGTCAAGGCGTCTCCAGAGAAAATTCCGACGCGCGACTCTTGGCTGCTTCTTGCGTTCTTTCCGGACGTCAGCCTCGGTACCAAGCGGACCACTTGTCGCGGAGCGTTGCTTTATTGTCGCCGTTGAGGGCAACGCCGTCCTTTCCCAGTGTTGTTGTTTTCTCTCTCCCCCACTTTCCACCCCGCTCTGGCGTCCGGTCCACCGGCGCTAAAACCCAAATCCCGGCGCGGTGCGGCGTTTTACGCGAACTACCATGTCGCGCAGCGCCCGCAGACGGTCCTTGCGCACACAGGCTAAGTTGGTCTTTATTCGGATGTTTCGGGGCTGGTGGCTGCCTGGCGTGCCCGCTACTGCGCTGCGCCCTCTCCCCTCCCTCGATCCTCTCATTCAGCGCGCAGACGCGGCCAAACGAGCGCAGAGCCGCGCCGGAGACGATCCATGACATCGTCAATCGGCGCGTTCCAGGAAAACGTTCCCTTGGACTCGAACCTGCTCCTGTCGGCGGGGCTGGACGGCGACTGGAGAACCGCACTCATTCCCTGACTCCAGCTTATATTTCAGTTCAAAGGAGGAAAAGAAATGACGCCTTATTTCTCAGCAAAGGTCCCAAATGACTCGGACAATGGAGAACCATATATAGGACATGTGTAATATAATGGTAATTACTTTTACTGGCATTGGTGATCAACAGTTTTATATGAAACATAGTTAGCCTGAGGTGGTCTTCTCCCTCTTCCTCCTCCTCCTCCTCCTCCTCCTCCCTGGGAGCAGCTGCCATCTCTATTACACCCACCATGATCCATCTCAGAGCAACTGGCATTAGTGGGGGGGGGGGGGGGGGGGGGGGGGTGGAAGGGACATAACAGGAGCGATGGGATACAAACTGTTGAACTCCCGCGCATCAAGCGAGGAGCTGATGGCCGTAGTTTCCTCCTGCTGGGGGTCAAAGGTCATCGAACGGTAAAATCTTGACGTCAGTCAAGATTTGGGGGAGGGGCTCCTCCTCCGACAACCCTCCGCCACCTCTGACCTCATGTGCTGGGAGACTTGAGTCTCATCCCTCGGATGCAGCGGTGATGAAGGACGTTGTGCACTAATCCGGGCCGCACGCGCAGAACCGGAACTTCTGGCCGGAGCCGAAGTGTCGCCGTGGCCCGTTGAAGCATCAAAGCCACAGCGGCGCTGCGTCAGTGAGGGTGACGGGCCGACCGCACACATGCACACTTCCTCTCACGGTCTCTTCCTTCTGTCACCGTTAACACATGCGGACGCCGTCTCGCCCTCCGCATCTGTGGCTGTGGTGAAGAGAAGAGATTAAAATGCATCAACGCATACTTCTAACTTCCTGAATCAGCCCACACGCGTCAGAAAGCACATCCACCACACCGCCAATAAAAAAAGGCCCCTGAGAGCCAAGAGTTCACACTCAAACAGACAAATGTGTTGCTTTAAAGCAGAGCTGCGCGAGGAAAATGGGATCAGTTAGCATCCGTTAGCATCAGTTAGCATCGCCATGTTTCTGCACGCAGGAGCTTCACATCCAACCCCCATTTCAACTGTGTCTTTGGTGTTTTTGTAAATGTCGTTTATTGGCTTCCTGCCCCGAACAAGCTACCATTGTGAGACGGAAGCGGCCCGCACGT
This sequence comes from Takifugu rubripes, assembly GCF_901000725.2. Classification (NCBI taxonomy): domain Eukaryota; kingdom Metazoa; phylum Chordata; class Actinopteri; order Tetraodontiformes; family Tetraodontidae; genus Takifugu; species Takifugu rubripes. The sequence goes on along the minus strand of NC_042305.1, from coordinate 18,028,140 downwards.
GATTTTGCCGATTTCGTGCTTCTAAACGTGACTTGTGCGAACTCGGACGCGACCCGACGCCCCACTGGAGCTGACGTGGGACCGCTTGGCTGTTAGCGTTAACGCTGATCTTATAATCAAACACCTTTTTTTCAGCCTCACACACGACGTGTAACATTGTTAAAAGCAGCAGGTCGTTTTCTGCTGGTGTGTGTGTGTGTGTGTGTACGAGGTGACATTTCACTGAGGATGTTTGGTGTTAGTTAGTGTGAAAGCTAGTGTGCCTGCATGCTCGACACTGTAACACGTAGCCCCGCGTGGCCTCGGCGCGCCGCTGACTTCGCCACGCCGCCGTGGTGCCGCTGACTTCGCCACGCCGCCGTGGCGCCGCCACTCTCCTCCGTCCCTCTTTGGTTTTGCCACTTCGGGCCGACACTGGCTGCTCTCTGCGGTGTCTGGGCCTGTTTTTCCACTTTCGGTGTTCGCAGAAAGTGAGCGGGGGAGTTTGCAGCTGCCACCCAAATGCACATTTGGGCAGAGCGGTGGTTGGACGGGGGTGGGGGGACGAGACCACATGGCCCCCTCAGTCACTGTCAGGGCGGAGGGCCGGTTGAGGAAACTAGGCCGTGAGCTCAACATAATTATTTCCACTTTCCAATCATCGGGTGTGAAGAAATAGGGTCACGCGTCCACATCCCGAACTCCGTATCCTCCTTTTAACGGCTCCTTATCATTGACGTCATTCTTCAGAACCTTTTCTAAGGAATCAGCACATTCTCGCGCTCCCCTGTGAGTTTGGGATGTCACGTCAGACTCACCTGAGGCCTGATCTGTACATTTTTTTCCTGTGATGCTTCGTCATGGCGTTGGAAGCTGCTCGTCCCGCTGGGCTCTGGGGGGGGGGGGGGGACCACGGATACGTGATACTCCACACACTGAGTACTGTTACACCTAATGGACTGCATCAAAGAGGGGAAGAAAAACTGCATTAAGCCTGGTTTTTAAAAGAATGTATGGATTTAGGGCTGCAGGCGGCCGATCGATCGAGCCCACGGCTCCACTTCTTATCTGACAGCTCTGCTTTGCTTGTTTGTGCAGGATTAACATCTGCAGAGAAAAGTCCCTGAATATGAGTGGGGGGGGGGGGGGGGTGATGAAAACCTTCCACTATATGGAAATGCACCGCGTGGCTCGGCGCCCGCGCCTGATTATCAGATGATGTCATCCTGGCACCGAGAGTCTGGGCGGCTCCTTCTTCCCGTCCGGGGCTGCGGAGCGAGATGGACAGCAGATCCCCCGGGGTGGGGGGGGTGGGGGGGGGAATGAAAGGGCTCGTCATTAGAGGAGCTTCCTGTAAAAAGTGATGCAGAAATATCAGAGGCACAAAACACATTCCCGTGTGTGTGTGTGTGTGTGTGTGTGTGTGTGTGTCTGTGTGTGTGTGTGTGTGTCTGCCGTTTAAAAATAGGTTGACTGTTGCAACATGTTAATATGCAGGAACGGTGACCTCACTCCTCTGACCAGGGCTACTATTGGCCGCGTCAGGTGATGGGTCACGGCGCAGGCAGGTGTGTGTGTGTGTGTGTGTGTGGGGGGGGGTCCACTCCATCAGCAGGTGCACGGTGACAGCAGCCACTCCCGGCTCGGCTCGGCTCACATCACATGACCGCCTAAGAAAGTGTGACATCATCTTCCCACCAATGCATTTTCATTAAGAGGCTAATGACAGTTTTGCTGAGTTGTTGCATTTCAGTCCCCCCCCCCCCCCCCCCCAAACACACACACACACACACACACACACACACACCCTCCATGTGTCTCACCATGTTCCTTCCCCACCTCACCTCTGCTCAGCACCCTCCGGCTATGGCGACATGTGCGCTGCGTCTCCAGCGCTGTGTCGCTGGGTGTCCCCATCACCCCCACCCCCCACCCACCCACACACACACTCACCCCCCACCCACACACACACTCACCCCCACCCACCCACACACACACCCAGCTCTTGCGCTTTTAGGAGCTGCTTAATTCATGAGCTTCCTGCAGCTCCTGTCATGTCTCATCTGGGCCACAGGAAGGCGAGACGTAAATAATGGAGCATCACCAAAGACACCTTCGGACGGGGGCGGGGGGGGGTGTATGTGGGGGGGGGGCGCAACACATAGATTCCCCACAGCAAAAATCTTTAGCGCTGATTAACTCTGGGGCTTTGGTGGCGGTACAGGTGATTTAATGTGGGATCCTTCCTTGAATTCTCTTGAACGCTTGAATCGAAGCTCCGGAAGCTCGTTGGAGCCTCGTTCTGAGGGAGAACAGACGGGTTCCTCCTCCGGGGCGCTTTGGTCCCCGTCGAATATCTGCCTCCCGGATGTTTGCACTGTTGTCATCAATAAAGGATGGAGCGGCGCAGGGGACGGAGCCCGGGGCCGGGGAGGCTCCAGGAACCAGGCATCTTCAGCCCTCATGGCGGCATTTTCTATATCATGACATCGTAATCAAACAAGCTGTTCGCGGTGACGAGCAAACACACACACCCGACCCCCACTTGTCATTTCAGCAGGTGACTCTCGCACGCGCGCGCGTGTGTGTGTGTGTGTGTGAGTGTGTTTCCACAGGGCCCTCCATGTGTATTTACCAGCTTCCTGAGCTTTAAATATCGGCACATCTTTACAAACATGTTTCCATGGGTGGGGGGGGGGGGGGCTCTGAGTCCCACTGCAGCTGATCCCGTCAACGCATCACATCCTCCCGGGGTTGCCAACTCGGCAACACGCTGTGTCCTTATTGATCTGCACCATGTTTAGCAAATCTGCTACAGAGGCCGAGTGTGTTTCACACTCACCTGTGTAATCCCCAGCACGGGGGGGGGGGGGGAGTGTTGTTTAATTCTGCTTGATCTGGCTCCCCAGGGCTGTCGATGCAGCCCATTACACACTGTTACTGTGTGCGTGTGTGTGTGTGTGATGCATCTCTTAATATGCAGCTTTAACAGCACAGAGGTCAAAGGTGACAGAGGGACGGACAGGGAGATGCTTTCATTAGCTGAAGGAGAGAATAGAGTCTAAGGGAATGACCTCAGCCCGACCTGGGCATGGGGGGGGGGGGGGGGGGGTTACTCCATTTGTATCGATCCGACTTTGAATGCAGCAGAACGTCAGCCTGTTTACGGCACCAGCATTGGACTCCACCGACGTAAAGGTGAGAGGTCGAAGGTTAAATCGTGCCAAACTTCCACAGAACGGTTGTTGTCACGCCATCGCAGCAGCCAGCGATTGAGACGCATGTGGAAAAGAAAATAAACAGGCTTCCTCTGCCCGCAGCTCGCACGCGGCTGATATTTACTGAAGCTGCAGGAAGCTGGCAGGAAGCAGGAGACGGGCACTGCGTGATAAAGAGACATCTGCATGCCAAGAACGGCAGCGTGCACAGCTGCTTATGCCATTACCACCCCCACTCTTAATAAACTTCACACAAGGACTTTCCAGGCGGCTCCGTTCACACAGGAGCTCCGGTCCTGTGAAGCACAACCGGGCCCGAATTTAGATTTAAAACAAATCCAGATTGGGAAATAGACGGCGAGTGTCGTTGGGAATGGGAAAAGAAAGTGTGTTAGGAGAACACGATGGAGTTTAGCCTGAGCGGCGCCGGCTCCCCTGGGAGCGATCGGAGGAGTGTCGACGGATTAGACACCAGGGCGAAGAATAAGGGCACCGCAGGTGGGGGAATCTGGGACACGCCATTAGCCAGGGAGGGGGATTCATCTTCAATGTTTAACCCACATGTTCCTGCAGAAACAGGATAAAAGAGGGGGAAAAACCAACTGCTCTTCTTTGTTTAGGAGAGAAAAGTGGCTCCCGAGCGCACGCCACGTGGAGCGCAGAGCGCAATGATTCTGATCTGCTCCTGCAGCAATCTTCTCTGGAAAACAGGAGCAGACGTCGTGTTTCGCTCGGGGCCCAAACTTGCACTGCAATTAACTACAGAGTTCACTTTTACGAGCTAATGTTCTTAGGAGATGTTCAGTCAACACGTGCTCTCCGTGCCCCCCCCCCCCCCCCCAGCTGCCGTCCCAGCCGTCGTGTCGTCCTCCGTGTTAAACACACAGAAAGATTTTAGCGTTTGTTCTCAAGGCACATCCTGGGATTTGGAGATGGGGGGGGGGGGGGGGGTCCAGATAGGGTTGCTCCCCGCAGACTTTAGCGGGCCGCTCTGCGCATGATTGAGCCGCAGCCCTCGCTGTTGCTCCGGGCTCTTCGTCTTCAAAGAGGATGAAGGTTAACTTCCGGATCAGTAGGTATGGCTCCATCGTTGCTGCCTCGACAGCACCTATTTTTAGCTCTTTTCACTTCCAAAACGCTGAGAACGCCCAGAGACCCTGTCTGCAGCACTAAATGAAACGCTGTGAAATCCTCGTCTCCTCATTTTCCAGGACAGTCAAGGATCCTGGATCCAGAACCCAGGCAGAAACATGCAACATAGAGAAGGAAGTCCCCGTGAGGGCTGAGTGGACAGATGTCCATCAGTCAGGGAGACCCCAGGGAGGAGCCCAAGAGGACATCTATGTCTCTAAGTCCGTGTTTACGCTCTGAGTTGCAGACTTGGCTCATTTATCATATTTGCCTCTTTATTGTCTGTTGTTGGGGTGATCATTCCCCTGCGTGGTTCTGGAGGCCAGAAGCATCCAGAAGGCCTCTTTATGGGAGTCACGACGGGAAGTAAAAGCTCTGCGTCCAGAAGCCTCCGGGAACGGCTGTAGTTTCATGTCCCATCCTATTCACGGAGCTGATGAAAGGGAAGAAGAAGAAAAGCGAAAGCAGCGGCAGAAGGAGCAGAAGGAGCTGTTCTTAGAGTGACGCGGGGAGAGGGAGAAGGACTCCGCTCCAGCAACACTGGGGACTAAATTAGTTTACCATCAAAACACTTAAGGTTAAAAAAAATATGCTGTGTGTTCTTTAACTAAGTCCGGAAATTGTCAAGAACGCTCGCAGGATGGGGACTGGCTGTGCGGCTCCTGTGTGAAACATGGGACTCCGGCGCCCTCTAGAGGTCACACGTAGCACCGGCATCCCACGGTTAAACCAGGAGCTGGAGCAAAACTGTGTTTGTCCTTTCATTTCTCTTAGACCGCACATTCATTCATTTAAGATTCCACACGATTGTTTTATAGTTCCAACATTTAATGGCTTGCCAGGTTTAGAGATAGACAGGCTGCAACCGACAGCAAACGTTCTAGAAACTGACAGTAGGTGGCGCTGTTAGCTCGAGGCTCAAGGCTGTGGTTGGTAATGATGAAGTCGGGGCCTCCAGGGAGTTCAGGGACCCCGTTAGCAAACGCACAGAAACAACCCCCCCAAGGTTTACAGTCAATGACACATAGACTGATCTCACAATGGAAACGAATATTCCGCCTTCTGCAAATATGAGCGCGGCTCCACCGAGCAAAAACGTGTTGCCGTAGCAGCGGAATTGTTCTTATATCATGGGAATGGAAAGATGTGACAGACAGAAATTACAGTCTCTCTGCTCGGCCCGCGGTTCCCCGGTGCCTGCTTCACGCAGCTGTAAATAAAGGTAATTGTACGAGAGCTTAATTAAATGGCATAAATCCTGTTTACGACATCTGGGCTTCGCCGAGCCGCTGATTCACAGCGAAGGCCGGGAGGGGGGTGGGGGGGGGGGGTGTGCATTGTTGCCTTCTGACTTACATTTATACGCACGTGCATTACACCAGCTTGGAACAACACCAGGCACAAAATGGCCCCGCATCCTCTCTGTGTGGCAGCAGCACTTACAGGAAATCTGTGGACGTGCGTTTGAAGACAGGAAGCGGCTCCTCTATCGCCTCCACCCAGACGCCGCCGGGACCGAGAGCCAGAGGCAGCGGAGAGCGGCGGAGGAGACCAATCGCCTGTCCTGACCTTTGAGACCACGGCGACGCGGCCGGAGGACGGAGGGGGTCCAGGGGGGTCGGAGGGGAAGAGGGAAAGAAGCAGTGGCGCTGCTGAGGAAGATGAAGAGCGGGAAGATGAAGAGTGGCGGCCTCCAGATCTGTGGCCGCGTGTCGTGATTACAGCAGTTTTCTCACTCTTTCATAACAAACAATCCCCTCGTTTCTCTGTAAACGCTCCTCTCACTTTCTTCACCCCCCCCCATTCCTCTTCCCCTCGCTCCCTTTTATCCGCAGTCTCCACCCTGCCAGCGCTTCACTGAGATTTGAGCCCTGAGATTTTGCCTTTATGCGCCCTCATTAAATTCTAACTAACCCCATAACTCTCCCCCCTTTGATTCAGCAGTCGGGTTCTTTTTCTGCTCGCACGGCGGCGGCGGCGGCGGCGCCCACGTGATGGGGCCCCTGACTTCAGCATCAGCCGCGCGGCAGCGAGGTTAGCGTGATGGACTAGTCACTGATGGCGCCTGTCACCGTTGTGTGCACCGCGCTCTGATCTACACCGTCCGGGGCTTTAAGCACTACTTCATGTCCCGAGCAATTACGGGCCGCTCCGCTACAGTCTGCCGAGAGAAAGCCGAAGATGAATCGGCGGGAACGGTTCCGTCCTGTTGGTGAATTATTCATCGGCTACATCACTGCAGATGTGATTTAGATCGTTCCCTCTGCTGCTTAATTCGCTTTAACCCGCAGCTCCTACTAGCAAACTCTTTTAGCCATCTCAGGACTTGGCCACGACTTTAGCACGAGGCCGACGCTCGACAGGTAGCTGCTGCACAAACAGGACCATGTGGATCAGCGACGCCTCCGCAACTTAAAAACTGCCCCAATTTAAATAACAAATGATACCAGAAGGACAGGGGGGGGGGGTCACAGCATCCTGCAGAAGCCCGAAGAAGAAGCAATTAGCTGCAGGAGAGCTCATACACGTAGCATTTTGTTATTTCAAATAACGAATGAGCGCCAGGCTGCCGCTAATACAGCTAATTTGTCTTTCTGAGGGGCCGCTAATGATGCGAAACCCTGCGCGTGAACTCACCAGAAAGAACTTTGGATAGTCTGACACTTTCCATTAAAAATTGAAATGCAATCAGTGTTGTAATTTTCTGCCACAACACTCGTTCAAGTCGGCGGCGCTGAAACAACGGCCAGCCGATTCAAGCTAACGCCACTCAATCACGGGAGATTGGCTCGCCACTCTGGCGTGCACAGTAACTCTGTGCTGTGCTTTAGGACAGATTTTGACGTAATCTCCTTCGCCTGTCCCCCATTGGCAGCAGAACACCTTTAACTCTCTTTAAATTCTTCTACAGTCACAGGATTTTGCTAGTTCGTATCTTCTTGTCTGTGTTTTAAATCACCAGGTGATGGTTGTGAATCCAATTAGGTTCTTCACTGGGGTCTCCTTGAACCACACTTTTTGTGGCCCCTGGGGGCACTTAACCCTCTCTGCTAATTTTTGACAATGTAGCCATTAAATAAATGTGCTTTCCTGTACAAGTGACAGCTGTGTGACCGTTGCTGGTCGTTACAAAGCTAACAGCTAGCGTTCACTGTGGCGGTGCAGCATTGCGATGGCTCTGAATGTTGCCACGTCATGATTCAATTAAATGTTGCCACGTCATGATTAAAAACGCGGCTCCGGTTAATTAAGCGTTCCAGGAACTGAACAGGTGAAATGAACATCACCGTTAGCGACGTGCAGGATCTGTGGATGCTTTTTTCCTCTCACTCTCGCCCGTCTCCGCCATCACGCTGCTCCTCCGCTGAAGTCTCTGCATAATTTCACAGAGAAACTGTTGAGGCAGAGAAAAGTGTGTAAGAATGTTCATTTTTACTATATTCCCAATAACCAAGGTATGTGTGTGTGGGGGGGAGAAACAATGAATTTTAATTAGAGAATCTTTGTCGCTCTGCAAATTGGACCATCTATTCAACTTTATGGGACCATTCTGAGGGAGCAGTTTAAGGAACCATTAAAGAAAATCCCTCTCAACGTTTCAGAACCTGGACAAAAGCTTAAACTTCCCCCACCCCCTCTGCCTTCACAGAGACACGCGTAACAAGTCCGATCCCATTAAACTACGCATCTGAAAGTATTCATTTCACCTAACGGTGAGGTGTTTGATATCTGAGAGCCGACAGAAGCGTGTCATAAACGCCCATTTCACACTTCCGGAACAACACGCCCCCAAAATGCAATTAACTTCTAAGAATAGACGTTCGGAACAAAGACACTTCAGAGCAAAATCGCATTTAAAGTCAAAGAACTAAGCTTAATTGTGTTACCAGACTTTGAAGGTAGGTAAAATCCAATTTCAAACTCTAAAAGACCATAGCTGCATCGAATTATGCTCACATTCCGTCCACTTTTCTTTCTTCTTTTTCCCCCGCTTGCCTGTGAAAATTACACCAAAGTAATAAAATATTGTGACACAGCCTCCGGGGGCGCTTTCCAAGCAAGGAGAGATGAAAAACATTTATGCAGAATAATGTTGCCGCTGCCCGTGACGCCGCGTGGAGATAACGCCGCCGAGGAAGGCCTCCCCTCAGAGATCTTCGCTGGCGATGATGAAACTGGGGGAAACTCCGCCAGTACGGAGACTCTCACCCAGTCGTCCCTTCCAGTGGCCCTAGAACTCCACCCCAGGATGCCCCACGAAGTACGAGGCCCCCCCAGGGAGCCGGCTGGAGGCTGTGCATCACCTGCGTCTGCTCCTCGGGACGGTTTCAGGTGGCGGTGGTTGTTTTCTCTCACCCTCACCGCCATTGTGGCCCCCCCCCCCCCCCCCCGCCCTGCAGGTCGCCCAGCAGGGGGCAGGGTCCCCCCCTCTTTCCTCGCACCTCCCACAGGCTCTTGTTAGCCTCCATTACAGATGCCTTCGGCGGGGTGGGGGTGGGGGGGTCAATCTTTCCCTCAGCCCTTATCGGGCGTATTTCTCATCCATCCCTTCTACTTCAGCTCTCTGTCCTCCCAGCCCCCCCCAACCCCCCCAGCCCCCCACGTGCTGCGACTTTGTCCACCAAATTAACCGAGGCACCTGCTGTGATTGGACCAGCCGGCGGAGAGTCAACTTTAACCTCTGTGATTAATTGGATATCTTGGCCTCGTTGCTCAGAGTGAAGAGGCTTCACAGTGGTGGGGGTGGCACACACACACACACACACACACACACACTGATGCTTTCATCAGAATCTTGCACTGTAGGAATTTAAAGAGAGTTCGGGGATTCACAAACACAGAGATTAGTTAAATCAGAGAATTAGAGCAACATCTGAAAATCCACTCGACTCCACAGGAACAAGCACCTGCTGATGAGGAGCTCGATGCCTCCGTTCAAGCCGAGTTACAGCAATTACTGAAACTCCAACTTCTGCAAAGACGGCAGGGTTTGATTGGCTGTTCCTCACCCCCGTCACCTGTGCACTGTGCACGCGCAACAGTCTCCAATTTGTGTGAAAGTTTGTGTTTATTGGAGAGTAAAGTAAGCGAGAAGAGGGTAGAGAGGGGGAGAGAGGGGGAGAGAGGGGGAGAGAGGGGGGAGAGGAGAGAGAGAGGGGAGAGAGAGGAGAGAGAGAAGAGAGAGGGGGAAGAGAGGGGAGAGAGAGGAGAGAGAGGGTGGAGAGAGGGGAGAGAGGGGGGAGGGGGGAGAGGGGGAGAGAGGGGGGAGAGAGGGGGAGAGAGGAGAGAGAGGGAGAGGGGGGAGAGAGGGAAGAGAGAGGGGAGAGAAAGGAGAGAGAGGGGGGAGAGGGGGAGAGAGGGAAGAGAGAGGGAGAGGGGAGAGAGAGAGGGGAGAGAGAGGGGAGAGAGGGGGGAGAGGGGAGAGAGAGGGGAGAGAGAGGGGGAGAGAGGAGAGAGAGGGGGGAGAGGAGGGAGAGAGGGAAGAGAGAGGAGAGAGAGGAGAGAGGGATAAAGAGAGGATGCGTTTCTGTGGCCCAGAATCCTTCATCCGTGCTGGTCACTTCATCCCACAATTAAAGGGAACAGCCGAACTCGTCTCCTCTGGACACACACACATACACACGCGCGCGCACACACACACGCACCAAAACAATCACCATGAGATCAAGGAACAGCTGTATCTCCTCCGCTGCTCGAGGTTTCCTCTAATTGACATTTTCACGACAATCAAAAGACGCGATGGCTTCAAGGGGGGAAATGATGAATAAACCCCCCTAAAATTCCCAGCGCGCTGATTCCAGCTGAGCCGCTTTCACTCTCCCAGAATTCCTCTCCGATGCTGGTCTGGTCCAACAGGGGGCGCTGTCCCGCTACCCAGGATGGGGAAGGGGGCCGCCTCGCTGCACAGCTTCCCTGCCTCCTCAGTCCTGGGAGAATACAGCAGCGCCACATCAGGAATTGTACAAATATAGTTTGCACAGAGAATAAAGCGCTGACTCTCCCACTTCCGGGCGGAATGAATTCCCAGCGGGAGCAAGTGTGCGGATACAGGATGTACCTGTGTCTGTGCAGCTGCTGTCAAGCTGTCTGCGTCATATGAAGGAGAGCGATGCAACGCTCTGCAAAATAAAGAAATAAATATCTAAATAAATCTTAACATCCCACAGGGACCCCTTTTGTCTTCCCCACGTGCAGCTGACGGTGAGAGCGATGGACTCTGGGAAACTGAGGAGCAACTGCGACTCCAACACGGACGTGACGGGGTTCTTTGTCCCGGATGGCGTTTTATTATTATTAGTTTTGGGGTTTTATTGTGGACTTGTTGACGCGTTCGTCTGGGGTGATGCAGCTTCTCCGTGGACGCGCGTCCCTGAGCGAGCATGCGCGGATTTAAAGCGCGTCCCCCTTCCCGTATGAATCGCTGAGGGCTCTCACACCCACACACACACACTCATCTCTCGTGCTCCGGGGGTCCCAACCTGTGGAGTTTTATTCCCTCACTAGATCTGCACAGTTTTGTTGCCACAGGAAGCAATTACATGCGTCAACAAGCAGAAAAGACAACCTTCACTAATCCTTCATCTACAGTTGGATTCAAGGATTCTTTATTGGCGTCCTCACCTGTTGGTCCACAGACGGGGCTTCACGGGCACAAAATGTTGAACATGCAGAGAATATGAAAGCAAACAGGGCTGCACGAATCTAACAACGAAACAACTGAAAACAGAACACAATTAGATATTAACAATAGGTGCTACGAGCAAACAGTGGAAGGAAATAGAACAAGATGAGAGCAAACGATGGGTCTGTAATTAAACGGTAAGATCCTCGTCGGAAGGGCCGCAGGTTCGACGCTCGCTGGGTATCGCACGAGCGCTCATCCATCCACGGCCGACCTCTCAGGAGCATTAGCATAAAGCTTGATGTGTGAGAGGGTGGACTGGAGTGGGCATGATTATTTCAAATGAAAACTTTTTCACCCTGAAACGCGCTGCCATTAAAGCTGGCAGGCTGTAGCGTTGCATTATTGAACTGAGAACAGTTCCGGAGACTAAAGTGGGCTGGAGGGGATGTCGAGATAATGCCAGTTTCAGATCTCCACTGCGGGCCCTGTCAGGCCTCCGCTTCCCTCACTTCCTTATTAAACTAAATGTGCGGCCTGCCTGAAGTGACACGTGTCGTGATTCCTTCCACTTTCCCCCCCCTTTTTTTTGGTGATGTGCTATTGCTGGAAATGAGGCCAGTTCAGATTTAAAGTGCAGAAGCTGCACGATAGAGGTGACATCATTTCCCCATTGTTTGCCTTTGATTTACTCTGATTTATCTGCATTTGTGATGCTCGGCGCTGCAGCCGACTGCGTCTGTCTCCCTCTGATATAGCAAAACACACATGTGAGGCGACTTTAGATCCTGGGGCATTCATCTTCGACGAGCCACCATCCCCTGGAGGTTTTGGAGTAATTGTAGGGAGTTCCTGGCTGGGAGCTGCAGGGTCGTGCACTGGCGAAGAGGGAGGCGCATCTGCACTTCATCTTCCCGCGCTGACAGTTGCACGTTTCTCAGTCAGCGTCTTTAAGCAGAGCGCGGTAAACACGTGGCGGCAGGGGAATAAGCGGGAACTCGGGAGTTCGCCGCGTCCTTGAAACTTCACCGGCGACTGTAGCTTCCCATTGTTGCCGATTTGAGGAGTTCCAGCGTCACATATTGAGCGTCTGTTACAGTGAAATGCTGCTGCACCATGTGTTTACAACAAAAGGTTGATTACAGCTCATTTGACTCACCCGGCGGCGTAATTAAGTGTGCGGAGCCTTTGCCAGGCACCCAGTCTCATTCAGAGGAAGTAAATGTCTCTTTTTTTTTGTTGTTTTGCTTTTAATGGCTGTCACTCAGTAAACTGAGCAGCTGCAGACATCACTGTCTGAGCGGGGCTCTGCCGGCGGAGCTGGAATGTGCGCGTAAATGAGAGGATTTAAAAAACAACAAACCCAAAACAAAACAAAAAAACAAACAAACCTGAAAGCTTTTTATTAGATGGCTGCACATCGGCTCCACCAAGCTCAGCCTGAAATCTCCTCCTGTGAAGTGTAAATGAGCCTATAATTAGATTCCGCACGTGTGAGATGCAGAAAAAAGGCTTTTAGTGGAGAGCCAGGTTCACGGAATGGCCACAAACAAGGTGATTTCCACATCTGAAAGTCACGCGAAGCCCCCGTCTGCAGGACAGAAGGCGGAAATAAGCTGCAAATGAAGCGCGCCCACACAACACGATGCGCCCGTGCGCTCCAACATATATGTGGATTCTTTCAACATGAGCGTGCACCGAACGTTGGTGAGCTGGTGTGGAACTGAAACGTGACTGGCAGCGTTTCGTTTTAATTAGCGGCTGCGCGCCAGGAAACGTCACGGACCGGAACAATTACACGAGTCTGCAGCAGTCGCTGGTTTTAATAAAGGCCGAGAAAGTGAAGAGGAATAAAAGCCGCACATTCGCCGCCACAACAGCCGCCCCTCTGCCCTCCGTTTCCTCCCACACTTACATACTTAATTCAGTATGACGAACTCCTGGAAGAGACTTGGCGCGGGCTGCATAATCCTCCCGTAATGTATTCGTTTCCTGTCTCCTCAGCCTCTCACCTCCTTCCTGGAGACACTGCAGGTGCCAGGCTGTGGAGATGCGGCGGCCCGGCCGAGCTGCGTGATGTTCCGCCCTCTGAAAGCGACCCCCGTGCCGGCACACCCTGATGTACTTTTCATAAGTCGCCAGCGCTGCAATGCAGCCGGCTTGTTCTCCAGATAAGGCCGCTGCGTCTAATTGGTCCTCCCTGCTGGATCCTGGCATGGGCCGGGATCCTAAAAGCCTGTTAGCTCCACGTCAGAGGAGAATAGATCAAAAATTCATGGCGAAAGAGAAGTTCCCACTTCTTAGCGCGTGGTTCCCTCGCCCTCGCTGATGCCCGGATAATGTGACATTCCCCTTAAAGTTGATCCCTTGAAAGCGCCGATGCCAATTTAACTGTCTGTTCCGGGGGACAAAGTGCGCCTCTTTGTAATCCCCTTTTCTTTCCCAGGCAGAGGCCCCGAGTGTTGAGGACACCTCTAAATTAGCCGGCTGAGTAAAGTTTAAAGTGGCTCCTGGCAGTTCCAGTAACTCACCGCAGGTTTTTTCCTTTCTTTTCATATGGTTTCAGTTTTTAGTTTCCTAATGACACTGTAACTACCGGCCCGTCAGAGAGGGAGGCAATCTGCCTCCCTGCACATTAATGAGCACATTTTTACAGTTGCAAATGACAGATCCGGGATGCACTCAGATCATCAATGCTCATTTTCCATCCGACAGGCGCTCGAGTGGTCCGTCGCTGTCTGCCAGCTGCCAAAATCCTCTTTGAGACGGGACCACAAGTGTCACTCACGCCAGGAAGCTGAAAGACTCCCACGCTTTAGTGGACAGCCATCATGGGGGGGGGGGGGTGTGTCGTGACATCCTGAGGGCAAAACTCTTGTTAGGGTCAGGGTCGGGTTTAGGGTCAGGGTTTAGGGTTAAGGTCAGGGTTTAGGGTCAGGGTTTAGGGTTAAGGTCAGGGTTTAGGGTCAGGGTTAAGGTCAGGGTTTAGGGTCCGGGTTTAGGGTCAGGGTTTAGGGTCAGGGTTAAGGTCAGGGTTTAGGGTCCGGGTTTAGGGTCAGGGTTTAGGGTCAGGGTTAAGGTCAGGGTTTAGGGTCCGGGTTTAGGGTCAGGGTTTAGGGTCAGGGTTAAGGTCAGGGTTTAGGGTCCGGGTTTAGGGTCAGGGTTTAGGGTCAGGGTTAAGGTCAGGGTTAGGGTCCGGGTTTAGGGTCAGGGTTAAGGTCAGGGTCAGGGTTAAGGTCAGGGTTTAGGGTCAGGGTTTAGGGTCGGGTTTAGGGTTAAGGTCAGGGTTAAGATCAGGATCAGGGTTAAGGTCAGGGTTAAGGTCAGGGTCAGGGTTTGACGCTTGAAGGTGTCTGGAAGTCGTCTCAATTGCTGATCATTTGCTTTGAAAAGCAGCAGGTTTAGATTAATCACATCATCTTTGCCTGCAGTTTCCCTTTGCTGCGCTGTTTAAGGCTCCCTCACGTCGCCCTTGAGTCCCCAGCAAAGGTCACCCCCCCCCCCCCCCCCCCCAATCCCCCCATTCTCCGACAGTACACGGCACACCTGAAAAATGGTCTCCCTCCTTCTTGGCCTCATTAGATGTCTGATAACTTTATCACCAACGGGAAAGAGCAGTACCACCAGAATACTCTTCCAAGCCCAAACACAGGTAGGAAACAGAACAGCCGCTTACGTGCAAGCTGCAACGTTGTGCACGTGTGTGTGTGTGTGGGGGGGGGGGGGGGGGGGGGGTTACCTGGGAAAGGACAGGTTGTTTTAAGCACCTGTTCTCTTCAAGTCCCTGGTTGAAAAACAGGGCAAAGAACAAATGAACAGACCACCAGCACAAATGTATGAAAACGGCTGCAGGAGCGTCGTCACACAGGGAAACGCTGCAGAGGCCCAGAGAGAAGCTGCTCCCCAGCCCGGCCACTGGTGCCGGTGCTAAATAAATAAAGGACGGGAGAGAAAGAGAATGGGGAGAAGACCCAGGGAGGAAGAGCCTCAAACAGCATCAGGTCCTGGCCAAGGACACCCCCCCCCCCACCCACCCACAGACAAAACTACAAAATTACAAAATATGGAAAGAAACATCAACTTTTGGAATCTATTTTCTTACTTTTATTCACTAAATTACAGTCCAGCTCTTTTGCCTTGTTCAGGTCTCCAAACGTTAGCGCTGAGAAAGACGAGCACTTGATGTTAATAGTATCATAAATTACATTTTGTAATAATGATTGAAACATAATTGTTCTCTTTATTATCCTCCTTTCACTTTTCTGAGCTGATAAGACTATTGAGTTTATACCTCTCTGGTTGGAATGAACACAATAAAAGGAGGGAGTCGTCTGAATTCTGCCTCTCCAACCAAATTGGTGAGTTTTATCAGGTCGAGGCGCCGAGGTTTCTAAAGAGGTGCACGAAGAGCTGATTTTCCAATCTTTCCTCACTGATCAAGCTGCTGAAACTTTTTATTGTTTTGTCCATGGACGGGGATTGGGGGGCTCACAGGGTTAATTAAATTAAAACTCATTGTTCAGTCACGTTCTGAAAGAGACGAGCTATAGGCTGGGAGAACAATAACTGTAGAATTGGATTATTCAGCACAAGCCTTTCCTGCAATGATTTTTCAATTTCAGCTGTAATTTGCTTCAGGTTGCCGCCAGCAAAGGTTTGAAATGAAATGAGCTCGATGTATCTTTGATATTGACTCATTCAAAAGGTCACATTTCGAGCAACTGGTTAAAAGAAGCAATTCTGTTTCAGGATAATGCTACAATGGATTGGCAGGAAAAAGTTTGCTCCATAAAGACAAAACTACGCAGGCACACAGCCAATGACAAACGATGGAAACGAGCGGCGCTGGAGAAGCTGCACGTGTAAAAACACATTACCTGTCCCCTATAACGTGCGTGGGTTTATTTTGTGCAACCCAGAAAGGACAGAAATCAGACATTTCATCTTGGAGGAAACTTTATTTACAAAGAACATTGAGAGATTCCCGTTCTTCAGCGGGGACAGAACTCAGGTGGGGGAATATCTTCCAGCTGGAACCTGCAGAGGGAAGACGTTTTCAAAAAGTCTGAATGAGTGACAAGATGGCTCCGCACAGATAACGAAAGCAATTTCTGTGTAAACATCTCTTGACGTGTGCTTAATGGAAACACGTTAATGTCTGCAGATAAAATGTCACAGGATTGCGAGCTTATCCAAATTATTCCAGTATATACATATGTGATGGCTGCTTCCAGATAAATGATACTGTCGATGACGGGACGGTAAAGAGTCTGATGTTCAGGCCATTTCGAACCTACCGCCATTCTGACAACTTCATTAGGTAAACGCAAACATGGCTGTTCCGGTTACTTGCCATTTTACTTCTTCAGGATCTGATGTCTGACCACAATGAAGGGGAATGCAAATCCACTGCCGAAGAACACCACCATCATGCCCAGCAGACGCCACTTGTTGTCAACGGAGAAGGGCAGGTTCTGTCAAAAGAGGAGTACGTGATCGGTCAGTGTTCAACAGGGCTGCTGCACCGCTTGGGTTGAGAAGAGCGCATCGTCCCGGAAGTCATTCAAAAGTTTAACAGCATAGAAGAAACTAAGAATGTGACCATGTCAAACAACATAACTGTAAGGGTTAGTGGGCTGGCAACTCAATAAAGGTTGTAATAACGATACACACAGTCACCAAGCAAAGAGGAGCTAAAGAATAATGACACAATGACTGAAACTATGATATATCGTGCATACATTTAAGATCTAGCCAACAAAAATCTAGTCTCAACACAGCAATGACCTTAGCGTACAGCGATCAACCGGAAGTAATGAAAAGGCCTACTGTATAACTGTAAAAGAAGCATTGATCGCGGGCTGAGGAAGACTTAATCATATAAATGTATCCATTAAAAGTTATGATTGTCAAGTTCCTGTCTACGATGGAGTATTGGGGGTACACTGAATCTAGCTAACCCAGCTACGCTAAAGCTAACCTCGATGTTTCCAATGACACGCACATTCTCCGCAAAAAGTCTTCCGGTAAAATTAAATGTTTCAGGGTCTAATAAAGGAGAAGCACACTTGGCAATCGATCATTGAAATAGCTACAGTCGAGGTCTTGTCAAAGAACACTAATGACCTCCAAATGACGGAAGCTACATTTAGCCTATGGCTACAGACAAGGCCGGCTGAGGGCAACGTCGTAATTACTAGTAAAATAAAATGTGCCAAATTAACTGATATTACCTTTCCTGGTCCTTCAGCATAGTGCGAAGAACGGACAGCAGATGTCGTGAATCGCCTCACAGCTTGTCCCAGCATGGTTATAGTTGTATTTCTTCTCAAAGCAACGTTATGCCCGACCTTCTTGTTACTACAAGCGGTAGAACGACGCAAAGCATTGTGGGGGAGCAATAAACCGCTACGGCACATGGGAAATGTAGTTCAAAATTGTAACATCGCCAGACACAAATGTGACGTGCGAGACTTTGTCGCATTGTCATTTATTAAAGCAAATGCATGTTTAATTTATATTTAATTCACATAAGGTCAACAAAGTTTGACCAATTCCTTAACTTTAAATAAATGTAATGGACAGGCAACATGCAGGCTAAACAAATGCACATTTTGAAATTATTTACCTATCCTATGTATCTATTTATGTATGTGTGTGTGTGTGTGTGTGTGTGTGTGTGTGTGTGTGTGTGTGTGTGTGTGTGTGTGTGTGTGTGTGTGTGCGGTTACTATCAGGTTGGGGGGAGTCCTTCAGGTGTGTTTTTGAAATCCCTCTCCTGCCTTTCACTGTCCTTGTGAGGTGCTGGGTGTGGATCGCTCAGGGAAAAAATTGAATTCTTTTGGATTTGACAAGAGGCTTCATCATAAGAAATAGGAGAAATTTAAGAGAGTCTGAATACTCTCTGTGCCCACTGTGTGTACATATTAAAAGAAGAAGAGGAATGTGGGAGATTTTGTGCCAGACAATTTTTTGGTTGAGTGCAGGCTGCCAGCCAACTAGAAAAGACTCCAGGATGACAGCTAACTGCTCCTAAAATGATGAATTGCACTTCTGCCCCTGCATATAGCATTTAAAGTGCATTCGCATCTGATTAGATTGAATCCCAGCCATACATTTAAATATATAATTATGGTGATCAAGTTTACTTTCGATCAAGAAAAAGACATCACTTAAATGATCAGGTTTTTTTTAAAATCATAATTTCATGCTGTGAGTTGTTGTCTTTAGCTCACCGACCATGAAATGGTGCAACTCTAACATCGTTGATCACGGCGACCACACAAATGGCTGTTTAATGGAAATTTGACGTTGATGTTCTTAAACCTGTTGAGTTTACCTCTGTCTTTCATTTTCCCTTTGAGAATTCCTTCAAATCTATGTTGAGAAACAGGATTCAGGACATTTTACAGGACTTGTAAAAGTTTCTGGACAACCGCTGCTACCAAAGCATCGATTGAGCTTTGATGTATAGACCAAAACCACTGATTGGCAGACTGAATGCATCCTTTCTGAACGTGCACTCGGTTGTGTTACGTCATTAGCAATAGCGAGTAACGGGCCTGTTACAAAGAGAATCTTCAATGATGTTAGCTTGTAAAATGCCATTCATCCAGATTCGGGGGGGGGGGGGGGGGGGGGAGCTCTGACATTGCTGTATCTGTGTTCCCCACAGCTGTGGGCCTTCATCATGGCTGCCACATCAATCATTGTAGAGTCATCAGGCCTGGCCTTCTGCCACATATCTGCACCCTCACTGCCTGCACAATCTGTTCCAAACAAATGTGCAACTGGAAGCCGTCCCAGCAGCTTCTGCCCACCACAAGCGATGGCATCAGTAAATAGTGACTTTGGTATGAAGTAGATAGCACAAGCCCCAAATGCCCCACCCTTCCTGCACAACCACCCTACCTGCCTGTTTAATCAGTTTTGTTTACTGTCATAATTTCTCACTATTGACTTTTCCATGCGGTCAAACAAAGCTGCTTTGGCCCAGACTCTTCTCCGTACAGCCATATGAGACACAAACTGTGTACAAATGCACGGAGCTGTCATTTGAAATGACAACCCACATTCTCATTTTAGTCCCGCAATTAGCTTTCAATCCCGCCGCAGGACTATCGGTAAACAATCCTTTAATCAGCCGTGCACATGGCCACGCATATTAATCCAACATGTTGTGTCCATAATTAAATGTACAAAAGGAAGCCACCGTGGCTCTATTCATGGACAGTAACAAACTAAACAGCTCCATAGCATAAAAAAGACAAAATGACTCCTGTTGCATCTGTTTATGACTAAGGGGGAAACACCGATGACCAAGTAAAAGAGCATTTATATATATATAATTGCCCAGTAATGTTCTGCAAAGATAAGGGATAATAAAAGCACTATCCATTGAAGACAGATCTTTTTGGGCGTCACAGCCGCCTTATGAAAGAGTTTTTTGCCTTAGATCCAGGTTAATTCCACATTAACCTGGATTAGGAACAAGGCCGGACGGTTCTTTCTGACGAGCAAAGTTCTCCAGTCACAAAAACACTTCTGATATTTTGTGAAATCAGAAGGATAAATCAGGGCTTTTCTGCCTCTGCCGCTGCCCTTTCTCAGTTCGCCGTGCGTGGCTTTATTCTTGACTCTGGACCGAAAAAAACCCCCTAAAAGCAAGTGGACCATCTGGGTGTGACAATGATTTTCACTCCAGGAAATGTAAAAGTCACACAGCAGCATGCAGGTTGCTGGCTGCCTCCTCTGGTTCCATCCTCAAGCTAGTTCATGCTTGCACGGTGGCGCGTGATTTGACATTAATCTTTAAAGTGGATTAAGAGGAGATGGCAGTCTTTCAGCTGAGCCAGCACTCCTGGGATGGTTGACCTTTGCCCCTTTGTGTTCAGAGTGAGATCCCTGGAATAACCACGCCATGCGGTGCTTTGGTTCCTCCAAACCACATCCAGCCTCCCCCTCCCAGCGTCGGCAGTGTCGCTGTTGCTCCGAAATGAAATGCTGATTATTGAGTTCTGCATCAAGCCTGCTGGGTTGGAAAGCGAATTAGAGACATCCCAGAGACGAGACCTAAACTAACCTGAGTAATTTAAATCATTCGTTTATTTCCAGCCCCCAGCACGTTGTTATGAGCTTCATCCGTGAGTCTTGTGAAGCAGCTTCCTGTTCCACAGCCGTGAAGTTGATCTGTGCAGAGACCTTTTTTTGGTGTTGGGTTTCTTTTAACGAGTGCCTACAAAGCTAATTATTATGCATTTAGTCTGCGCTAATAATCTGTTGCTATACTCTGACTTAAGAATTGTTATATTATTAATCCACCCTTTAAAGTTTAAAATGGGATCAAATCTATTCCGCATCACATTTCCTCAAATCTTCCTTGGAAAATGTGACCCGGCCAACCTTGAAAGGGTGGAGGACGGAACCCAGAGGTGTGTATCACGCCGTCCCCGGCTGGGATGACCATCGGTGTTTTCAACACCGGAACTGGACACGCTCCAAAAAAACCGACGTTCTCCTTGTCTGAGAACATCCTCTTGCTTTTTGGCCACTCTCAGGCTCATTGGCACAGGCTCGACTCTCCTAAGTCTCTTCTCTTTTACCTTTAAGGCGCTGCCAAAACTTCAAAAGCTGTGTGGAAAAAAATCATTTAACTTTCATTCACAGTGTGTGAATCCCCCCCCCACCCCCCCGGCCTCTGACAATGATTTTTTTTCCTCTCTTATTTTTTGGTGAGGTGTGAAAGTAAGAGCGGAACTTTTGAGCGTCCTGCCATCAGGAACGACTGCAAATGAAACTTGCTCTGTGTGCGTCCAGCGTGCGCACGAACATGTGCAGAACATGTCCGAGGAGGTGCACCATTTTTTGGACATTAACTATAATTTGAAACAAGGGTGTCCTGTCATTCAACAAGCGGTAACGACTGTTATTACCCAAAGTGCAGCTTTCAGGTAATAGATCTCACTGGATCCCCTCGGGTACCTGACGGGAGCACCAGGTTTAGAGGATTTAGCTTGCAACTTTCTAACATTTGCTGTGATATTTCTCTAAATTTACTGTGTAAAAATAGAGACCAAACTAATTTAAAAAAGAAAAATAACGATTACGAGGGTAACGATGACAGGACATTACTCGTAATTCTGTCATGTTTTGCCATGAATCCAAGAACAATTTGACATTTCTTGAGTGAAAAGTGCCAAAGTTTTTGTCCCAAATCTCACTTAACAAAATAAATGGACGACCACTGGCTGAGGTGGACCCCCCATTTATTTTGCAGAACCTTCTAAACAGTGAAATAATAGATTTAATTTGAGTATCAGGAAGAGATTAACGAGTTTTACACAATTTCTTATGGTAGAAATGGTTTAACTTTAGAATTCACCTTCAAATTGAGACTTTTCTTTATCAGCCTTTTTTCAAATCTAAACGTTTTTACTGTGGTGTGATCCCACATGACAAATGATGTCAAAACCAGGTTCACATTTAAGTGTAAATTTGGATTAGAATTCATGGGGATCGTTTTTGTATTCTTTAATCATGTTTAATCCACATCTAATCAGTGATTAATCTGATTAAATAGTCAAATCCTTTAACAACCCTACATCAAATACAAATGAAACTCTGTTTAACATTGTTAAGATGGTCGATCATTTTTTCAATGCCGAGCTGAACCACGTTTAAGACGTGGCCTCTCCAGAGTGGGGCCAAGGCCGGATGGTTGTAGAAAAGCTGTGAGGGAGCAGAACTCCATCCTGATTCACGTGGATGATGAAAAACTGTGGGACTAGTGAAGAACAAAAAACATGCATCGAATTCATATGTTGCAAATAAAAAAAATACGGATGGCAGTTAAAGTTGCTCTCTTTGACCACTAGGTAACTCTACCAGCGACGACCGCTGCCGAACCCTGTGGCAGCATTTATGCGACGCCCCCCCCCCGATCACGGTGGGCTGAAGTGGCCCAAACCAAACCAAAGCAGCCAAAAGGCCTTAGAAACCCCGGCTGTGGTCCCAGGCCGAAGCGATGCAGCGGGAGAGGATCGTGAGTGAGAAAACTCGTGGCTTCGCACCCACAAAGACGGGATACCTGCGACAGATGCTACAGATGCGGCTCTGAAGGTTGTTATAGTGAAGCAGTGACATGAGCCAAACCGTGCTCGTATATTTAACACGACCGTCTGCAGGTTGTGTTTGTAAAACATTCATAACCCACTTTATTATGCTGACCTCGTATACAAGACTGTAAAATCTCCGCCGTCCTTGGGAATCCCAGCAGTCTGTTAAAGACGAGCTTGTGCTTTGCCACCCTGTCAGCCATTAGACAGAGCGCCACAAAGCCACCTGTCAGCGGGCCGTTAAAGCCAACCTCCGGGCCGACCACGGACTGACCGGGAGCATCTGTGCCACCGTTTGTGTCTAATACGCTAATGAGAGCTGTCAAGCTGTCGGAATTCGCTCCGGTTGCCCTCCGGCATTTACAATGGCACTTTCAATTTGGCTGTCCTGTGTGACGCTGCTAAACAAAGGGAACAGACGCGCGGCGGCGCCGCCGCAGACTGACACGATGACAAATGCGTACAAAAAAGGTGAACACACATAAATACCACTGTTAGAACACGAGAGAGGACAGATGGGGGGGGGGGGGGGGTAAGGAGATGGGTTATTCCTTTAGAGGACAGATTAATACCTGTCACTGAACAAACACGACTGGGTAGTTAAACAATAGCTGAGCAATTCAAATGCTAAAAAAACAGGACAATTAAACATTCCATGATAAGCAAGCCTCAGACTGGATCCTGATCCTGATCGATCACGTTCCTGATCCCCGTCCAGCGGTAGTTACGATCATCTGTGTTGAGGATTGATGCGACCTGCTGGACCTCCTTGACCTTGTGGAAAGAGCTCCGTCTGCCCGTTAAGGTCGTCTTAAATGCATGAATAAGAGGATTGTTGATGGATTTGATCTTCGCGGAGCCTCATATGTATCCAGACGAAATGGACATTTCACTTATCACCTGCGGTCCAGCGACATTACAGGTCGTGACCCCCACATGAGCAACAAATAGCAACAAATACACAACAAATACACGTAATCAGCCGCTCCCTTGCTGGCCGACTCGCAGCCGATACGGCCTGCGCTCTTCATAATTAATGCCGGCGAGAAGTCAATTGTGAAAAATCAAACCATTGTAATTAGTTTGGACCGGCGCTGGAACCATATTGTGATTACCCACATTAGAATTTCAAAGATTCTGGACATTCTTAACTGAAGGTCCAGACCTTAAATGACTCAAGGAGCCATTTGTAGAGCAGGATCACGCGACATTTAAAGCAATTTGAGTGCAAACTCATTATGCATCACTGTTATTTTTATCTGTGAGTAGGTGGTGAGTGTGGACCTGGAAGATGACGGCCCCGTAAAAGCTTTCCTGCTTTACGATTTTTAATTGCAAACTTTCTGGACCACAGACAGGTCAGCCTAATAGCTGCAGTTACTCTGGTAAGACAGCAGAACTGCATGTACGCTTCATTAATTATGCCGCCACCACAGATGGCGTGGAGACTCACACATCTGTGGTTATGGCCTTGGACACGCGCCCAGACGCCAACATTTGGACTTTGGTTGATAATCTGAATCGTCCCTGTCCTCATCACCTTCTGCCCTGTAACTGCAGCATTTATTCCGTCTTCTTGACGAGAGCCTTAATGAAATCAATAACCGGCGAAACAAATCTGCAAGGATCAAAGATTAAAAACTGTAATTAACGAAAACACACTCGCCGTTCATTTCAAAGACAGGCCGAGAGAGAGCACGCCTCGTTCCTCACTGAAGGTAATCTGGAAAATACCTTCAACTGCCTAAACCCTTTGATCCTTTGATCCTTTGGTATTGTCTCGTAGCCGCCGTGTCGGTACCGTGTCTGCTCTGTCCACGGGTTCGTCTTCCTGGGGAAGCTGATGTGGTCTGTGCTGATGTGTGTGTGTGTGTATGTGTATGTGTGTGTGTGTGTGTGTGTGTGTGTGTGTGTGTGTGTGTGCGTGCGTTGATATTTGGAGTTTGTGAGGGCCGGGTTTTTAATCCTTTTGTCTGTGGAATGTTAGTATATTTAGATGCACTTTGTGTTGCAACTGTAAAGTACGAAAGGTGAAATAAATTGGCCTCTTTGATTGATAAAAGGAGAAACAGATGTAAAGAAAGTCAAAAAATAAAGTTATAGTTTCTTTTTTACACCACAACGGAGACTGCGACCATGCACGAGAGGGGATTTTATGATTTAAAGCACTAAAATCAATCTAAACTAAAATAGCCACTGAACGCCCCCCCCCCCCCCCCCACACACACACACACACACACACACACACACTGAATACATGAAGTGATTAATTTATCATTCAATAAATGTCAGAAGAGTCCACAAAGGTCAAGTTTAGATGAAATTCAAACTAAATGGGAGTCAGCAGACCCCTCCGTCCTCCGCTGTGGCAGCGTCGTACTGTACGGAGGTGGGCAGTCGTTATGGGAGCCAGATGGTTTCCAGAGCTGATGGATCCCGTTCCTCACTCATCCCGAGATTAGACTCGATGTCTGGGTGAGAGGAGGAGAAGCAGACGCTTGCTGAAACAGGTGGAAGTGTCACAGCCCTCCTTTGGCGCCGATTTGGATCATTTTGCTTCGGTTTTGGAGCCAATGGGGCAGCTGACATATGGCGGGGACAGGTGCGGCGGGGACGGCGTCAGAGAAAAGCATCTGGGCCACGGAGCTTTTTGACCCCTAAATGATGCGTAGTCGACGTTCAGAAGTCCTCCCTGAAATATACCAGCGTCGTGGGCAGCAGTCGTCTAATGTGTCTTTTAAAAACGCTTAATTATTTGTAATGTGCATGTAAACAAAGTTGGGCCATTAAGCTTCTTTTAATACATGTTTTTAACAGCAAGATGAAGAAAAAAAATCAAAAGTGATGACAAAAATGCAAATTGAATACTTGATCCATGTTTAGCAGTTTAGTGTTTACTTGGGGGGCGATTTCCAGCAGTAAAGGCTGACTTCAAAGAGTCCAGGGTTGTTGTAATTAAAGCAGACATACGATTCATTATTATGCCCATAAATAATCCCCCCCCGCTTATCCTTGGCACAGTTGCTCCATTTGCTCAGCACCAAGTGCAGAGTGTCGAGGAGTGGATTTTCCTCTGATATTTTGTGCCAAATTCCCAGCTACACAGTGGAGACACAGTCATTTATTCGAGGTCATGTGATCCCATGTGATACACGTCTAGCTGCCAAATCAAATCCTTCATATAATACAAGTGGAATTCCTCTCCTTCCTCGTCTACCCTCACCTGTCTGCGGATTTCCCTGACTCCACTGTCCTCGGACCCCTCAGTCTCCAATTTTTGGAGGTTTTTTCCCTGGTAAAACCGCATCATATCGTGTCAAATAGAATGGAACCGAACCAAACCCAGCTGGCTGGACTGGACTGGACTGGAGTCCTCCATGATGTACCTCACCTCTTCCACAAAGGTAGCTGGGCTCCAGCCAGATAGGCTCCAGCTCCCAGCGACCCCGGATGGATAATGGCGGGATGGACTGAACTGAATGGGAATCGGCTTTCATGCCGTCAGGATGTCAGGACCAAAGAATAAAAAGATTAGCATTTATTCTTCGATCTTCTCCTAAGTTCATCCAGGGGTGAAAAAAACCTCCTGGGGTCCTCGGGGCCTGATGGATTGTTAACCTTCATCAATGACTTTCTGCCGCTGCGGATGTCTCTGGCGCACTCTCTGAGAGGTGACGCCGGGCCAACGAGTTATTCAGCTAGTGTAAGCACAGCGTCGCTTGACTGGGAAGGACACAAATATTTGATGAGTCCAACGGCTAGCACTGCATTAAAGATGCAACCTCATGTCAGACAAAGTCTGCAGCGGCTTAAGGACCAGTTTGCTCTGAGTCGACAGCTCAAATACAAAATACGAAGGCAAACAATTTACACTGCACTTGGGGGGGGGGGGGGGGGTTATCTTCTGACCAGAGCCTTCAAAAAAAAATTGGACATGGTTGGACAAGGATATAAGACCGAGCAATTTCATTGTTGCTCACTTATTCCGACAGGATAACACGAACCACGCAGCAGCCGGCCCGGGGCTATGTAAAACCGTCGACGCCAGTTCACTCCCATTATCCCCGGAACCCCTTGGCCTCCCACTAGACGGTAGCGGTTGATTAGTGAGGCATATAATTGCAGTGGTCATGCAGTAAATCTGGCTGTCTTCACCGGTTTCCTGATAGAAACTAAGAGTCCATGTCTTCAAACTCCCCCCATGGCTCCAATCATGCTCTGATGTTCTGGAGGGTCGCTCACATCTTCTCTGTAGGTGACCTGGCTAATCACATTGATAGTCTCCTCAGACACCCGCAGCCACGTTTGACATCAAAGAAACAGAAAGAGAGAAGTGACCGAACCCACTTTGCCGTAATGGTTCCCCCAGTATTTATTTTAAGTGGTTACGTTTTAAATTGGGCAGATAAACGGCGCTCTTTCCAGCCCATAAAGTGAAGCTTATATAATAAAGGGTGAAATCATTCAGGCTAAACATTCTAAACCTGCTTTCAGATACTGTTGCAGGAGGGGGGAAAGGCAGCTTTGAGGAAATGAGATTAGATGCACGGCAACTGAACGAGGCGCCGCTTATCTGCGAAGAGAGGACAAAGGAGAAAAGGGGGGAATTCGCAGCCTCGTTCCAAACCTGCGCAGTGTTTTGTTTTACAAAACGGTGCCCGGCCAAGAGCCCGCAGTTACATCCATTGAAAATCCATTCTGGCATTAATGGAATTATAAGATGCAGTGTACGCTGTGACAACTAATCAAACGGAATTGATTTAAGCCGCGTGTTGGCCCTGGGCCCTCCAAGCTCAGGGGTTTGTTGTCTCATCCGCTGGTTGGTTGCTAGCATAGTAGCGCAGTTGCCAGATGGAAGAGCATGCGTGGTTCACCATGTGAACGCCACCGATTGGCTAGCGTTGGCTTCTCTTTGGGACTGGAGGGCAAACAACGTGTGCAGGCTGGGAGGAGGGTTGGAGGGGGAACCTACGACTGCGTTGGCTAAAGGAGGCCTTGGCAACCCCACGCAGGTGTCACAGCTAACGTTAATGTTGCAACGTAGTTAATAAACTCTGCCTTTTGAGACCTTTGTTTCGTCCCAGTAAGTCTAATTTACCCCAGTTGTGTTTGATTCGATTTGCG
Organism: Takifugu rubripes; assembly: GCF_901000725.2. Lineage (NCBI taxonomy): Eukaryota > Metazoa > Chordata > Actinopteri > Tetraodontiformes > Tetraodontidae > Takifugu > Takifugu rubripes. Next base: position 18,000,952 of record NC_042305.1, on the reverse strand, counting down.
AGGGAAGAAACGTGAGGCATGCTAATACAAAAAAAAAAAGAAAAAGGAACAAGGCCCTTGGAGTTCATAACTCCTGGCAGTTCGTCCGTAATAGTTTAAACACATAAAAATGAACTCTTCAAAGCTCAGGTTTATGAGCACCTGCATTTATCTTTCCACTTCTGCCCAATGTTCCGTGTGCATGACGAACGATTCCTGCCCCTCTGTCCCTTTTCCTAAAAAAGAACCTGAGCCGATGGAGTAAATCATTCGTAGATTTAAAAATGTCCCCACCGAGCCGAGGGCATGCACTCGCCTCCCCGTGATCCCAGACCGGTTAATAAAGTGTTTCACGTGTTAATCAGGTGAAGAATCAGAAAGGTCAGAAACATTTCACAGCTCAACACCAGAAAAGAGGTTGTGAAAAGACCTCTCCTTACCCAGCTCAGACACAGAGGGAGTAGCGCTACGCTAGCCCCGGCGACGGAGCAAAACCCACGGCTAAGCAGCACCCTTTGATCTGTCCTTGCATGCAGGGGAATTGATTTAGATCTCCACTATGATACAGCGGGTCAGTAAGAACCCTTTCCAGGTGACCTATTACATCATAAAGTCACAGCACGACCTCACAAACGTGTACGTGTTGTACCCCTCCTTGCTGATGTGGACACGTATCAGTTGTGTTGCTAAATGGTGTTATTAGGGATCTTAAAAAAGCTTTTAAATGTGTGTTACATGACACACGACTCGACTCGACTCGCGTTTATTCCTGTTTTTACAGGTTGATGTCATATTGTCAGAAAAATTATTAGAATTTTGACACTTAACAATGTCCAGTTTTTTTCTTTGGCTCTATTTTTTAATTGTGAAAGCGAGGGCGCGTCTGTAGGCGGCCCACGTGCTCATGTTTTTGGTTTTTTTGTGTAGTTCCCACCCCCCTCCATGCTTCCAGCCCAGTCGGTGCTCTCAAAGTGTCACCGACAGAAGCTGTTCGACACAATGATGCTCTGTTTCAGCAAAGACTCTGGCGAACGGGACAGACATCGCTAAATAGACGTTGCCAGCTGGAGTATCATTAGTGTAGGAGGATCAGGCATAATTACACAAAATACACACACCCACGCACACATCCATTAGAAAATCAGCACATTTTAGAACTCATTATGCTCTCGAAGCTCAGCAATCATCATCAACAGTGAAGATTGGAATAGTTAAGGAATAATTAACTGTTTAGTTGTGTGTGTGTGTGCGGATTCTCCAGATGTGTTGTGTAATTCACAGATGTCACAGCAGCACATTTCAACACCTATCCATCATCTGATGAGACCTGATGAGCCTGATGGAAATCAGCAGAACATGCAAATGAACGGCGTGAACGCGTCCTCTTCCCAGGCTCTTACAGTCGTTACACCAAATTCCACATTTCTGGTCGAAATCGACAGAATTTTCGGCGTCTTCGTCCACCTTTAAATGGATCTGAGGAGCCTCTTGAGGTTTTCACGCAACTCCTGCTTTTATGACGTTGTGGTCAAGCGTCATTAAGCCCCTCCCCCCCGAATACACACCTTCCATACCTGACAATAAGCCACAGAGCTTCTGCACGCACGTTCTTCTTTACTTCTGCCCTTCAGTCAGCAGATGCCACCAAGCGAGACCTTGGTGGTGACGTCCCTCGATTGTGGTTCTGGCACCAATAATAGTCATTAACCATCGTTTCTCTTCCTGTGATCGTTCAGGCTGTCATCTAGTTGTGCCTCATTCACTTATTTAGATCTTTCTAGAACAAATGTCACATATTCGCAGCAGCATTTTAATCATATCTTTTAATGGGTTTTAGCATTTCTGTCTTTGCTGCTGCTGAATCCAACACTGGGACGAGGGACATATCTTCTGTTTGAGGGGAACTGTCCAATTCAAGCTGTCATTGATTTAAATTCCTGTAATGATCCTCCGACAGAGGGCACAGAAAGGGATAAAGCCTCTACGAAGACGAAGACCAAGTTTAGGATACTGATATTTAACATTCCACATTATAAGACCAACTTTGCTTACACACCACAGAACCGACACACCACAATAATAGTGTCTGTATCGGTGTCAGGATGCGCTCAGAAGAGCTTCTATCCACCCGGCCGATGAGACCCAGTTGAAGGCAGGTGTAGGAGATCAGGCATTCTGTGAAAAAGGGCTTTTATTTAGCTTCTTATGCAAAGGTTGAAGTCAGACATGAAGACGGTTTCAAAGGGAATGATGTGAATACTGTCTCACCCACGAGTTCAGAGTGTGTTTAACACAAATACCAGCAATTTTCTAAAGTTCAGCAAAAAATAGTGTAAAAAATAATCCTCCATTGCAGACAGATGCATTCTCACCTTGGACTTTTCTTAAAATGAAAACATCACTGTTGTAGCATTTGATTAAAATACAAAAATAATGCCTAAATTCCTGTGATGAGCAATGGCTGATGGGGACCTTTAAAGACACCCAATCAGTCCAAACACAATATTTTTACAGGTGCTGCCAGGCAGCTGTAATTTGTAGAAAGAAATTCTATTAAACATAAATACCTCAGCACTGTGTGCCCATTAGGGGTTTTCTATTAAAATTCACCACTAACACACACACACACACACACACACACACACACACACACACACACACACACACACACACACACACACAAACAATATGGACAGAAGAATAACTGCTGTATCTCAGATTTGGTAAAATGTCATAGCGATAAAGGTCATGCAATTACAAGCCCAAACACGTCATTCGTACACACACCGTACCAGCAGGGGGCGATAGTGCCACCACACACACAGTCTTTCTGCCGGTTGTCTTTACTTTAGAATTGTTAACGTAATGATTAACATCTCCTCACCTTGCTCTACCTTTCTCTGCACATCTTGCTTTAATGGTCAGGAGCATAAATGCCTCTAAGACAGAGAGAGAGAGAGAGTTCCTGATGGATTTTAGTGCAGAGAAGATGCGCTCACATGCTGCATGTGTGACTGAACTGACATGCAAGGCTGATGATGTGGGATGCATCTGTCAGGAGGGGATTCCCAGTAGCCAACTGTTGTTGGCCACGTTTGTCCCTGGGAACCTGCTCGTATCTCAGGTTGCCCGGCTGAGGTTTTTTGGGTGGACAGGGGGATTTACTCCATGTAAATGTGGCCACGATGAGATCGTGGGCATCAATTCGGCACCGTGCCTCTGTGTCGGACAGTTTCCCCCTGGGACAGCTCGTGGATTTCTTTCCTTGACCCCTTTTTGCTGGCAGAGGAGCCTCCACATCCAGCTCTGGTTCTTCATTCGCTTCCTGTAGGTCATTATTGGCCCACTGGGCAAATGTGTCAGCTGGTGTTTTCGCTTTCAGAAAATCTCTGTCTCAGGCCCTTCCTCTGCTTTTCTCAAAGGGACATTCCTCTGGTGGGACTCTCTGATTAAAGGACTATGCTGTATTTCTCAACAATGCCATTACAGGACCCTGCAATGAGCTGGCCGCTCATTCAGGAGTGCACCCTGCCTTCACCCCTGTGCTCCTGGGGAAGGCTCCGGTGTAAAGTGCAAGCTGCAAGTGCAATTCTATGAGGTGCTCTTTGAGATAAGCATCATATTCTGAGCAACAAGAATGTGTGTTGCCACCGACTGTGACTCTGTAGCTCACACCTCTTGTACCTGAGGTTCACCACATCTATGGTACACCTGCTCAGCAATGCTTTTTGAGGACCTAAGGAAACGTTCTCTTGCACAACCTCTGGCTCCTCTCATGTTCTCCCACTCCAGGATGTTTGTGTTCTTGCTCTGTCAAGCCAGTAATGAACCAACTGTTATCTGGTACTGAGAAAATGCTGCACAAAGGGAGCCGGAAAGTGCTCGTCTGTCTTTACTGCATTAAAGCCACTTTCTATTTGTGCCATCTTAGCAGAAAAAAAAGCTCTCTGCACTATAGCCTTGTCTGCCTTCTGCTGGAGATGGAGACCCAAGAAGTGGTCTAGGTTATTTTAGACTGGTAAAAAAGAACCAACTTTTGAAAAGAGGCTGCTGCCTCCCTGGGTTTCTTAATGCCAGTGATAGCAGGGCTCATAGCCAGTATTAGGCTTATTATGAGTAGCTCCTATAGCTACAGAGGATTGAGAAATATAGCACAGATTTTTCCATTTGCCAAAAATAAAGCCAGTCAAAGGACCGGTGCTGGGCTCTGACGGCTGCTGCGCTGTATCTTGCCTGCGATCATCTTAACTCCAGATGAAAGAGACATGCTAGTAAAGCCCTCAAACAACACTAGCTGTGAAATTTTAAAATAGCGCTCACACAATAGGCTGCTCTCGGCCGTGCTGTGCTCCCAGTATGGGGATGGTGGTTCAGCCTGGCAGGACATTTGAGAAGAGACATTTGGTTTGAATAATTCCCAGATGAGAAGGTGGTAAAAAGCTGCATTACAATGAACAATAGCTATGGAAAATTGTGGTAAACAGGTGAGAAAATGTGTTCTACATGTGTTTTATTCTCAAGTACTCAGTAGCCTCTAAACCAGTTAAAGAAAGTTAGTAAAAGACTGTGAAAGCTCCCTAAACACAAGTTAATTAATTGGGAATTAATTCATCCATCTTGAATTTTATGTTTCAAATATGCAGGATGTTCTAGAGATAATTTCATTTAAGTGTTAAACACATTAATCTATGTCACATCAGATAAGTACAATTTACTTACATGTTCCCAATTGAATAAGTACAGGTTAAGTTTTACAAACCCAACAACAAAAAAAGAATAAAACTGACATTTAATGTTGATAAAGTAATTAAGCTTTTAAAAAATTTACTGTTCAATTACATTGCTAATTAAATTAATTAAGACAGCAGCGGCAGTGGTAGCTCACTCTTAGAGAACTGGGCTGAAACATGAAGGGTTGGGAGGGGCTCTGGCAGCAGGGGGATGCGATGAGCTGGCGAGTCATTCAGGGCTGGACCCTCCACCACATACAGATGGGAGAGGCTCCAGCACCCTCAAAAACAGACCAGGAGAGCACTAGTCCATACACAATAATGACGTTTTTACAGCCAAACTAGCCTACATTGTTTGGTGCTAAAAGTTAGCAAGCTAGCCATGTTAATGTTATCACATGACAGCCGCGGCCGTCTCACCTGAGCCGCGTCCCCCTCCCGGTCACGTTGTCCTCCAGGCGGCAACGCAAGCGCTGCAGGTTGAGCTTAAGCTGATGCAGCAGCAGAAAATCTATTCGTCATCTTCTGACATTTGGCCGCATCGGCCGGCGCTGCTCGCCTTTTCTTCTTAACTTTGGCACATCTTATTGATTGATTGACAAACGCAGAGGGAGACGGGGGCCGGGCCCCTGGCCTTCAGCTGTGAGCACACAGGTGTGTCACACACGCAGTGTTGCTTAGCCAGCCAGTAGGAAACTGGAAACATTGTTTATCATGTTAAAAGCCAGCCCAACTGCACCGACAGTATTTTCCTGTTCCCAGCCCACTGACCCAGCAAGGAGCCTCCTGGGGCTCCTGATGGCCAGTCTGCCCTGGAGTCCAGAGGGCAGAAAGGGCGCAGGTGACGTTCTTTCTCCAAGGGTCAGAAACTGTCACATTAGATTTGCTTTTTAAAAATGTGGAACCCCCCCATCCACCTCCTTTACAATTTTTCAGAGAACACATTCAGGTGGAACACGCAGTGATTTATCGCTTCATAAAAAGGCTGCTAGACTAAGAACTTAGCCACACCAGCTTTATTTATCAGTTTTCTGAAAGAGCAAAAGTAAAAGTTTAAATGTGTTAAAGTCAGCAGCCGGGATTGAATGGGGCTGTGTGAAGACGTCAGCAGGGAAGGAGGCGCTGTGCAGAGTGAAAAGGAAGGTGCACATCAGCAAAACATTGTTCATTCTTACTATTGTGCAATCAGGTCCATGGGAGACTTGAGGTGAAATCACATAAATCAGGACACTTTATGAAAAACCTTTCCCCCACTCTGCCCTCTAAAGGCAAACAGTTGATTGTGCATGACAAATTGAAAACATTTTGCCCTTTGTGCAAAATAAGGTTCCCCGCCTCTCCGCCCCCCCTCCTCCTTTTCTTCGCTTTTGAATGGTGAAGTCTTGTACTTCCTGCATGCCTTGCAAATGCAAAAGAAAAGAAGTGACATTTATTGGGCCCGAGTTTATTTGCATTCCAGCTCTTCCTTCGCCATATGTCAGCTTTTATGAGCGCGCTCAGGCAAAACATTAAAGCGCCTCATTCTTTATTAATCGTTGCAATGACAACTCAAAGCTTCTGACACATCAAGTTTATCGCATGTGCGTGCATTTTCTGCTTTAAGAAATCAGGTTACACTCATTATTTAAACAAAATACACCCTTTGTTGGCATATGTATATATTTGTCTTACATAAATGTAGCTGTAGTCTAGATGTAGAAATAAAGACGAGTGAGCAAGAACCCAGATATAAGCAGCAATACAGAACGGAACTCCTTTCTTGACCTTTTAATATCAGCACTGTCATCACGGCTTGCCTCATTTTATCGAGTCATCAACACAGAAAAGGCTGAAGATGATTTTGTTTGCTGAATGTGAGCAAAAACACGCTTGGAGAGGATGATGTGCTGCGCAGGCTGTGTCCTTGACAAACAGCTGAAGGTTGTTTCTGCGTCCGTCGCGTTTTCTTTTTTAAGTGTGCTTTTTTGTGCCCGAACAAGTCCAGTCGTGCTGTAACTTGGCAACCACGTCTGGGATTCTGAGGAGGAAAAACTGCTCAGCCGAGGTCGACGAGTCAGTCGAGGCCCGCAGATCACCAACTGAAACTTGACCTTTGCCCTAAACTAAAGGGAGGTAGAACCGTGGTGGGGATGAAGGAGGTCCTAAAAATGAAGAGGCCAAATATGTGAAAGCGAAAAGTAAAATATAAGGAAACAGTTAGGGCATTTGGAAAAAAAGTGGTTTTGAAGTCAAATCTTCAATGCTCAATGTGCACATCTGCACTCCGGTCGTGTAGTTATCTTGTTCTGTGGGTTTGATTTTTCCTTCTAAGGGGAGCACGGCTGAAACGCGTTGAGGAGCAGCCCAATAACAGGTTGTGGGTCTGTTTTCCACAACATGTAATTGAATTTCCCTTCTGTGGGATTTGTGTGTCAGGCGGAGGTGTGGAGAGGCTCTCACCCGCTGCAGCAGGAGTCTGATCGGGAAGTTTGGTGCACCGACTGTCCGAGTTGAACGCGGAGCGCTTTAAACCACAATCAACTTCGCCTGATCTTCCATTTTTTATTCAAGCTCGGCGATAACTCATTACAGCCAGAGCAGGACGGATGAGAGCGGCGGCCGCGGCATTATTTTATAATGATGGAGCACGAACACATCAGACTGCACAAGTGCACAATCAGCTAAATGGAAGTTGAAGGAGTTGACATTATCATAAAGATGTAGGCAATCTCACACACTGCTGAGGGGAGAGAATTCCAGATGAACATTTGAAAGGCTGCAAAAACAGACAGAAAAGAGCAGTGTCGAAACTGTACGGTTTAAAGAAGGGCATTTAATAAAAGTTTTGAAAGAGTTTGCAAAGTCCACACTTAAAGGGTAGACATTATTAGGCAAGAATTCCACAGCAGTTCTTGCACTGGTTCCTCGAACAATGTCATCCTCACTTTCTAAAGCAATCACGACCCAGCAGAGCACAACTGCGTTGCAATTAAGCTGTCTGTGGTTTTTAATTAAATCTAAGAGGTGTGATGCGTCAGAAACTTTGTTTGCCTTTCAGGCAACACGAGTTATGGTCTTTATGATGAATATGATACAAACGGAGGGAAAATGATGATATAAAATAATGTAACGATATTACCACCTCCCCTAAATAGGAAGAGGCATCCAAGAAAAGTTAGAGCAAACAAGTTCCCTTTCAAACACTGTCACAATTAGAACAATAATTGTGATATGGACATGAATTATTCAAAGGTGTGAAGCCGTTTCTGCTGTACCCAGTAGGCAAAATCAATATGCTGTCTGACTCCTTCACCAAGGCAAAGACCATTACGAGTTCTAATGCAGCCGCGTAGCTTTTGAACCAAAAAGCAATTTAATGCTGATATCTCCGGGGAGTGTGCAGCCAACTTGTGGAAGACAAACAAACAGTAGCAGCACAGCGGTGAACATTCCCAACCCTGAGGGTTACAAGCCTCTACTGTGCCAAACAGTTCACGCTGACTTTTTATCGACAGACCAAACTTCATAACGGTTGACACCTTTGATGTCATGGGATTAAAGGTTGGATGAAGGCCCAGCGACCCTCAGACACACACCAAAAGGTTTCTTTAATAGCCAGCCAAAGGAAAGTCCCTGAATATTGCCCATCGCTTTTTTTGACTCACTATTTTGCTTTGAGTTCTTCCAGCTTTCTTATTTGATCGGACAAACCTAACGGAGGTCACACTCGTGCTGACACGTGTTTTTAAAGGCGAGCTGTGGGTAGGATTCATTCCTTTAAAAAAAGGAGCTCTTATTTGAAAATTCAAAAAAAAGCAGCACAAACTCAATGTCGGATGGAACGAGAACGACGAACATGAACAATGTTGTAACCTGCTTTTGTGCTCAGGAAGAACATGTTGACGTCGTCAGTCAACATGTTCCACATTCAGTTTGTGTTGTAATTGTTGTAATGACTTTATTTTCAATTCTGTTATGCGTCCAACACTGAAGATTGATGAAGCAGAGAACTGAAAGGACTTTAGTCAAGGACCCCGCGGTGCTGCGGTAAAAAAGACATTATTATTTACAATATTTTCGTGGAGCTGGTTAGACAGATCTGCACTTGTCTTTTCTTTAAACTTGATGCCATCTTTTCTTTCTGTTCAGCTTCGTCCTAACAGAGAGACCAGATGTGATTTACCAGAACGGACAGCAAATCTCCAAAACGACCTGGCGTTGGCTGTATTTTAGGCTTTATTGTTCAGGAGATGAATGGACCTGTGGAGTCATTCAGAGTGAAAAGTCAGCCCCCTCAAGAAATAGATCTTTCTGTGTGCTGTGGAAAATGGAGCTTTCCACACTTGTTTACAGTTGGCAGGTAGAGCTGTTGCTGCGCATTCCACTAGATCAGAACCAGATTAGCTTTGACGGTAGATAATAGCGAATGGAATTCCCTTTAGAGGGGATGAAGGCTCCTCTTTCATTGGAGTAAAATTCATTAACTGGATAACTGGATTATTGTTTCTTTCAATGACAAGACGTGACAGTGACATATGGTGGGCTGTGTCTTTGATTCACGCCTCTTCAGCGCCAGCCAGGAACTGGTCCTCAGTCAGAGAGTGGCCTCTGATCCAAGTCAACATTCATCTGCCAGTTCCTGGGTACATTCAGGGGCCCAGCTCAGGGGTCAAAGGGCTCGTCCTCAGCTTGATCCTGAAAAAATGAATGATGGTGGGTTCTGATGGACGTCTCGGTTGTTGATGGCTGCCCTCCTGCACTCAATTTTGTGTCTCGTGCCAACTAGGATGTGCTCGAGTGGTCCTGGGACTGTACAAAGGGGTCAAGATGGGTCGTCTCTGAGTCTTAGCTGCAGAATTTTAGGAGGAGAGCACATCGTGCGTAGCTCGGGCAATGAAGCTCAGCGTGCTGAATATCATGTTCCAGAGTCCACTCCATGTGAATTTCCTCTTCTTGACACCCTCCCACCTCGCCAGCGGCCCTCTTTGGTTTATGCTACGGCTCTGGAACGTCTGGTTGCTTCCTCCTCTCCCACCACGCCGTGACTTTCAGTTACAGACGCCCTTTGCCAGAGTGGTGTTTCTGTTTCAAGGCCAAAGTTGAGAAGGTTGAGGAACTAGTTTTACCAGTTGAAATGTTATATAATAAAAATATGTGGATGGCAAACCTGAGCTCAAATAAAGTCATATAGTCAGGGGAGTCTCCCTCAAAAATGTACAAACCTGATGTACAGGATAGAATTACCTCCCCGAGGCAATGTTTTTCTTATCCTATTATATATTTATTCAAGAAAATATATTTCTTATGTTAATTATTTTCTTATCTTGTTCATTGCTCTCATAATGCTGCATATTGATGTGCTGGCACTCAAATATGACTCTCTAAAGTAATGTGAACTCAGGCATCAAGTAATTACTTCCCTGGTGGAAAGCAGCTAAGGTAACATCATTTGAAAACAATGCCAGTATCCACTGAATATAAAATTACTGCGATAATGATCATTTGTTTTGTGCTAATATACATGTTAATTACTCTGAAGGGTCATACGTTTTCATTCTCCCTTTGACAGGAAAACACCGAGGACATTATCTACATAACCTGGTGAACCTTTTGTCACCTTTGTGCCAAATTAATGATAGGAATTGGCTCTCCAGTTCAGAATGACACCATGGGGAGGCTGTATATTACAGGATACAGACAGGCCCTCACCTGGAGTCCAATTATTCAGGTTTCTCTCGCTGGGTTAATGTCCACAGAAGAACCCTCAAAGACCTGTCTGTTGCTGAAAAAGCAGTCATCCTCTCGAAACAAAAACACAGCTAACCTACAACATTTTACATACACGATACATTTGCATCTCGGCACTCTGCAGTGGTCTGAAGGGAGAAAACAATTTTGGGTCTCTGCAGCTTGAATGTTAAAAGATGCTTCAATAAACACGGGATGCATGCTGAGCCACTGAGATGCAGAACACAATATTCATTTCCAATTTTCCATCTGACTTGAGACAGCGAACGATAATGTCGTAACGTACTCTGTAGATCAGCATGCTGAGATAAAGTGTCTACAAAGAGAGAATGTTTGGGACAGATGTGGGATGTTTATTCCCATGGAGTACAGCACAGGTGGAATATTAAGAATACTTCTATGTTGGTGCTACACAAAGCCTTTTTCCACCACAACATAAAATCCAGGACAGACTTTAAAATAATTCCCCTGACCTGCAGGTTCCTGAGAGGTCAAACTCCAACATATTAAGAGAGGCTGATAGCACCATACCATCCAAATAGAGCGCTCCGCTCCCAGAGTGCTGGTGTACTTGTGGTTCTAAGAATTTCTTTGAAAGCCGATTGGTTCAGTTGTACTACCACAGGGTTACTGTTTGGTCTGCAACTCAGATTTGGAAGATGAGACTGGATTGGAAGGTGTTTATTTCCAGTAGGTCTCTAATTTCTTAGCAGCTAGAGGCCAATCTGCCAACCACACTAGATTATGGCAAAGTGGGAGTGGGGAGATGATATTAAATTGTGTTGGTGACCTGGGGAGTTTGGACCATGAAGCAGTATTTTGTGCTCTTCTGTGTACAGTTTATATGATAGGAGACAGTATTCAGAACTTTAGAAATTCAGCTCCCTTTAACAATTTAAATTTGAAAGGGTCCGATTTCACCAGCCCACATCATATTGGTGGACGGGCTCGGGCTGCAGCCCAAAACCTAAAGGGAGGAGAACAAATAAATAGCAGCCATAATACTGCAGACAACCACCACATGAAGATCCAGCCTCCAGGGACTGGGCTGCCGCCTTGGTCCTACCGCGCCTGTCAGTGCCAGACAGTGAAAAAGACGATTTGGGCCTCAAAACAAGACCAGTCCCCACCCACCCACACACACACACACACACAACTGCACACACAATAAAAACAAAGATGGAAAATAAGCAAAGAAAATCAGTTCTACTAAAAGTAAAACAAAATAATACAAAAGGCGTCCAATCATCAATCATCAATCTGATACGCTCACGCCACAGAATGGGGCACCACGCCGTGACCTCCTCCAGCACTCCAGGCTACAGCCACGATGGAGAACCAGTGGAACCACAGGAGAGGAGAGAAAGGACGCCCGGCGTGACAGGACATATAGATAGAAGGTAAACAGCAATAAACGTGGCCACACACGTATGATATGCGTTAGCTTCTCCTCCCGCCAACAACAAGATGGTCCTCCCATCCTACCATGGCACCCACCGTTGCTTGGCTGTCAGGCTGCGAGTTTCTGTGAAGAACAACCCTGACTAACAGAATATAAATGAACTGAAGTAGGTCAATGTCAGCAATATCTGCTAATTTTATTACAAGAGCCTGGAAAAGAAGACAAAAAATGTAATTCATTTCTGAGGATTTATTTTAGTCTGGTATTGTTTTATCTTGGTTTTGATCTCCAAAGACAATCCACCTGCTCCTGAGGATCTGGCTGTTTTAACTCTCTTTCTTTATTGTCTTTTCGCTTTGATGTGCTGATGTGCCCAAGTCAGGGTTCTTTTTGGTGTCCTATAGGCTCATGAGGGTTGGCCATACATTTACACGTAGTGTGCATGACAAAAAATAAAATTTCCTTTTTTCGTTCCTTCATCTCAGCTAAGCTGAAATGACAGAAGGCTACAGATAAAGTAACAGCATCTATAAGTTGGATACATAAAAGTTCTTTTTGGGCTTTGATTGCTTTAACCATGAGGAAAAGGTGAACCCAACTCGGTCCCAAATACATTTACTGCAGACAGAAAGGGAGGCTCAGTATCTTTACATTTTATTATAAACATTATATCAGACCTTCATGTAGTGGGTGGCAGCTGCACAGCAGCACAGCACGGTTGATTCATGGCAAGAAGGGTCTTGGTGTAGGTTTGACCTGCATTGAAACTGTCCAGGACGTATTCCTGCCTCTGAACCGCCAAACTTTGGGTACTTTGGGATCCAGCAAAATAAATCGAAATGAAGAAATAAGCCATCAGATGATAGATGGGGTTGGGCACTGGGGCAACAGGCAAGGGGGTGAGACATTTTCTTTTATCTTGTAGAACCTTTCCTAAATGTAATGCTTTCGAGACCCCTTTTATATTCTCTGACCTCTTATTCACTGTTCCGTGTGTAGTGGGGGTGAAAGCCAGTCAAAAACTGATGAAGCAAAAGGTGGCTTGGCTTAATGCGTCTTATGGGGTTAAGGTGAAGCATTTTCTTCAGCATATCCACAAAAACAATTCGCTCCATTCTTTCCTTTTCCTTAAACGAAGAGATCTGGAAACGACAACAAATTTGAAATGACAACAAGAACTGGGACTGTACTGTCGGTGTGTCAGCAAATGGTCAAATATGTCGTAAAATCAAATGAAAACACAAACATGGCAGATGTCATCTAGAGACTTCAGCACTAAGTTCATCCTCTTGGTGTCCATCCGGAGCTGCCCGGCCTCTTTGCTGTATTCTCCTGGAGTCTAACCAACAGCAGGAAGGAAATCAACATGAGCAAAAGACATCTCTGTCCTCTACATTCAGCAGAGACAACTTTAGACTAACAAATCAGCAGGGGCACCTTTAGTTTCCAGGAAGTACCGTGGCATTTCTTAAAGAAAAGGTGAGTTCTGAGTCCTGCTCTCAGCATTGTGGTGGGAGGCTGACCTTGTGTCATCACGATGGACTTCATCTGTGGGCAAAACAAAATATCAGGTCACGCCGCGGCTCCAGCTTTGGTTTTAACGATGTCCTTTCTCTGTTGTGTATTCTAAGGAACCTACAGTACAATGTAAGATCAGTAGCTCTTTACACGCAGACACAAAACAAAGCCACGCTGCGTAAAGAAATAGTGGAAAAGAAAGGAAAAGCAATACTTTCCATTTCATACTCATTTTTCCCATAGTAGAGCCGAACCCCGAGGTATAATCTTGCACACAAACAGCCCAGCGACCACATGTCAATGGCCTCTGTCAGAGGAAGACCCAAAAAGACCTCTGGAGACCTGCAACGAGTACAGCAGAACTGCCATTTTCAAGCCGGGACGATTTATTTTCCTTCTGTGTTCAGTTATTCAATCCTATGTAGATTTGTAAGACCTGAAATGTTGGTCAAACCTTACCTGCAACACAGGGGCTGAATGGTGACCCCCTTCACGACCGCTGACACGCTCCTTGCCAGGCCAAAGTCGATGAGCTTGACTTTGAATGGCTGCAATCTATGGTTGACCAACATCACATTATCCATCTTGATGTCAGTGTGCATGAGGCCGATGCTCCTCAACGTCTGAAGGGCTGTTGCAAGCTGAGACATCGTTGAAATGTTGGTAAATTCTCAACATCGGACCGCGTTTATGGCTTAAACTGCACGGAATAGCATCATAGCTACCTGCTGGACAATCAATCTGATTGACTTCAGAGGCAAAGGTTGATATGATCGAGCTATCATGAAGGCAGAAAGAGTTTGTTCCAGGTACTCAAAGACCAGGCAGTAAAATCCCTTGTGCACAAAGGAAGAGTAATTCTGGACGAGGCTGCATTTATCTAGATCCAAATCTTTGATCTTGAGCAGGGCATTGAGCTGAGGAGATGTAGATTTGTAACTGATCAAACCACAGACACAAACCTGATGCACACACACACAAAGATGTCCACACTTACTTCCGACTTTGCTTGATCGTGGTACCGCCCTTCTTTCTTTAATACTTTGACTGCTACAGTTTTGTCGTCCTTTGATCTGACACACTTGACAACTTTGCCAAATGAACCCTCTCCTAGAAAGGACTGAACCTCGTAGGTGTGGCACTTTGTAACGATGATGTCGCCAGGCACCAAGTTATCTTCTGCTGTCCTTATTTGTGATGACATACTGAAAAACTTCTTGCTAACTTATAGATGTGGAGAAAACATCAAAGAAATGCAGTTATTCACAAAATGGGAATTAAAAGCTACAGATGTGGTCACATTTGTCTTGTCAATTTTTGTGTTCTAGTAGCCCTAGTTTGGGAGTCTTACAGGTAGAGCTTCTCACCTGGCATCCAAGTACTATGATTGGTCAATCATATGGAGTGGGCGGAGTTAAAGTGGAGAAGCAGAAACGTCTTTTCTGCTGGCACATAAGATTTAAGAGAACAATGTTTACTGGTGTTTATTACTCTACCTTTGACAAAGGTACACAAAACACAGATTTTAAAACTGCATTATTCTCTCATTTGGTTTGTTTTATTTTTCAATGTTCTAAAGATTAGTGCAACAAGATTTGCACTTCATGGACTTTTTTTTTGCTTTTTTAATGGTCTGTCTTCTCCGTCGCTGAGTTGTTCCCCTCTAATTTTCTCTCCTCTCCCTGGGTTATTTAACGCCACCGTCTTTACCCTTTGAGGCCAGATCATCTCATTATAAAGCATCTGACATTTGTATTCCTTGTATTTATGAGCATTTTCTCAACCTGTCTAGACGGCTTATTAAATGAGTTTCTATTGGTTGGACTGACAACCCATGATTGATCTTCAGGCCTAACAAAGCTTACCTGGGGACTCAAGGTCTTCGGGGATTAAATGAAATATTAGTTATAGGTATAGGAAGAAAATAAAAACATAATAGTCTTTTTGTCTTTGCTGTCAGGCTTATAAATTAATCAAAGCTAATGTTTGATCTTTGATCTTTAAACCAATTCAACTGTCTGTATAACTGATATGGAAAACATGTGACCAGCTATCTTGACATCTTTCTCAACAAGAGATAAACTATTGTCAAGTATTGTAAAAAAAAAAAAGGTATTTTCCCCACTGCTAAAGGTTGTAGCCAGATGAATGAGGTCACGTTACACCGATATTATTGGCATTAAACAGCAATGTTCAGTGACTCAATAACGCTTTAAATAAAAAGCTTGTAGAATATTTTCTGATAAACAACTACAGACAAGGTTCCTTCGACTGAAATACTTCTAAAACAGCTTGACCGTGCACACAGCTATAAAGAAATGAATGCCACAGAGGAAAGGCTGTGCAAAAACCTTTATGAAAGGCAAAGGACGGGATTACTTAAGGCTTTAAAGGCTGCGACTTTTGTTGTGCCGCACAGCATCAACTCGGTCCCGGTCCAGTGAGATGGGCTGGATCGATGTGAACCGTTCTCGTCGTGTGCTGGAAAACATCAACACAAATAATGGCCGCTGCAACACTCCCGCTATCAATGAATCTCCATATTGGTAAATGGAGCATAGAGAAAGTGTGTTAGAGAGGAGATTCACTTGTCCAACCACCCAGGCGCTGCTCAGATGCTCGTCTGTGGGATGTGGATCATCGGTCCCGTTTCTGTTCAGCCAGAATGAGGCAGGTGCGAGCTGATTCGGTATTGTTGCAGTTACCACAACTGCCATCCTTTGATGGTTCAGAAAATGATGTCAACATGATGGGCTCTATCTTTTATATGTATATTCTAAACAGAGATCAGGGAAACTTGTGCGCGCAGGTGAGCGCTCTACACACAGTGGGGTGAGCGATAATTAGCACTTTAGCAACAGACAGCAAGATTTGTCCATCGTCTTTGGCGTCACGGCTTCAAATACAAATGTCCAAAGCCGTCGCCTCATGTTGGATTTGTGAAAGTGTCACGTGTGTGAACACGTGTGGGGAAAAGGCTGGCCAGCAGCAGCAGAGCCCCCCTGGTCCTGCTCAAGGTTTCGTCCTGTTAAAGGGGAGTTTTTTTCTCGCCACTTTTTCCTTTTTGCGATCAGGCCCTGGATTTTTAGGGACAATTTGGATCCAAACAGAAGCTAAACAAATAACGATTAATTGAATTGAATTGAATTGAATTGAATTGAATTGAATTGAAAGGCCATCTGCTCACAGCTTGGCTGTCTTTTAAAGAAGTTCTTTTAAAGTTTGTTTTTTTTAAGCCAATTGGCTTTAACAAACCTCGTTTGGGCATGTTGGGTCCATGGATATTCACTGTTGCTATGGAAATATATATTTTTGAAAAGTACATAAATGGTTTCTTGTTTCTAAGCAGCCTAACTTGGTCTGCCAGGCAGTAAGTTACATGAAACAAGAAGTGTCCATGAAAGAATATAATAATGTAACATTTCTTTTTAACTATTTTAAAAGTTATATATATATATATATATATATATATATATATACAGGTACAGGTTACCTTTCCTTCAAGAAGAAAAATGGAGAAAACGTAAACGGAACAAAGTTAAATTGAACAAAAACTTGTTAAAAAACCTGAAAGCGGCTGCTTTGCTTTTCCCGCATCGAATGGAATGCAAATTGAGTCCTACTGAGCGCACCAATCTGAGCAGCTTTCATCAGTGAATAAAGGGCCGTTGTCGATTTATCATGACAAAATGCGTCTTTCCAAACCCGCCATTATTGTCGGGGTACATTATGTTCACCAGTCTTCCCCACAATGACAAGATTGTGACATTGGGCCTCAATCACAACTCTCAAAGCTACAAAATCCACATCGTCCATCAACCACTTGTGAATACAAGAATGATCACACACAACAGAGATGCATCTCCTGGTTTCAATAAATACAGAATGTCGTGTTTTTAACCTGGAACTGACATCCAAGGAAAAAGTAAAAGCATATAATTGATGAGAGCCATGTTTTTGTTTGTTTCTGAGGAGTTTCTGGTTTTGCCCAGAAATGAATTCCCCACCACTGCCATCAAGGTAACGATGATACGAAATGATAATAATTATCTGGCACTCAGAAACCTTCATAATACTTGATTAAAGGTTGTATCAGAAAGCAAAAACATAACATTATGAGGCATCTCGCACCTCCCATCGCCAGCTTGAACAGTGGAAAACTCCAATCCTGTCCTCTGATTGGTTGGAACATTTTGCTGTTCTTAGAGAGCAGTTTGTGAAAATGACCAGTGGGTGGAGCGTTCTTCTCTCCAGCACTCGTGCACTATGATAAAGGCCTGTACACCCTTAACCGCACCTACAACTTTTACCTGTAGGAGGGCTGGTTAACCGCTATTTTTTACTTTTAAAAGGGTAGATACCTCAAATTTTCTAGATGACACGAGTGCTTAAGCTAAGCTTCCCTTCAGGTAGCACATGAGCATGTATAATGTATTGTCATTAGACCCCAAAATACATTTTTGTTGTCAGAGATTTAATGAAAAGCCATAAACATAAACCCTGTGGATTCTTGTACCATGTGCAGACAAGCTAAAACTGCGTTGCATCTTTGCTCCTCATTCTGCTCTGCTGCTTTCTACGCTAATTAAAGGCTGCTTAGATTCACAAGTGGACAAAACAGAGAGCCCAAAACAGCACGAAAGGGAAAAGCCCCAAGTGTGCACAGCTAAAGCGACATTGAACTTTTTACACTGAATCCATGCTTCAAATGCCCATTTGATGTGCGAGAGCTTGTCTGTGATGCTCCTTTGATTGCCCTTCAATCTTTCTGTAAACTGCAGGCTGTGTTTGGAGCAAAAAAAAAACCCAAAAGATTAAAGAAATGATAAAATAAAATGGGAAAAGTGCAGAATGTGAATGAAATTAATTAGACATTTCTTTTGTGTAGTCAAACATTGTGTCAAGACCTGATTTATGTGCACCATTCAAATATTCTCTCACCCATTTTGTAAGTGCACCCATTGAGATCCATCCAGGTGTCCAGTCCACCTAATGTGCATGTTTTCAATCACAACCCCACCAGGTGACCCCAAAAGGACTGGGAAATGCAAGGAAATGGAAGAGGAATACTTATAAGCCCCATAATTTGTTCAGCATGAGGATGCAGAGAAACATATGTATCTGGACTATCTGTAATTATTTCAGTCACTTGTAGCTGAGAAATGATTATGATACACTATCTCACAACAGGTTTAGCTATTGTGTGCACTCCTCCTGAATGAGCATCGGGAGGGAAGCGAGAGGGCAAAGATAAGAGGTCCATTAATCATCCTTCCTCACGGCTGATTAGTTTATCTGCTCCTATAAAATAAAACAAACAGAGGTGACAACAGAGAAATGAACCTGCAACATGAAACAGCCGTGGTCGACCTTCAGCGCAGGCAAACATTTGTCAGTACCTTTGGTACCCACAATCCTCTAAAGTCATTTTTGATTTTGTCTGGCTTTATTGTCTTCCGGCGCTTTTCCGAAATCCTCGCCATACACGTCATTTCCGACATGGGACCTCACCACAGAAGCGCGGAGTTTAATGTCACCTAAACGGAAAACTGACATTAATTTAAACACAGACACAATATTGAAAAATACATAAATCAGGTAGCAATAAAATGTCCAACCAATGAACCAAATGGGATGTAGAAAAGGGGTCAACGGCACTGAGTTTGTGGATTCTCTCCATATCTGCTCCAGGCTCCCTCCACAGTCCAAAGACACCCATTTGGCAGGGGAGGGTGTGTGTGTGTGTGTGTGTGTGAATTGGCTCCTCTAAATTGGCAACACTGTACTGGGCAGGAGAGTTTGAGTGAAAGCAATGTGGTTTTTTGAGGCCAAGAGCAGAAAGAGAGGCTTTAGCTGTATACAGGACAGATGCCGAACGCTGCAGCAGAGTGAGCGAATGAGTGTTTGACGAGGAAACAATGTTTTGAAGCGAAGGTGCAGCGTGAACTGTTCAAATCCTGCACGGGGACGACGAGCCAACCATGCAGCACGCTGCCAATAACCCTCCCTGAACACGTAGCAGGAGGACGCTTTAATCAGTCACCTGACAGTGGAGTAGAAATGTGTGCGAGAGAAGCCACGAGTCCGTGTTTCTGATGCAGGCCTTATTTTTCATTATTTTCCTCAGTGAAGCCGTTGGCCAGGGGTATATGGGGTATTTGCACTTGTCCTGAGTGCTACTGGTCTGGAAAGGAAGGCGCCCCATCAGCCACGCTTGCATCACTCTGGCGGCAAAAGCATGAAATAGACCCACCAAATCTGTGCGACACTTCAGCTTCACCAGTCGGTACTGACACAGAAAAGTTCCCCCCTGACCCTGCAGCTACTGTAAATACTGTATGGACAGAGCAAGTTTTGCTCTGAACTCTGGTCGTTTCAGCGAATTTTCCAGTCTGGCGACAAAGGAGAAAAAAAACCCATTTGAAACTCTTGGTGCGCCTGATAGAGCCAACTTACTGCATTTATGCTGTAATATTCACTGCTGTTGTAACCGATTCAGAAATACCCATGGAAGTTAGACGTTCTCATAAATTATGCAGAAAAGCACACGAGGACTCAAGTCAGAGTGGGTAGAACTTCAAACCATCATGGCAGGACAGAAAACCTGAGCAACGGCCACTTACAGCGGCGCCGGACCTTTGAGAAGGAGAGCCCAGCGTCAGACGCTGTAGAGGACTACAAATGGAAGCGTGGTAAAGCCTAAAAGGTCTCATGTTCTTTTCAAAGTAAACTTCACACCCTCCCAAAGTTCAGCTTTTACTGGGCAAGAAAGTCTTTGTGATATTTAAGCCCTTTCGTGAAATGACCTACATGGAGTGTTTGAACCTCTGAAACTGCTGCTGCGCCTTAGTCAAGGTAAGATAACCTCGTGGGAGTCTCTTTTAATGCGAGCTCTTCTTTTTCT
Organism: Takifugu rubripes; assembly: GCF_901000725.2. Taxonomy (NCBI): domain Eukaryota; kingdom Metazoa; phylum Chordata; class Actinopteri; order Tetraodontiformes; family Tetraodontidae; genus Takifugu; species Takifugu rubripes. The sequence goes on along the minus strand of NC_042305.1, from coordinate 17,980,692 downwards.
TCAGTGAGGCTCCTGAATCACATGCCCTCCCCTGAGCCCCTCCCCCAGTGACTGGATTACCGGTCAGTAGGAGCTGCTCTGAAAGTTGGGCGTCTCTGTGGGTCGGTTGGGGATTTCCAACATTTATTTTGGGTTTGTGCAGGTTTTAGTTACGCACAGGGAGACAGTGACGACAGTAGCTCACTCCCTCGTGTTCTTGCCGCGCGTCTGGAACAGAAGAGAGCCGCCGCGGCATTGACACCACCCACGTCACCGCGCCAGCCTTTGGTGTGACTCAATATGTGGTTCTTTTCAAGTAGCTTTAAATTCCACAACATTGGTACTCAGCTAATAATGAAACACTCCATTAAAGTCCAAGCTCATCAGTAATCACTCCTCTATGCATCTATTATACCTTAAGCATGTCGTATAATTGGAAATCTTACTTTAACTTCAGTTGCAAAGGTCCATTATGCTACATGTATTGAAATTGAAGTGCTTTATTAATGAGTAACTAATTGAATAAATGCAAGGACTTTCACTGGGAAGATTGGGTCTTTAATTGTGAAAAGAAGTGATTTCGCAAGGCTCAGTCCTTTTGTCTGCAGCCTGCAAAGGGCAGATGAATTTTTTCCTCCCAAGGGACGCATACCTGAAAAACTTAACTGTCTTCTTGGCATTTCCTCGGAGATCTCGAGGCCCCCCACCACCACCCAAATGCACAGACATGTTGGGTTGCCCCACCGTCACTCACCATTGTCCCTTCATCTGGCCTCGGTTACTTCAGTGCACAATGATACGACAATACAGCCTGCCTACCTACCTACCTACCTACCTACCTACCTACCTACCTACCTACCTACCTGCCTACCTACCTACCTACCTACCTACCTACCTACCTACCTACCTACCTACCTACCTGCCTACCTACCTACCTACCTACCTACCTACCTGCCTGCCTACCTACCTACCTACCTACCTACCTACCTACCTACCTACCTACCTACCTACCTACCTACCTACCTACCTACCCACCCACCCATCCAGAGCTGATAATACGAAGCACGTGGGGCTCACTGCTGTATGATGCTGATGATATGAAAGTGGGAAATCTTTTCTCGTTAATGGTCTAAAACATTCTCACATTGGACTATTTTGTTTCAAACCATAAAAGTGATTTTGATGCACCGATGCACAAGGGAGCGAGGACCTTCCAGAAGGATGAAGCTAATGTGGGCTGCGGACTTGTGAAACAAACGACCTGTGATATTTCAGAAGCTGACATCATTTTCCGTCAAGGGTGGATCATTTGGGGACTCTGGGGGACGAGCGTGTAGACAGAAAAGGATTTTCCCCAACCGACCGTAAATGATGTGACGCAGCACGTCCTCACGAAACCGTTGAGCTGCAAAATGTGTGCAGTAGGAATCTGTTGTGGCTTGTCATGATCTATCATGCTGTACAATGAACTTTAACACTTTTTAACTTGTATTTTCAGAATATTACCTTGATGGTAATAACATAACAGCAAGAGTAGCTGCACCATGTTGTAATAATCCAAGCGAACAAGAAGAGTGAAACAGTATCGTAGCTTGTTACCTGCTCCGAATCTGACCCAAATGTAGAGCAGAGGCTAAATGAAACTGTCAGAGCAGGACTCCATAAGATGCAGGTGGTATAGGGATGCAGTGCTAGGTCACTGTGAACATGCATGCTTCTACACATACTTGTTTGTGATATTGCTGATTGACTTTACTGTTTTTAGTTATTAATTCAAGTGTTTCTGTTAGTGTAAAGGATATAAATTCTCCTCCTGCTAGTGTGTTTATATTGTTATACTTCTGATGCTCTCACATCCTGCTCCTGTTCAGCTCCGGGTAATCCTCAAACATCACCCAGGAGTCGTTTCTGATCCTGATCGGTTAATCCTCGTTAAAGTTCCTGTTCCGGGTCCCTTTGGGAGGTTCCTGCAGTGGAGGCATGCATCAATAGCCCCGGTCGGTAAAATTACCCCAAAGTTGGTGCAGTTTTTTCCTTTTGATAAAGGTGCATCAACATATACAGTATCCATGCTGCGGCTACAGGTGAAACAAGCATTCTTAACAAAAACCCTTATTTACACCTTTGGCCAAGTGTAACTACTGCAAAAGTTACTCTGTAAAATATAACTTTGGGCTAAGTTTAAGCAAGTTAAGCTGATGAGCGATGCACAACTGTCATCATTTTAATTTTCATGGTGCTCCGAGCTCCTTAAAAAGCCGTGTTTAGGTAGCAACCATCCAGTAGGCTCTGCTTTCTTACTGTCAACAAGCACAATTACCAGTGAGTTTTATTGCTCCATAGGTTCGATCAAGAATCCCTAGTTCTGCTTTTCAGTGGATCATTATATTTTTGTGCGTATGGGCACAACTTTTCTTTTGAGTTTGCATCCATCTCCTCTCAGTATGCAGGTTTGAAGGTACCAATCCTGTGATGTAAATAATAAAGATCAGTCAATAGAAGAAACGAGTCAAATAAATCTCAAAACTAAAGTGACTTCTCCATTTCCTCAATAAAAGTAAAAAGGTGTAAACACAACCGTCTTCTACAGTGAAATGCCAGAACATCCATTTCTGCAGGATAGTTGTTCACTGAGTGCTTCAGGCTGCCTGAGATTGTGCTGCCAACTGAATCTTACTGGGAGAAAAATAAATATGGTAATTAGCCACTCTTCTTGAGATATGCCCCTGTATCTGTTTTCCCAGTTTAATTGGTTTTCATGGGCTAATTAATAATCATTAAGGGATATTCAAATAGACATTCATGACCTGTCATGTTTGGCTGTAGTAGGTGCCCGGGTATTAACTGATACATCGTTAAGCAGAACTTCCCAGAGCTGCTGATGCACGAATCAGCTGCTGACGTTACTGTGATGAAATCCAACCTGTTGGGGTCAGCTAGTTGAATGTGAGTCAGTGGAAACCTGTGAAACTCTGGGAGAAGCTTTGGGCATAAATCCTCGTCCAGAGAAGAGATAACGATGAAGCGACGCAGGAGGTTTTCATCCAGGTTTAATTCACTGGTGTTGGGAATTGTTGTGATGGGGCTCATGGAGCTGTTTGTGTGGTTTTCACCCTCTCTTTCCTCCTCCTTCACTGTAGGGGAGGAATGAGAGTAGCAATCAGCTGTGTGTGTGTGTGTGCACGCGTGTGAGATTAGCTGCAGGTACCTGATAAATGATGTGAGCGACTTGCTGCCTGCTGATTGGCCGACTTCTCAGTTTAAATCCCAGCTGATGCCAGCCATCAGCCCCATTCCCACCTGACATCAGCCTGTGTGTGATTTATCGGAAATTTGGGATGTGTGTGTCTGTTTTCCAGTAGCTGGAGTCGCTGTTTACAGAAGCTGTTCCGTTTAGCTTAGGTTTGTGGGTCACAGTGATTTTGGTTAAGTGAATACTGCTGATTGTTTCTTTAATCCAGTAGAAGCATTACGTAGGGGGAGCGATGGGATCTTGGTTCAGTAGTTTATTTTATTTTACTGCTCTCCAGTTATCTAAAATAAAACTGCACCGTGAACATCTGTATTGGACGTTGGCTTGTGAGTGGGAAGATTGGGTGATTATAATGAGTCATTTAAACAAGACTTTGTGTTAGTGCGACATGTTTATATTCTATTTTTCAATATATGTTTCTGAAGTGTCGCAAACTGGTGCTTTGAATTGATTTCATATTTGGCTTTGATCTCCCACCATTATTTAAGTTGCGCAACTGCAGAGGAGATAATGGTTAAAAATGATTCATACATTGCATGGATACTTTCAACATGACCTTCTCGTTGACCAACGAGAGCGTTAGTTATGTTCCTGTGTCACTGTTGCTATGAGAGCAGCTCTCTTAACCAATGGGAAATGCTCTTCAGTGTTGATCAGACACACCTGTGACGCTACTTTCAGTGACGTGGCTGACAAACGACACTACCCGGAAAAGTGAGGCGGAAAAAAGGGAAAGCGATTGCAGGAATGCAGAAGAGAAAAATAAAAACGAATGGCAGGAAAATGCAAGGGATGATTCATAAAAAGCCAAATGCACATCACCCGATGAAATCGCTCCCATTAATTACAAGATTTTAAGGTTAAACAGCCTGAGAGACAACCTCAAAGGAATGAGAGGCTTTGGAGGAGTCCATCCATCCAATAATATTCACCCAGGCGGAGTTCTTTCACAGTTTGATATCCACTAGCTCTCTTCAGAGGCTAACGCATTTATTAATAATCATATTGATTTTTTGAAACTCAAATCTGGTGTGGGGAGACAAGCTTGACCTACACCCTCCGGGTCCTTAATCAGGTAGGAACAAAAGTACTTTGTGTCATCAGCCTTGTAATGTTGCCTGTACTTTTTTCATTCACCACATTAGCGATGTGGACAGTAAAGTACTCAGTCACATAAACCGTGCATTCTTAACGCTGCGCACAGTTCCACAAAGAACCAACGTAAGCGTAAAAGGCAGCGATAACCATACGAGCAATTCATGGGAATGCATCTGGGATATGTAGTCCTCAACACTGTAAAAGGTTGCACAAAAGACTGCAGGACATGAAAAAAGAACCAAATTAAAACAGTAACTGGTTGCTAAGGAAATCAACCTTTTATTTTTAAATAATGTCTGTGTGTCTTAAATTGCTCCCTGACTACCAGCGTTGGGTTCACCCCAATGGCTCTCTCTTACAAAGCATTAAAAGCCAAGAACACATTGTAATTTTTAGCCAACAGTCTCATCTTGCAATGCTTTCGGTAAATGTTTTGCAGTGGGCCGTTAATGTGCCGTGGCCATCTAGGTATTAATTTGCAAAGTTCATAATAAGATCACTCAGTGAGTTCCAAGCTGGCATCATTGGCAGGAATGTGTCCCACGCAGGGTCTGAAATGTGCCGCCGAATCTCTTCTTTTTTGTGGAAGCTGCTGATGTGCTCAATAATAAAGGTGTGCTATGTTGCTACGCAAGCAGTAGGTATATTCAGCGTGCCGCTATTCTCCAGGGTCAGGCTCTGACAGTGCTGAAGACCTGCGTCGACCTGGGACAATGATTTTCATGGCGTGTGAAAGGGGCTTAAGAAGGCTACTAACAGTTTCTCTTAAAGTCACAGACTGCTGGTGGAGAAGATTATTTGCCAAACTCCCTGCAGGATCAGGCTCTAGGTGTGAGAGAGGTTGGGCCTCCATTTTGTAGGTCTCTTGCTGGGTTCAAAGGTCCTGATCCAGCATGGGCCTGTCCTCAGGTCCTGGAGCATTTATGCAACAAAGTGGGATGAGAACCCTCTAGGCCCTCAGAGACACCCACCACGCCAATATTAGTCCTTCTGCATCTGCTGCTGAGGTCTTTGCATTTTTATTTTAGGCATTTCACTACTGACAGCATGCTAATTGTGGGTTACAGCTCACTGATCATTGACACCCCACAGAGGTGTCTCAGGCCCACACACAGCGTGGCCATGTGCTTCCACCATGTGTTGAAAAAGTTCAATGGAACTTCAGTTCCTGTCTCGCTGCTGCCATTTTGGAATAAAGATTTGTGGCCAGGCCATCATTTTTATGAAGATATTGTCTTTAGAGAATCCATAAAGGATTGTAGTTGTGTTGTTAACAGCAGCAGAACCCCCTGATCTACAAGGTTCAGGACACGGAGAAGCATTGCAGGTAACCTTTCTGGTATCTTGTTTTTGCTGAGTATGAGGTGTATCAGCCAGAGGTGTCAAAAATAACTCCACAATGAAAAAGTAAAAATAAGTCAGATTGTCTCGGAGCCATGGGTCACCGTGCCCACTCACTGCGACGCTCCATAGCAACAATTCCTAATACCCCCCCTTATCTAAAGTTTTCCGCTAGGTATTCGGGGCCCTGATACAAATGTGTTTATTGTCTAATGTTAAGCTTAGATGCCTTTGACGTGTTGAAACAAAAAAGCTTTTATGTGACCAGGCTTTGATCATCTTTTTTCATTACATAGTTTCTCAACTGATGAGAGGCAATAATATTCATAGCAACTCACTGAATGTTGGGGAAAAATTTCAAAACAGCTTCAATGAATAATTTGGAAGAACAAAAAGTCTCTAATGAGACCAAGGGGACAAATCGATCACAAAATCTGAGCAGAGACCAATTCCTGGTCCACAGTCGTGAAACTGTACCTTGTGAGGACCAGGAGGGTGACGATAGCAAAAACAGAGATTCACTATCGGAGCCTCTTTCAGCCACTTCGGAGTCAAGCAGCAAGGAATCTCCTCAAGCAGAACTCTTCCTTGGATCTCCTGTCTTACATACGGGGAAAAGAACAGACCTACAAGAACTTGTGGAGTTTTGTAGGGGTGGAAACTATTTAGGATTCTTGGATAATATTATAAAATGTCATAATCCAAATAATGCTAGGTCACCTGGACTACAGTCTGTGTCTGCTGAACACTCTGAAAAAGAAAACACAGGCAATCTGGAAAGTGACTTAGATGGCATTCCATTCTCAACTACTGAAGGATCCCTGTCCTCTGGATGTCAGTCTCTGCATTCTGACTACTCTGAAAAAGAGGAGGAACACACTGATGACTTGGTGGCTGCAGGACATAGTTCCTGTGTTCTTTTCTCTCCAAAACCTGGAATATTGGAAATGGAGGCCAAATATGAAATGGAAGAGTTTTGTCTGAGCAGTCATGATGATAATGCCAGTGATGAAGCTGGATGGGAAAACTTAAAACAAAAACCCTCCATTGATGGTGGATCCCCTTCACCCGATCTTGAGTCAGACGAGTACAGCCTCTCTGAAAAAGAGCAGGAACACACTGATGACTTGGTGGCTACAGGACATAGTTCCCATGTTCTTTCCTCTCCAAAATCTGGAATATTGGAAATGGAGGCCAAATATGAAATGGAAGAGTTTTGTCTGAGCAGTCATGATGATAATACCAGTGATGAAGCTGGATGGGAAAACTTAAAACAAAAACTCTCCATTGATGGTGGATCCCCTTCACCCGAGCTTGAGTCAGACGAGTACAGCCTCTCTGAAAAAGAGCAGGAACACACTGATGACTTGGTGGCTGCAGGACATAGTTCCCGTGTTCTTTCCTCTCCAAAATCTGAAATATTGGAAATGGAGGCCAAATATGAAATGGAAGAGTTTTGTCTGAGCAGTCATGATGATAATACCAGTGATGAAGCTGCATGGGAAAACTTAAAACAAAAACTCTCCATTGGCGGCGGATCCCCTTCACCCGAGCTTGAGTCAGACAAGTACAGCCTCTCTGAAAAAGAGCAGAAAGAGATAAATGAGCACTTGGCAGCAGCTTTGCAAAAACATCACTGCAATGTTCCCTTGGTTGCATCTTCTGAAGCAGCAAACTGTTCAGAATCCCAACTATTGCGGATGATAGAACAACTTAAACTAGAAAATAAAGTAGAGGAGGAGTTTGGTCTGAGTGATAGTGACAACAATGACGATGGTGTAGACCGACCACATATTTTGGACAGTGCTTCTAACAGCAAAACCTCAACCCCTAATAGATCAGCTTCAGTTGGACTTGGGCCGGTATGTTTCAACCCCTCTAAGCAAGAGCAGGAACACAAGGACGATTTGACAGCAGCCCCTGTAAATGATGACCGTAACGTTTCTTTCGTTGCCCCTTCTCAATCAGCATGCAGGACAGCGCCGTTCCGCCATCGGCCTGAGAAAACAGACAGCATCGCAAAAGTGGAGAACTGGAAAGATCTGGACGCCTCACTGGAGAAAAATGATGAAGCGTCTCAGAGAACAACTGGAGACTATCTTTTACTGGCGGATTCCCCCAGTACATGTAATGAGTCAGCCTTAGAGGGAAGATTGTCTGTAACTACAAAGATAAAAAAAAAGAATCTGCCAGGGTCTGAGATCACAGATGAGTCTTCAGAGCTCTATGAGTCCTCCGAGTTTTCTGAGTTCTCGGAAAGCTCCACTAGTGCCACAGAGTTTTCCATTTACAAAGGTCAGCAGTCGGCCCTCTTCAAGAAGCTTAGTTCGATTTTGGACAGTGCAACTTTTCAGGAGCTGCTGCGTGTCATCAAAGCATACGTCATCTCCCTTCAGAAGAAAAAAGATCACTGTCAAAAACTGACAGCCAAATTTAGACAAGCAGAAAAGGAAAATGAAAAGATTAACAGACTTTTGAAGGACAGTAATTATGAATCCAGCTACCTCAAACAAATTATAAGAAATTTGGAAGTGCAGTACAATGTCAAAGTTAATAAGACCATTAACGATGAGTCAACTTACCAATCAATAAAGTTGGAAAACAATAAGCTAATCTTTAACTCCAGAAATCAGCAGAATTTGTTTCGGGAGCAGGTCTGTATCCAAAAAGAGATCAATGAAGAGAAGAACAGCTCCATGAAAGACTTGCAGAGGCAGTTGGCTGGCCTGAGGGAAGAACTGAAGCTGCCCCATGTGCACTGCAATGAAGAGAAAGCTCAGCAGCAGAATATTGAAATTTTGAAGGAGAAGCTTGAAGATACACACCACGATCTCATACTGAATGCCATGATCATGAAAGATGTCTGCAGCTATGATAACAAGACGCCCACCCTGAAATCTGATTTGGCTGCCATGGCTGCCTGTCTGGAAAATGAGCGGAAATCCCATGAGATGATTAAGAAAGAACTTGAGTCCACCTATCTTTGCCTGAGTGAAGCCAAAAAGGAGGCTGATCTCCTTCAAGACAAACACAGGCTGGAGACCCAGCGTCTCAAAGAGGAACTTAAGGAGCGCAAGGACCTCTTAAAGGAACTATCGGGAGCGGTGTCGCTTGGGAAAGACAAGGAAAATAATGTGAGCAGAATTTCAAAGGAGCTGAAGGAGACAACCTTGCAACTGGAGAAACTACAGTGTGAGAAAGATCAGGCAGTTGCCCGAAGCCAAGAACTACAGGCGAGTCTGCAGCAATGCAGGGAGCGGCTTAACCAAAAAAGTACTTATAACGAAACCAGTGAGCAGAAGATTCAAGACTTACAAGCAGAGAACAATAAATTAAAGACTAACTTCATGGAGGTGCAGCAAGAATTACAACAGGCACGCCAAAGCATTTCAATGAACAAAGGTACTCTGAAGAACACCATCCGTCTCCAAAAAGCCATGATACAAGAAAAGGCTGAGCTGATCAAAAAATTAGACAAGCTGAAAAGAGAGCTTGATTCAGAAACTAAGAGAGCCAACCAAAACAAAGAAGAGAACGACTGGCTGAGTCTCCAGTTGAAGGAGGAACTGTTAAAAAACACCAAATATCAAAAGAAAACCTGGAAGTTGCACAGTCTAACAAAATCAACAAGTAAAATGTTGCAGGATCAGAGGATAAACGAAGCTGAAATGACAGAGATGAAAGAAATGGTGAGCAAGCTGCAAACTCAACTCATGAAGGAAAAGGCGCTGTGCAGTCAGCTGGAAACACAGAGCAACCATCTCCAAGACGAACTGGACCGGCAGCTGAGGAGGAACAAGATGCTGAAGGATGAGCTTTATCTCCAGAGAACACGAAATGAGGCAGAGTTACAGACATTCCAACAGCAGCTGCAGGTGGAAAAACGACGCCTCCCGTCCCAAAGCGAAGCATTTGAGGAGAAACAAGCTTTCGAGGAGACAAAGGTGCAGCACGAGCAGGATCTGCAGAAAATGAAGAAGGAGCTGCTGATGTTGACTAAGTCCTACAAATCCTCGTGTGCCGATGCACAGCGATATCAAAAGCTCTACAATGACGAGACTCGCCACTCTATGGCGTTAGCAAGCCAATTACGGATGGTGCAGCTTCATCTCCAGATGTCCAGCTATCCTTGAGTATGCTACCCAAGGCTACAAAGAGACAAAGAGATTTTATCCTCAGTATGTTTATATGTATTAAAATTTGCATGTTGGAGCTACTTTCAGTCTAGTTCTGTTCGGTTGCTTTTGGAATTGTTATCTTTATCATCTGGCTTCATCCTCATCTTCCATCTTACCTTTACTGTTAGAGAAAAATGTGCTTATTATTCTAGCAGGAGTCCTAATAACATTTTTGTCTCTTGTATGGTCATTTAGTCAGCATAAAAACCTCCCCAACACCAACCAGAAGGTTTGACCCCTGTAGCCCGCAGGGAAGAAGAAACTTGAAGCCATTCAATTAAAAAGAAACTGATAATTCACCCAATACACTGCAGCTGAAATGCAAGCCCAGCAGGAGCCGTCTGATTCTGGCAGCTCTCCTGAGGTCACTGAGACCTTGGCAGATGATGCTTTTAACGAGAATAAAGGCTGATGGGGGAAAGGGGGCATGGTGAGAGTGTTGGGTGCTGGAAAGAAGGATTGGCAAGAAACATGGCTGTTGTTTCAACATCTCTAAGACTGAGTATCGTGGCCACCCCTGTGCACTTTGAAAGCCACGGAAATTAAAGTTGAGCTGAAGAATTTATACTTTATTCTTTTGGGAAAACATGAAACTTATGACATTTGAAGTCATAAGATAACGTCCCAATAAAACAGACAAATTTCTGTGAAACACCACAAAGGCATCCAGCAAATAAATGTAAGAAATGACTGAAAGTGGTCGTTCTGTTTATCTGGCTGTTATTTGGGTTGGTGAGACAATTGTCTTGTGGGTCAGCATGGGAGCCTGGCAAATGCCTTTAAACAGGAAGAAACCTAGAGCAGGACCAGGGAGACTGGGTACAGAGGAAGACAGAAGGAGAATGAAATTAGCTATGTTAATGACTTAATGAGAATTACTTACTATACACACTTTAAAAAGTAAGGATTTCAGCTTTAAGTAGAGAGGGAGGTAGCCTTCCATCCCTGGACAGGGATCTGATAATATAGTTGGGGGGGGTAGCTAAATGCTCAACCACCATAGCTACCTTGGGAATTACAAGCATAGCAGACTTTTGCGAGATTCATCTATTGAGATGATATGGTGCTATCAGCTTCTCCAGGTATGAGGGAGCTTGATTTTTGAGGGCCCCAGAGGAAGGACTTTCTTCCCAAACTGGTTTATGGCACTTGAGAATGAACTGACTGGTTTCCCACTCGCATCATAAATGTGTAGCGCACAAATTTGCAGCAACCGCGTGTCAAAGAGGACCAAAATCTGTGAGGAATGTTTCAAAAACCTTGATGAATTAAAGCCTTTCTGAGGGTCCAAACCAAAAGTGGGTCCAACCTTTTACTTGCGAGGTGTGCCTATGTGACCCATATGTGGCCAGTGTATGTGATGGTCGCATTTTAAAAGTGCGATTGTCTAAGAACAACAGAGGGCGCTGCAGATTTTCCCACACCCGTGCCTCTAGCTGCAGAGGCCAGGATGGACTGGGGCATGTCAAAGGCTTTGCTAGAAACACTGGACAGGTATTTGCTGGATGGCTGTTACAGTCGGTCATTTTGTCCATGGTTCTTAATACTTCATGAGAACCTCGGGTGCTGAGCCCTTGCAGTAGGGCCCTCCTATGGCAGCGCACACAACGTCCAATCCGAATTTCTGACCAGTCACAAAGTAGATCAAGGACACCACATGACAAGAAAGTTCTGCTGGGATGATGTGTTAAGGACTCGAGAACAAACTTTGAGAACTATGAAACCAGGGCTGTGAAAACAAAAGAGCATAGATTTTTCTGGAAACCCCGGGAGCAAAAAACATTTGTCACCTTTTGAGCGAGGGTTGATGAAGGCATGGGTGAGGGTTGCTGTAATTGATGAGCAGCGTCTGGAGAGTTACAAGAAGGCAGATTTGGTGAAATATTTGATGCGAGACCGGACCATTAATCTAGGAATGATGACAACGTTTTAACACGTCTCTGTATACGTGACTTATACAATAAAAACATGGTCCAATAGTGAGATTTCTTAAACAGGGGAAACACGAATCTTTTCTTTCCTTTTCGAGTAACTTAAAAATGTGCAGTGATTCGTGAATTAATGCCTCCATCGATAACTGACCAACCCCATACGGATCCCACACAGCTGAAATCATGGATTTGCTGCCAGACTATAAATGAGCACTTGCCCTTTGACACTGCTGAAGCAAGTGCTCAGAAGCAGCAGCATCACTGACGCGATGGAGAGAAATCCTAGAAGTTTGCTGGTTGTTGGCGACAGCACGAGCACAAGAAATCAGTTTAATTCAATACAGGGTGGCGACTGGACTGTTTTTCATCTGACTCCTATGAGAAGGATCTTTACAGAGAGAAACACAGTTCACTTAATTGAAACACTTGTAAACTGAGCAGGGAAGGAAACAGAAAATAGGAGGTAAGAGGAAATAAGACCTTTCTCTTCCTAAATGTCATTTCATGGAGCCCACACTGGAGTCTGTCAAAGTCTGGAAAATCAATATGACTCTCCCACTCTCATTCCCTTTCTCACTCTTTTGGGAAAAGGGTAATCTGAACCATTAAATCAACGTTGACAGAGCAAGTGTAACAGAGTCACGCTGAATGTTACAGTCCACCGAAGGCCCATTAGAGCCACATCATATATGCCGGAGGGGGCGTAACCTTCGTACAACCAATAACCTGGAAAGGATTCTTTGTCACTGCTTATTTAGAGCACCTGAGTCCAGATGTTTTAAATAGTACATACACTGTGAAGGCAGTAATAGTAAAAGGTTACATAGAAAGTTGCTTCATGATTAAAGACTATTGGCTTTGATCCTTTAGACGTCCCTCCGGAATCTACTCATCTGTCTCATGTCCCATTATAAACACTTCCTGAAATTTTCATTGAAATCCATTTATAACCTCTCGACAGAGAAATACAGACTAATAAACGCTATCCCATGACCTCCAAATTGGGAAGAGTAGGAAAATGTACAGTTTTCACCAGGAAGAGTTGAATGAAACATATTTACAGATATAGAATATTTGATCATAAACAGTTAAAGATGATTAATATCTAACTGTTGGCACATGCACACATATTATCGATATTTTATTATATCAGTATGATACAAACACCAATTGTACATCTAATTTACTGATCACACATTTCTACATAGGTGTTATTTGTCAAACACATTTTAAATGTAAATTGCCATATGTATTAATTTTCTACCCTAAACGTTGATCATCATCCCGTTACCCCGTCAGCTATTTCTACGGAGCAGTGGGCAGGCTCTGAAAAAAACATGGTGATATGAGAGCAGACATTGCAGGAAAGTCGAAGAGATGAGAAAATATTGAGTGCTTTAAAAATCTTTTGATATGTCATTTTTCTTACATTTGCATCCATCGCTTGGGCCTTTCAGCACGGATGTTGATGGAGTCACACTCTCAGACTGCTGAAATGTGGCCCACAGGCTAAAGGTGGATTGTCTAGCTGAAAAGTGAATATAAGCGGTAAGGAGGAGGATGGGAGAGAGTCTAAAGACTAGTCAGATCAATGACTGGCAGGGTCTCCTTCCCTAGAGGATAGAGGAAGCAGTAAAATGATGGGCCTACCAGAGAGGTTATTGGTAATCTGTTAGCAAGGCTGCCAGGAGGACGGGAATAGCAGGCATATTAAAAAAGAGGCTTCAGAGACAAGAAAAAAAATCTACATATCCCAGGATATCTGATAATGAAAAGGATGTGTGAAGTGGGTGGTGGAGGTGATGAGGAGTCAACAATCGACAAAAAGACCAGAGAGAGGCAGCAACATGGGCCGGAATATCAGGTAGTTTACGGATTCAAGGAAGTCCAGGTACGAATGCTCCAAAACTGGGAATTGGGAATAAAACCTTGAAATAAGAGAGGGTGGTTTCATTGATTACTGAAGTTGCACAGCTAAATCAATATGGTCCTCCTCTAACAGAGGAGAGCACTTTTCACCTCGTCTCAGTGAAACAGCCTTGCCATATTCTCAGCTCTCCGTTAGCGACAAGTGCAGCTAACCGTTGTGCTTTAAGGGTTTCGGGCAATGACAAAGTTCCCCTGAAAACAACTCAACAACAAAACAACCAGAGCTGCCTGTTTCCTGTAATTGTTGGTCTGCTGGTTTGCTCTGGAGGGAGTTAAGAGCAGTGACACATCCAAGTTCCTTCTCCTGTTTGGGCATTGGGAGTGCAGACTAGCATGCCTTTCATTTTCTCTGTTTGATACACAGTCAGATGTGAAACAATTCTGAGCTGCAGTAATCCCCACCCTCGGAAATTCAAGATAAGACCATCAGAAATAGGGTGGGTAAGCTTTCACATGAACTGCTGTGATCATGTCATGTTATGCCAACCTTTACTCTTTCACAGATGGTTGGGCTCCCTGAGTTTTCTCGAAAAATGGTTTCCTAGACAAAGTATTGATCCCGTCATGTTTTCCAATTTTTCCAAAGGCCTTGCTAAACAGAGAACAGATTAAAAAAAATGCAGAGAAAATGTCGTCTCGCACTCCCAACAAGGAATCATTTTCTCTCTAACTGATGAGGAGGCAGCATATTTCACTTCCACATGGCCTTGGAGTTATTATTTTTAACGGAGGGTATTCTATCACTGTCACCAACACAGTGTGAATTAACTGTTGAAATGGTGCCATGCGAGCCAATCTATGGGCTGCAAATGACATTTTCTTAACCCAAGGACCTTAATCAAAAGCAACAACGTGGCGCTCCCCTTCCAACAGTATTTAAGCAGTGCCAACAGGTGCAGGCCGACGCTAGTTTGGAACGTCAGCGGCTGCGGCTGCTCAACTAGGATGAGAGTCGACAGGAAGCAGTTGTGATTTTCTTTTTCCGCCCTCTGACAATGCAAATTAAATACCCTTCAAAAAGAGGTGCATTCACTGCCGTGCTTGCCCTTCTCTTTGGAACTTTTCCAACAATTTTGTTAAAAATACCATTACTTTTTCTAAACTCTGGCACGTTTACAGACAAGTGTTGCAGCGGTTAACTCTGTCTCCTCAGTCTCACAGCAGGAAGGTTCTCAGCTCGTATCAAATGGGGGCCAGAGTCACTTTCATCTGGAATTTGCATGTTCTGCCTATGTCTCCAAGGCTTCCTCCCACAGTCACATGGCATACATTTGGTGAAAGACAACCTAAAAAGGACCTTGAGGGTAAGTAGATGTTTGCACTTATATATATGCTTGTGCTGCAAAGTGCTGGGGGCGTGTCTGGGGTGCACCACACCTCTCACCAGAAACAGCAGCGATAGGCCCGAGCCCCTTCGATATCCAGCTAAAGGATATAGTGGGAGAAGATGGATTGGGTGAACGGAGCTTTTACTCTTAGGTGGGTAGAACATTGAGCATTGATCTTCTATTCCCAGCAAGTAACTTGAAATGTAATTATGTGCATAATTAACTACGGTAAACACTTAATTGACAACATTCCGTCTAAGCCTCTAAATGAACAACTTTCACACCAGACAAATTCTTGTGTCAAATATGATAAGTTGTGTTAAGTGGAATTAGGGGGAAAAAAATGTTGCTCATGAATAAAATCTAATTACCCCTTCTTAAAGCTTTTTATATTTACAGCAGGCGGGAAATGACATGACTGAAGACCTTGGGAAATAATAGAAAGGCAAAGCAGATGTGGAAGTCAGCAACCCGTGCACACAGCTATAATTTGATTCTTGAATGTTTGAAAGAATGCTGTAATTAAGGCAAAACCAAGAATTAATTATGGGTTTACATATGTACACTGATGCACCATTACCTTTAAATAAAGTATATGTTGAATTAACGATAGCAAGAAGGAAATCTTACTATTAACTTGCTGTCCAGTAGCTGATATTAGGAGTGTTTCTGAATAGAAACAAAGCTCCCAGGGAGCACTCCTTTTTCCACATTGTGACACATGTAATATAGTGTATATGCAGTAGAAATACAAGGTTACGTAACACAATAGGTTACGATAAAAAACATTTATGATCAAAGCACCTCGGCTCTTTTTGGAAGATCAAGGATTCAAGTCCCCCTGGAATCCAGAATATCATTAAATTTAACCATGACCACGACCATTTTCTGAACGTTTCATTAATCTGTATATTAGACGGACGGATGCAGGCTGTCAGTCTTGACCTGTAGGCTCCCTACGGTGCAACGTCTGAGCAAAAGACTGAACCTTATTACACTTCAGCTGCTGCACTGGGATCCCACCTGCCCAGTTCCTGCTGTTTCTTCCTAATCAAGGTCATGATGTGTGATGAGGTCCATCCCTGAGATCAGGCAGGAATAGAGTCTGGACAGGCCGCTGCTCCACCGCTATACACACATCAGTCTCACCTTGGTGTCTAATCAACCTAATGTGGGCTGTGGCCGGAGACCAGAGGACCTGGGGAAAGGCCTCGCAGGCGTAAGTAGAACATGCAAACGAAAAATGGTACTTTTAGCAGTGTTTGTCACTTCCAAGTGTATATTAAGGCTGCAGCAGAGCAGGTATGGCCAGCTCATCTGGGTCACTACTGCAGTTATGCTTGGAACATTAGGAGGTGCACCTTCATGAGCTTCTCAACAACTGAAGCTGTTTTTTTTTCCTTTGCCCTGATATCTGTTTCTGTGTCTGTAGCAACGAATTTCACTTCAAATTTCAAGCACTCCAAATTTGATGCCACATTTCTTCTACAGGATACTAAATTTACCCATCTCAGGTTTTTGTCCTCTGAAAAGAGCAATGGGACGTTCAGAATCATAGTTGCTGTGACTCACAAACACACTGACGTGCAGTAAAAGAGGACATGAAGCTTTTAAAAAATGTTTATATGGGTTTTTCGTCACGGCAAGGATACATTGTTTGGAAGCCTTGGGGCAGCCAGTGCGAAGGCTCCGTCTCCTATTTGCTTTAGCCTCAAACGAGGAACTGCAAAAAAGGATTTATGTGCAGATTTTACTGGCAATATTTTGAGAAATTCACGGAGGTAGGAAGGAGCTTTACAAGTAAACAATCAAACTTCAAAACACAATAGAAAACTGTATGTGGGACAGAATATCAGGAACTGAACACTTTTTACCAAAAATATCCAATATATGATGGTACACAGTGCAAGTGGATACAGAGAAATGGCCTGAAGGCTAAAGCCTTGGAGTAATCCATGTGGAAGGGTAGAGGAAGATAACATACTTGACATATTTATGCATTTCATTGGTCGATATGTATTTCAAAAAGACCCAACAGAAATATGTAGGAGGAACTATAGCCACAGGGTGGTGCAGATCATTTCACAGCATAGGGTCTTGCCTAGGGTCCAGAGCACCACAGTACCTACGATATCGATCAGGCACACAGCTATAACTCCACCCTAATACTCTGTCTCAGCAAGAGATGAGGTGAGGTACACTCAGACGGCATGTGCAGCTGTGGCGGTCGTCACTTTTCCGGCTTGTTAGTACACTTCATTTTTGTGGTAACCACAACATGCCCTTTTACTTTTCTCATACCTTAAACTGAACTCTGAGGTGACCCTTCACCAAATATTCCTTCTCAGTGGTACAAATTGAGCCCTTGTAGTACTAAGCATTGCTCTCTCTCTTCCTCTCTCTCGCTTTGGCCTTGACTGAGGGGGTAAATAATTGATGCCCCTCTCCTTGCACTGTAAGAAATTTATGAATACACGGAGCAGAGGGGTGGCTGTATATTTCTCCCAAACTTTTCAGTATTCCTCCTCAGACTTATCCGTCTATCCACACCAAGGTCAAAATAGGTGTATATTTTATAAAGATGAATCACTTCGGCAAGAGCCGGCTCGCGCTACCACGCTAGGATGCTGGCTGGTTACACCCAGGCCTGGGGCACCCGTTCCTCGGTGTGTATTCTCCTGTGTTTATGAGTGTGCAGACATGCTGTTGAGCACAAAATATGAAACGTCACTACCTGATTTATTCTCCAAAACATCAAAATCTTTTACCAGGTGGAGCGCACGCCAATATAAATAAATCATTGATTTTTTACCAAGGATCTCGGTGGAAGTCTCCACAGGAAGCACTGGTGACTTTCAAGAGGGAAAATTTTGGTTTTGGTAGTTTGGTTCACGGTGGATGAATATTCCATCCAATTAATATGACGTTTGGGGGAAAAATTCTGATTCCATCTTCTAAATTATATCTCTAAAGCATGGCTGCGTGGTTTTCAATCCCAACTGGTGAAAGGCAGGGAATTATGGATCTTCCCATGGTGCTATCTGCTCACATCTGTCAGCAAGTGGGGGGATTTTAAGCAAAATATTGCCCATGAGGATAAAGAAACTCCGGGCTACTCTTAGTGTCAGTTGTGCATGATTAGTTTTTCCTGTCCGTGTGTGAGGAGAGTGTGAGTGTGAGAGAGCCTCAAGAAAGACCTGAGATACTTGGTCAAGTATAAATTCTAAAGCACAATAAGTCAATGACCTGCAGTTGCAGAGGTCAAAAGTTGATTTGTTGATTGGAAGGCTGACTGAATAGCTTTTAGGTAAATCAAATGATTTAAGTCTCAGGGAGAAGTAAAATACATCTTACATGCAAACTTAAAGCTGCTGTCCAGCGTTTATTCTCTGTGTGTTGAATTTCCCAGACATGGTAAAGGACTTCAGGATGAGCTTTTTATGCCGTTACCACAGCAGACTGAAATTATTCCAACTTTGTGCCGAGTCACCACTGGCCTAATGATGGCCTGATGATGTGATGGTGATGATGACGATGATGGTGATGATGATGATCCATCAAAATAAAGAAGTAAAGAAAAAAGCAGAAGCTGTCAAGTAAATAAAGGTGCTTTTCTTAAAGTATTGTGGTTCAAATAAACATTTTAAGAATGAATTTTCTGGGTAATTTGTGTGGTTGAATATGTCACAGTAGAGGTGCAGCTGGGCTACAGCGAATTTCTTAAAACTTCAACATTTCCAGAACTTTTTGGCGTGTCCCCTACATTTAGCTTCAGGAGCTTTTTGGCTATCAGCCTATTGATTTGAGCGTTTCCAATAGTTGTGCTGAATGACTTGTACTGCACAAATTCCACCCGGTCCTCTTCTTCCACTCCCTTCTCGTAGCTTCTCTTTTTGTTTGTTCCATTTTCCAAATGATCAAAACAAAGCAAAGCTTGCAGAAATCTTACATTTATCAGGAAACCTCTGGACCTGAACTGCACATGAGAGCTTGGTGAATCATGATGCAATCTATATTTGATAGCCTCCAAATTCTTACGTCTCATTTGTTGGGTTGCTTTTTATTACCGTCATTTAGTCCAAGGTGGCAGACGTTCGGCTGCTAGCATGATATCGGCGCTATATCGTCACGGCTTCCACGATCAATCGTGCGCAACACTTGTGTGTAATTTGACTGCATCTAACAATTTTCTGGCAGTTCAATTTTAGGTTTAGCTTTTCCAACCTCCGTTTATGTACTTTCCAGATGATCAATTGTTCAGTCTGTCCTGTTTGGGAAAGCCAGTTAATTCATCACGTTTCAGGTGATGTTGGGTGAAATGATCACAGGGATCGCTTGTATTTCCGTGGTGTTTTACCTTGGCATTGCAAATCTTGCAATTGGATTTGGGTTTATCCAGCGTCTTTGTCTCCTCATTCTGTTTGAATCCAAGATAAGGCCTTACATCAGCCTTCAGACCTGACGGGGAGTTGATTATCTGCTCCTGTCATCTTGTTTGTTGCTGTTTTGATCGACCGTCTCATGTTGACAAGTCTCTTCTTCTATTTATAATGGACAGTTGATTTTTTTTTTTAAACCCAGCCCTTACTTTTTATAAAATCCATAAAATGTAGGCTTTGTACCCTTAGGCTGATAGATAAATGGGCTGTTTTGGGGCTGTTTTTTCACCCTTCCTTATCTTATGTCTTATTAAATTATCCTATAAGATTAACTTGAGGTCTTGAGTTCTGAAAACATTCGGGGTCAATTTATTGTAAATATTAAACTGGTTCAGTCTGACCAAAAATCTTTGTGTGTAGGGAAAGTCGACGACTCCCGAGTCACAACTCTATGAATCATGACAGACCAGAATGTGGCCGATCAGGAAGCAGGTGACTGAGCAACTAGGAAGCGGGAGCACATAAAGGAATCATGGCTGACATTAAGAAGCCTCGTGAAAGGTTTAAGTTCGGGATTATTCTTAAATATAGGCCACCGTCGCTGCCTCTGTTCAACGTCCTCTTCCATGTTGCGTTTTCCAATTGTTGTTATGTTTCTTCTTTATTTTTGTGTGATCGCGTGTGATCACAGCAGATTCCTGGCTCGGAGGACGGGATTCTGGATCGATGGTGAGACAGAATCTCAGAATCTTGGTGTGTGGTGGGCTGTGTTGAGATTATGGTAGCGCACCACCCACAGCAGCATCAGAACTGCTCAGGGTCTGATTATTTACCTTCATATGTCTTCTAACGCATAAAAAATCTCTTAAGATTGAGAAAATCCTCGTGTGAACTGTGATTAGATTAGATTCAGCTTTATTGTTATTGCACATGTACAGGTACAGAGCAACAAAATGCAGTTTAGCATCTAACCAGAAGTGCAAAAGAAGCAGCAAGTGAGGATAATAACTTAATAAATACAGTATGTGCGGTTATTTTTACAGTCGTTTACCAGGTTGTGCTATAAACATATTTTACAGATGGTGTTTACATTAAATGCCTTAGACTATAAGTGCAGGAGCTATTTAGCTATTTGCATAAGATAGAGGAGATCTGCAAATCATAAATTACGTGTATACAGATGATAGAGTGCATGAGTGCGCAGGACAGGTTTAAACAGTAGCTACGTTGGTTACTAAGCTAGTGAGTTGTTGTGTAAACTGCTGTAGTGTAGTGAGGTGTGGAGTGTGTAAGGGTCAGCAGGAGTTCAACAGGGTTGTGCTTTACAAACCTGCGCAAACAAGGAGAACCCCCGAATTTTCTGCCTCGTGCACAGAGCAGCACCACTTTAGCAGTGAATCAAACCACTGTGAGACAATTGAAGGTGGGATTTGGAGGGGATTTAGAGGGGTACAGGGATTACGGACCCCCCGGAATATTTACCTTATTTGCTGAGGATCTGACATTTGTATTCGTTGGTATTGGTAGGATAAAAAGATGAAAAACACATATTTTGCACCCAATTCCATGTCTGTGTGTCTCTGTTTGTGTGTGTGAGTGTGCAAAATGCTTGATTTAACAGGATCATGCAAATACAGTAGACGCTGAAAAACGTCCAAGCTTTTAAATTACCATTCTTTGTGTCATACTAAGGCTGTGTTGTTAGTAAGTCAGGGGTTATTTGCACTGTTTATGTCGAGCTGATTAACCTGTCAAACCCCAGCGCATTTTAATTCAGTTAATCCTGGGAAAATTCACTGCAAACAAGTGGATTTTTCACA